>NW_017306670.1:803265-846816 GCF_000935625.1 Nanorana parkeri | reverse complement strand
CCCCTCCAGCAGCACGCATGCCCGCCCCCTCGTCTCCTTAGTTCCGAGCGGAGAGGCAGCTCCCTCCCGCCCCCCTGCCAGACACGCCCCCCCGGCCGCACGCATGCCCGCCCACCTGTTTGTGGCTCCCTGGACGGCAGAGCACAGCTGCAGCCAGGTAAGACATCCCCCGAAAATAAGACCTAGTGTCTTATTTCGTGCAAAAAAAAAATAAGACACTGTCTTATTTTCTGGGAAACACGGTATGTAGAAAGCACAGGGTGATGCTTATTTTTAACTGGAATTTCACTTATAGGTGATATAAGAAATCCAGTTTCTAGAAACTAATTTAGGATACATATGCAAAGATGTTGATTTACAAGAAGAATAGAGAATGATCACTAAGCTTAGCGAATAATGTGAAGCTATAGCCAATTCAATAGCCAATCATTTGCAAGTCAAAACATGTTTTAAGTTCTTCCTGCAGATAATTGGGCATTCAACATGAACAAAGATTCATTTTTATATAGAAAATGTGCTAAGTGAATGCTGTAGATTAAGACCCATATGTATCTGCAGCATTTCATAGGAACAAAATGGAAATTCATATCGATTACTTCTGAAACTAGATACCATCTAGTGGTCATTTTGCAAAGGAAACATTTGATTTTTTAAAAACTTCTTTGAAATAGTAAAAGCTCTCTTTACGATTTTTTGTTCACATCATATTCAATTTCAGCAAATGAGGTGAAAACTGATCAGGCTTGCCTAATCAGAACCCAGGTGATTGGGTTGGAAAACTTAGGAAGTTAGGCATATAGCCTACTCGAACTACAATTAGGTTTATATTTACCTCTCTCCCCCTCCCCAATCACCTCTGCTCACTGGGAATGTAAAGAAAACAGCAGTGGCTGGTGAGCTACTGTATAAGGGAGAGTAAGAAACTTTATGAATAGATGTTATCACAAGTTGTTTATGTTCCTCCATGCCACTGCAGAGTCTCACCGCCCCCTGCGGAATTGTTTCCATTTTTTTTTCAGTATGAAGAGCAGGGAGATGGGTAAATACTAATCTTTACTGATCGCTTGTTGAGTAAGACTGAATCAGAAGTGCTCATTCGTGAGCCTTTCTGAAGTTCAATGCAGTGCTAGATGTCAGGGGTGAAGCACAACGGACAAGACATCAGGGATCTATTAAACCCAGGATATCCGATGAAAAAGACCTGTTACCAGGGTGGGAATGTGATCTGAAAACTCTGCATCCTTTGTTGCTTTCTCTAGTTCACAGAAGAGACATAAGGAATCATTAAAGAGGACCTTTCACCTGTGGTTTCTCCCCTATTAACAGTATTTAAGTGTAAAAAAGTTTTAAAAAGGTAAATGAAAAAAATAAAATAAAAAATACACAAACACCCACCCCCCACAAACATACAAGTTTGCACTGTGTTGTGGTGCATTAGGATACATGCATTAATGTGCATTGCATCTCATACACCCTTTCATTTTGAATGGGATGCCAACGCACCCCAATGTCTCACCCAGCCTATTACCCTGGGTAGTGAAGATTTCTTCTTTTCTCCAATCATTATCCGATTACTGCTCATTTGCCTATTCCTCACATTTGGACACCAGCCATCCTTTTGCATTTGGCACCTTAGTGCATATCAGCAAAAGCCTTTAAACTCATGTCCATGCCTCTATTGAAGATAATTGGGCTCTTAACTCAGGCTCCACTTCACTATGCACCTCCTGGGATGCACTTAAGTCAGTTACCAGGGGCGTCTATATCCAAAACATAGCGACCTATAAAGTCCTTGATTGCTCTATACTGGATTCTTTGGGATCGCACCTAGACACTGCATGGGCTGTCTATATAGCCACCCCTTCCAAATTTCTTATGATCTACTCTCAAAGGCCCATTAGACTTGTGCGCCGTCAAAAAATTTGTTCCGTTTTGTAATATCCATTATTTCATATTTCGTAATTCGTATCCGAAACTCAATTCGGATTCGTACGAAATACGTATTTTCGTTAGTTTCGGCACATTTTCGTAACTTTACGAACATTCGTTATGATGAAGTTAAAAAGCAAAAATACCTTTGTTAATATTGGAGTCGATGTGGTAGTTGTTTTTTTATCCGAAATACGAATTTCGATTCGTAAAGAAACGAATCGCACATGTCTAAGGCCCATCAAGCCTTGCAATTACATGAGGTAGAGTTGATCCAAAGGAAGCTTCTGTATCAATCTGCCCACTTAACAGAACATAGTGGAAAGAATGGGAGGGCATCGGATTTTCTCTTCCTCGGTGACTCAACAGAGTTATCAATATCTAGCACCCACCTGTCTGATGGCATCATTACCAATGACCAATTATCGATTACACCTTCACTCAATTTTTTGAACATCCCTACTGTTATGCGACTCTGGGTCCAGCTGTTCTGCTCTGGCTGCCTTTCTATATTTTCTCCCCGTGCCCCAGCTCACAAGAAACCCAGAAATTACTTTGCACAAGCCTATTACAGAAGCCGAGATCAAGGCGACCATTCATTCCCTTTCTCCTTTAAAGTCCCCAGGTTTAGATGGCATTCAATCAAAATGATACAAAACTTACTTGAATATTATAGTTCCCAAATTACTGTACATGAAGTGTATCTTGACGCTTTTAAATCTGGCTATCTGCCTGACTCTATGACTGAAGTTCTTAAAGTCTTAATCCCCAAGCCTGGCAAGGATAAACTGAACTGTGGGTCGTAGCGGCCCATTTCTCTCCTTAACAGTGATCTATAAATGCTACCTAAAGTCCTAACCTCTCAATTATCTAAAGCCATCCTGGATCTCATTCACCTGAATCAGTCAGGTTTTTATGCCAGGTAAGGGTACTCATGACAACATCCACCTACAAGTCCATAGTGCTGCCCCTTCTATCCATAGTGGTCTTGTCATCTCACTGGATGTAAACAATATCTCAAATGAGTTTTTAACCTGCTTTTAACACATAGGTGTGACTCTTGTACACAGGGCCTAGGGCAAGGGTTACGTTCAACCTAGACGTCCTGGCTCATTTTCCCCTCCAGCAGGGTACCCATTAGGGTTGTCCCCTCACAGCCTTGCTGTTTGCTATAGCTATGGAATCACTGGCTGCCTCTTAGGCAGTCACCTAGAGTTAAGAATATCAACTGGGGCCACCTGGAGGAGAAAATACACGGACAATGCATTGGTCTGTCTTAATGGCTCTGATCTCTCTTTTCTGTACCTTCTACACATATTGAAAGGCTTTGGGAGAGTCAGCAAGTTGGATGGGATAAATCCACTGTCTTTTTTATAGGAACCTTGAGACCATACAATTTTCTTCACTCCTGCCAACTGTGAACTACCACCCAATTTAAATTTGGGTATTGTTATTCATAATGACCTTGCCCAGTATGAGTCCCTTAAGTAGTTACCTATTTTAGACCAAACAGAATCTTGGTTGAACATTTAGAGGCCCCTGCCTCTGAACCGTATTGGCCATATTAGTCTTCTAAAAATTATTTTCCTCCGTAAATTATTATATGTCTTCCAAGCCTCCCCCATTATCCCTTCCTGGTCTCTGTTCTTCTGAATAGGCACCTTTATCTCTACCTTCATATGGAGTAATGCTCCACTATGAAAAGCAAAACCTGCATTATATGCTGTGCAATCTGATGTAGGGCTGTCATGCCCTAACTTCTATAATTATTCTTAGCCTCACAACTTAATGAGGTATATATTTGGCTGCACTTAGCCCCCACTTGCCTAATGGTAGCAGTGAAATACTCTCCCCAAGCCTGACCTGATGATCTGCATTCAGCCATCTTGCCTAAAAGGAATAAACTGTTCACATCAGATGTCCCCATTTTAGTTTGGAACACTGTTGAACAGATTCTATCCCCTTCAGGATCTCAAGATTTATCCCCTAGGACTCCACTGTGGCACAATCGCAAATTGCAGGACCTCTGCAATCACCGTTACTAAACCTGGTGGTCTAATAGAGAGGCATACTCTACCTCTCTCACATATGTTCTGATGAATTTTATTTAAACTCTGAGGCCTTTTAAAGACTGAGCAGACCTAGACAACAAATCCTTTTTTTAAATATCTTCTGCTGCGCCATGTTATCTGGACTCATTTTGGATCTCTGGAGTTTGCCCTAGTTCACGTTCCATTGGAAACATTTCTCTACCCTCCAGGTCAAAAGAAGCTAACCACATTGACCTAACAATACCTCCAATCTAAAGGAGCTAACCCCTTTTCTGAGTCTCAACGTAAATGGATGGATTATCCCTGGTCTGACTAAAATGGTTGGGAGGAGTTGGTGGAAAACTGGTTCACTGATGTCATTAGTACAACTGACAAACTGATGCAACTCAAATGTATGCAATAACTACATAACACTCTGACTTAGTTGCATTGTATTGTACTTACATCATCTGACAGCTGCCCCAAATTTAAGGATGTTCCAGCTAATCTGATACATATGTTCTGGTCTTGTCCATTTATTAGCTCCTTCTGAAGGGACCTGTTGTCTCTGCTACACAATCAATTGCTTTTTCCCACTCCTATGACTTTGAAAGTCTGTCTCCTAGGAATATTCGATTACTTTGTATCACTGATGCACAGCCTCACCATATTATTTTGACTGATTATCTTTCGAGCTAGGAAAGCTATTTTACCTAAATGGAAAAGTAACCTTCCTTCTACTGGTGTTCCAGCAGGTTACTCTAGAACTTTCTAAATTCAGGATTATATTATCAGGGTAGAGCATGTCCATAAATATCTGTAGCAGTTGTTACAGATTTAATACACAGACTTTCAATGTATATGTGCAAAATGTACATAAACACATTTAGGGAAAAAAAAAGGTGTGTGGGGACTATAAGTATGATTTTATTGACAGTGTAGGATAGTCACAGTTCCTAGTGTATTCTTTTGCCCCATAAGACCTATTGGACCTGGATTCTAAAGCAGATTTCATGAAAATGTCTCTGTTTCAATGTGCATTGATGCTAGGTCATTTTATTTTATAAATGTTTTAGTTTTTAAGACTAAAGTTAAGTTAAAAACAGAAAACAAATTACCATTGTTAGATTGACGTTTTTTTTTGTTGCTGTAACCACTCATAATAAATTTATCTTCTATAAATATTAAATTAGCTTTTGCAGTGCTTTTCTGAAACTCAAGCAATCCCATATTTTTGGTTGTACACATTGTACATATTAGAATGCTGGCAACTGCTGTGGCGCTTGAAAATATACTAATGGGGTCAGGTAGGAAGATCTGTATGACATATTTCAATTTTTTCAATACTATAGTAAAAATTGTAAAAAATGTATTAAATCTAAATGACAAATATGCAGTATAGTTGAAATATACCTATGTGTTTAATCATTTTTAATTCAGTACAGACATTCTTCTGTCCCAAGCACCACTGCCAGACAAGACGACCAAGACCTGGACGCCTCTGCAGACTACTCTGCTGGTAAACTGGACCCAGGCCCGGATTCCCCACAAGGCCACCGAGGCCCGGCCTCGGGGTGGCAGGGCGCAGAGGGGCGGCAGTGGTGTCCTTGTGGGGAAGTTGCAGGCGCCGTGCGGTAAGCCGTCCTCTCTACATTTAGTCCTGCTTTGTACAAGCAGGACTAAATGTAGAATGAGGCAGCCGATTGTTCGTTTACATGTAAACAGTCTGCAGCCTCCCCCCCTCCCCTCTATTAAATAAAAAAATAAAAAGTGATAAAAAGTTTTAAAAAAATAAAGAAACAGTAAAAAAAATTGAAACTAACCCCGCCGCCCTGCTATGTGGTTGCCATTCTCCATTGATGGGAAGGGGGGAGGGGGCGTATTGCAAAACCTGGCCTTGGGGCAGCAGGGAGAGTAAATCCGGCAATGACTGGACCTTTCACTAATTTTTAAAGTCTGCATAAATACAGTACATTCCTGATATATCACAATGAATAGACCTTGAACAGACAAGCTGTCATAGCACTAAGCTTTTGTTAAAATCAAATTGGAAAAACATTCTTATACAAGGATTATTATGTTACTGATTGTTACAGATATTAAAATGTGTATTATTTAAAATGTAAAAACCATCATACCCCCACTTAATCCAAAAATACCTAAATAGTACCTTGACCTGACTGTGCTGGTCTCTTGTAATGCCCTGAACATCAGAATTTAGAGTGAAATAGGAAAGGGTAGCATTGTAGTCAGACTTTACTGCATTGTACAACACTGGGAATCTAACAATGGAGTTTGCTAACTGAAGAAGAGATCTTGTGTCCTCCTTCACTATCCAGTCAGAATTGTGACCAGTCTTTATTGTTTTCACCATAGTGATGAAAAATGTGCCTGTTAAAGTGCCTGTCACACCCTTGCCATTCCACTTCTGGGGAGACTGAGGGGCTCTGGTTCTGTGCTGGACTTCTTTGTTCCTTCTACTTGCACTGTATGGGTCTCTGGCCCCACCTTCTGGTCAGCTGTTGGCCGTTACCCAATCAGCCTTCTATAAATAGAGTCTCCCTGATTATGTTTTTGCCTGTATATGTTCTGCTTCATGCATCCTGGATGTGCCTGTATTTGTCTGTTAGATTACTGGTTACCGAAGTTCTATTTGCCCTTCACTTGCTTCCGAATTATCCTTTGTACGTTGACTGCTGTTTTGTTGCTGACCCAAGTTGGATTTGGATTTTGACACTGCTTCTCCTGGATTACCATTTGGAGCCAAAGTCTTCTGTTAGTTGCTGACCCGGTCTGGACTTTGACACTAGGGAGCTATTCCCCTTGGTACTGCGCTATTAAGTTTTCCAGTCACCGACCCTGGTTGACACCTTACTATGAGTCTCTCTTTATCCTGTATTACTATTACATACACTCACCAGCCACTTTATTAGGTACACCTTTCAGCCTTAATTCTTCGTGGCATAGATTCAACAAGGTGTTGGAAACATTCCTCAGAGATTTTGGTCCATATTGACATGATAGCATCACGGGTCCAAAGTGTGCCAAGAAAATATCCCCCACACCATTACACCACCACCAGCCTCCATCCATGCTTTCATGTTGTGTACGCCAAATTCTGACCCTAACATCTGAATGTTGCAGCTGAAATCGAGACTCATCAGACCAGGCAATGTTTTTCTAATCTTTTTGTGTCCAATTTTGGTGAGCCTGTGCGATTTGTAGCCTCTGTTTCCTGTTCTTAGCTGACAGGAGTGGCACCCGGTGTGATTTTCTGCTGCTGTAGCCCATCTGATTCAAGGTTCGATGTATTGTGTGCGTTCAGAGATGGTATTCTGCATACCTTGATTGTAACAAGTGTTTTTTTTTGAGTTATTGCTGCCTTTCTATCATCCGGAACCAGTCTGCCCATTCTCCTCTGACATCAACAAGGCATTTTCGTACACACATCTGCCGCTCACTGCATATTTTCTCTTTTTCGGACCATTCTCTGTAAACCCTAGAGATGGTTGTGCCTAAAAATCCCAGTAGATCAGCAGTTTTTGAAATT
The DNA here is from genome assembly GCF_000935625.1 of Nanorana parkeri. NCBI lineage: Eukaryota > Metazoa > Chordata > Amphibia > Anura > Dicroglossidae > Nanorana > Nanorana parkeri. Next base: position 839,307 of record NW_017306670.1, on the reverse strand, counting down.
GGAAAACAAGACTACTGGTAAGGAAATTGTGGAACTGGGTGGGGCATCTTGTCATGGCCTAACAGTGCCTGGATTGGAAGAATGGTCAAACAGGATTATACATTTTTTAACAGTCAGCTAACATTTATTTGAATTTCAACGGTATTTAGACATATGCCTACCCTTACACTTGAAAAAATAAATAGTTGTAATACTGAATTTCAAACAAATGGCTAAATACACAGTTTAAACATGTGTGAATTGTCTTAACTGCCAAAGAACTGATAAATCTTTTGAGCCAAAATTGACATCCAGACAGTTCTATAAGGCACCATAACTAGGTGCTTCAGTGGCACACCTATGGAATAATGGGCCCTGGTACAATAATTTTTTTGGGGCCCCCCTCCTGCTCTTACAATGCCTACCCTGCCCACCTATAGCCATTACCATTTTGCATTTCTGTATAGAGAACTACAACTCCCAGCAATACTTTATACAGAAACTCAGAAAGGTAAGGGCTATAGGGACTACAACTTCCAGCAATACTCTCTACAGAAACGCAGAATGGCAACGGCCATAGAGAACTACAACTCCCAGCAGTACTCTCTACAGAAACGCAGAATGGTAACGGCTATAGGGGACTACAACTTCCACCAATTCTACTAGGGATGCACCGATACTAGTATCGGTATCAGTGCCGCGAGGAAAGATGGAGTCGGGAAGCTGGCTCCATGCTGTTTGGCCGGCTTGATGCTGATTGGCCGGGAAGCCGGCTTCCCAGCCAATCAGTGTCGAGCCGAGCAAACAAATCTGATAATATAACGAAACAACCCCCCCTGCAGGCACCTAATTCCCCTCACATAGATCCTTAGCATTCTTTAACGTACCAGTCCCTCGGCCAGATCTGCCATCACCTGTGTGCACACTGCACAGTGCTCATGTGATCAGCGCTCAGCCTGCTACTGCGCATGCACAGGATTTCTGAATGAGAGCGCTGGGCAGTCTGCGCATGCGCAGTAGCAGGCTGAGCGGCGATCACGTGGGTGCTGTACACAGGAGACGTGGGGAGATCTTGGAGAGCGGTGTCTGCCCACTTGGAGAGCGCTGCCCGAGGGACTGGTACATTAACGAATGCAGTTAAGGATCTATGTGAGGGGAACAAGGTGCCAGGTGCTGGGTCGTGCAAAACAAATGGCAAACGCACTCATCAATTCGTCACCAGCTTTACAGCAAGGAGTACATGGTCGTGTCACCATATTGTCAGGCCTGTTTGGCCTGGCCTCGATCTCGATTGGCTGGGAATCCGGATTCCCGGCCAATCAGCATCCAGCCGGCCAAACAGAATGGAGTCGGCTTCCTTGGCAATCAAGAAGCCTTCCTGGCTTCCGGATTGCCCGGGAAGACGGCTCTATGCTACCGGAAGTACCTGTATCGTTACTCTGTATCGACGAGTACTGAAATATAAGTATCGGTACTCGATATCGAAAAACTGGTATTGCTGCATTCCTATTCTCTACAGAAACACAGAATGATAACAGCTATAGGGGACTACAACTTCCAGCATTACTCTCTACAGAAATGCAGAATAATTCCATCAGTCATAGAAGACTACAAAAAACATGTCACATAACTCCCCCCCCCCCCTAGTTTGGCAATGGGTGCATCCATATTTACAGCATTGCGGAATGGCACAAGCTATAGAGGGCTTCACATACCAGCAATACTTTATACAACAATAGCATTGCTGTATAAAGTACTGCTGATATTTGTAGTCCTCTATAGAGGGTACCATTCTGCATTGCTGCAATGCAGAATGGTACCTGCTGTAGATCACTACAAGTACCAGCACTACTTTATACAACATCAGTTAGGCTACAAATAATAATCATTTTAATGAAATATTTACCCTTACCTCTTCTGGCTGGTCTTCTGTCTTCAGCTGTTTCCTGGTGGGGACTCGGGCTGCAGAAAATAAAACCCATGGCTGCCCCATGATATGCCTGCTTTGTTCCCTGGCTCCCTCAGTACACTGCGGCCAGCGGGCCCCACAATATCTGCGCTGGGTTTGGTATCTGGCGGGCCCCCCCATTTCAACACTGGGAGTGTCGGATGTTGATATCGGCACCCGGCAGGCCCCCCCATCTCTGCGTCGGGAGTGTCGGATGAATGGATGATCCGACACTCCCACAGCAGAAACCACTGGCCGTCCGATACCGACCCAATGCTATCCGACGCCCAGCAAGCCCCACCATCTTTGAGCATGGGACTGTGTTGAGCCCCCCCAGGCTCAGGCCCCGGTGCGGCCGCACTGGCTGCACAGCGATAGGTCCGCCCCTGAGGTGCTTGACCTTCCTGTGACCACTCTGTAGACTACTCTGCAAAGGAATTGTGCAGACTGGTCTGGGACCCACCCTAGCCCGTGATGCACAAATCGAGAAGCAGTGGTACACTCATGAGTCAAAAGCTTATCTGTTAAAATATTTTGTTAACTGTTTGAATACAATAATACTACAAGCACAAAATACAAAGCTTGCAAACCCTTAAGACAGGACCTTTCCACCTTTTCTTTATTATTTGTTGCACTATATTATCATTTTTATGTTTATTTAGCAATTTCCCTAGATGGTAAAGTGCTGCAGAATATAATGGAGTTGTATAATGAAAAGTAATAATAATAAATTATGTGCAACAATTACAAATTAGAATAATCTACTGCACTGTTGCAAAATAACTTGCACAATGACAAATTTGCCATTGCCAGTGTCGTAGTTTAGTTCCAGAGCTTGGATAATACTAAGCATTATTGTACATATATATCATCCATGATTTTCAGTATTTGTCATGACTTTCGCTGGGCTTAAACTGCATGTGAAAACAATGCGCTGTGACATGAGATGATGTGTGCTTGCTTTGAAAATGGGAAGGTCAATGCTTTGAAAGGTAAATAGGCATAAAATGCAGACTTGTTTGTCTCTCAAGATGCACAATCTGCCCTGTTATACAATAATTCATATGAGCAGTAGTTACAGATTTAAATATAGACGCCATGTGAATTTTTGGTTTATTGTCTCTTTTAGTTTAGCAACATTAAGAGGAAAAAATACATTGTAAAATAATTCATATAGGTAATATTAACCACTTGCATACTAGCCTGTATTTACTCCTGCATTACCAGACCCTTTTCCAGTTTTCAGTGCTGTGATTGTTTGACTGACAACTACTCGATCATGCAATGCTGTACCTAAATACATTTTATATAATTTTCTGAGACAAACAGAGTTTTCCTTTAGGGTATTTAATGACCACTTGTTCATTTTTTACTGTATAAAAGGAAAAAAAAACTTAAAAAAGCAAACATGAAAGAAAAAAAAACCTGTGTCTCTTACTTTCTGTTATAATACAGATATAACACAAAAGTAAAAATGCCAAGACAGTACAAACACCCCATAAATAACCTCTTTTTTGAAAGTAGACACATCAAGGCGATATCATTTACTGGCAAAAAATGTTTTGGAAATAAAAAAAACATGATAAGTTTGAAGTGGTTAAAACATGGAGCACTAGATACAGTGCATCATTAATGTACAGGACATAGACAGAGGAGGAATCCAACAATCAAAAAAAATGAAACCCCTCACCTTAAATCTGCTGCTGATGCTGCCTGTGATCTGCTGCTAATAAACCATCCTTCACTCAATCAATCCTCCACCCTCTCTTTTGAGACGAAGAAGAGGGCTCTCAATTTGGCAGCTTTTACATTTGTGATGGCTGTGATTGGCTGTCATTAGCAGAACCACTCTGATTCTCTCCGTGCATTGTGTGCTGTCTAATGACAGTGTGCTCACAGGATCACAGGAGCTGTGCACGTGCCAGGCCAGTAGTAAACTAGTAGTAAACATAGGGCCATTTTGTCAATAGGAGAGGGGTTCTGCAGTCCTATCTTGCTTTCCTTGTCCTTATACAGAAGGGTGAGTGAGTTTTGTCATCCTTAAGGTGCCCATACACTGGCCGAATTTCGGACAGCTTTTAATGAAATTCAGCCAGTATATGGGGCTGTTGGCTCCCTTTCAGCCGGCACTGCTCGATCAGATAAACGAAGGAGCCGGATGGAAAACTTTCGTACGATCAGAGCCGTCAGCCAATGAGCTGCCGCCTCTGATCAGGTATTCTGACAGGTGCCGGCAGCACCTGTCAGAATACAATGCAAACAGCGGCAATTCCTCGATCGACACCCTGTTTGTGTTGATGGAGGAATCGCATTCATTTCTTCTGTTCAGCCCACGGGTACGGGAACGAAAGAAATTGACAGGTGTATGGCCAGCTTAAGACTCAACATGTGTTACTGGAAGAATCACCAGGTGAAAATAAAGGGGAAGAAGCTTGAAAAAAGTAAACTATGGCCACCACTGCACTACATCTAAAAACTGGTACACTGCAATAAATATACATTTTTTGTGATTAGATATCCTTTAATATTGTATGCCTATTTACAAACATTAAAACACTTTTGGTATAACACTGGTAGTACGTGCTGCCACAAGCAGTGTGTTTTATTATTTATTATAATGTGACTTAGTATGTTCCTGTATTCCCCTGACCTAAATAGTTTGCTTTACAAAAAGTGTGCATCTCCAGATATGACATTCGTTACCTGTGCCACTCTGTGCCCTCTCATCTCCACTCCATTATTCTAGAGGTGTTTGGACCAGAGGTGTAAGGGAAGCTCTCTTCTCACTTTGGCCTTTGGCAGTAATACAAAAAAAACAAAAAAAAAAAAACAAACCTAATATTAAAGAAAAGAGAGAAACACAGAAAAAAATTCCAAAGTGTTTCCCCTCTTACAGGATCATTTTTTTTTTTTTTACCTTTAGGGGATTTGTCCTTTTCAAACACATAATCTTTTGGCTATCAGTCTGTAAATGTAAACTATCAGTTTATGTAAAAACTAGGGGTGCACCAATACTGTTTTTCGGTATTGAGTACAAGTACAGATATGTATCTTTCGGTACTCGCTGATACCAAGTACCGATACCAGTATTTCCACTAGCACGGAGTCGGCTTCCTGGGCAATCATGAAGCCAGGTGGCATGTCATTACCCGCCACCTGGCTTCCGGATTGGCTGGGAAGCCGGCTCCATGCTGTTTGGCCGGCTCCATACTGATTGATTATGCACCCCAACTCTTGTCAGATTTTAAGTTTTTTAAATATAGGTGATAATTTGCTAAAGGATTACAATGTTCACCTTGTCTCAGAAGAATGGGGTTAGCCTTGCAAGAAATTAGGAAGTTTGTGTGTTATAATAAAAAATATTTATCTCTGTTATATAAGAAATAAAAGAGAAACAAATAGATGTAATCCTGTGTCACATCACTTCCTCACTACTTGACCTAAGGGGCATTTTATAACAGATGTGCATGTCGGAAAAAGGAGGACCATCTGAAGTTATGCACATACATTTATAAATGAATTATTAGCTTAAGACCAAAAAATGGAGAATGCTTTGATTATCATGCAAGGCTGGTTAGGGAATGTAAAATTGAAATTAAATATCAACAACATGTTACCTTTAACAAGAACATAAGAAGTATAAAATCCTTCAAAACAAGACATGTTACCTAAAAAAAAGCACAGCTGTAAAGCCGTGATCAGAATACTGACAACAGAGCCTCGGGAGTTGTCGGTGAAAGAATCAGCTTGAGGCGACTGGTTTACAGACTTTCAATTACTTCACTGGAAAGCTGCTTAAACACGATCACAGAGAAGTGTCTGCTGTAAACTTTTTACAGCACTACCATGTCATTTTCATTTTTACATACAGTTCTCATACCAGAAAACATGCCACTCACATTTAACCTCTCACCTGATTGAAGATAGAATATGAATATATTGAAGAATATGAATATTAATATGATGATATAAATATGTGAGAACCAATTCCCATCTCATTCTTTTCTGGTTAATAACAATAGCACTTTTATTTCTGTTTTTCCAAGATAGTATGTGCTTTCTGTAGCACCCCCTGACCCCCAAAGGCATGTCAGGGACTGCAAAGGCATGTCCCCAAAGACATACCGAGCTGGCATTTCATCTCAGGGGTCCTTATGCCCTTTTAGGATGCAAAATTGGACACCACTCACTTTAAGGTTTAATTTACTCTAACACCTTACATGGGTGAATAATTAAAGGCTACAGAGACCTGGGACACATGCAAAAGTACACTCTCCAAAGGCATGTGGACCTTTACACCAGATAGGCATCCTGTGATTCTAAAGCACTTTACTGTAAAGTAGACATAGCGCAAACTCCATGGGGGAGACACCAGACTCCCTACAAGGTCTAAGCCAAATTTCAGCTTATCAGGCACCTCCAGCAGCCAAAGTTCCTCCCTGGTGTTCCTTCTTAGGATCAGCTCGACTCCTTCTAGGAAAATACCTCCAGTAAGACAGTGTAAGCATAGGCCCAAATCCAGGCCTTACAGAATGGCACATGTTGCCTCTCAAGGCAGCAGGTTAAGGAGGTCAGGATTAGTAGCACACACCTTCTCAAAGTGTACCTGGGGGAAAATGATACTCACAAGGTCAGCCCAAAATATTTATGTCTTCCTCTATTATGCACCACTGGCAATTAACCTCCTAGAAATTGGTGAGGGAGACACAAATATTCAGCATTATCAGATGTGCTAGCTCTATTGCCAGGGTCACACCCCAGCAGCAGGCAGAAGCAAACAATAATACTGGGCTTAGGGGAAACCAAATGACCACAGAACTATTAATCAGCTAAGACTAGCTACAGTCCAGCAGAGCTAAATTTAAGGAATCACCCTGCTTAGGGCAAGGTTGCTAGATCTTCTATAAAGATACCCATACACAAGGATTTCACAACAGACTATAAACCGTTTTCTAGTGCTGGTGGTTCAGATAGAGGACAGATCACATGCTGCTTCTGCCTTCTGTGCTTTTTGAACTTTGTTTACAAAATGTACACAGATAAGTCTCTTTGTTAGGACTAAAGTAATATGCCACATTACATGTTCTGTATTGGTTAAAGAGGAACTTCATCCTTATCTTTAAAATGACAACAAATGCACCTTTAGAAATGTTTAGTAATGACAATCCACAAACATACTTTTGAATAATTGCAAGCTTTTTATTCCTTGCATACCTTATTTTTCTTTTCCCTCCCATTCTTCTCACAGTGGCCATATTCGCTAAGGACGATAAGGGTGAATCAGTCTCTTATTCGATAAGGGTGAATCAGTCTCTTTTACTTCCTGGAACTCTGGATCCGATGCCTGGAGAATGTGACAGTGCACATCATCCAGGGTAAAGCAAAATGCTTTTTCATGAAATCTCCCGAGATTATGCAGTTTACAGAAGAGATTTCCCAGCAACGCTCTGAGTTGTAACCTTTTCAGGATGCATCCTTTAGGCCCAGATTACATAGCTAATTCCTGAGAGTATCAGGAAGGGAAAAACAGTTATTGTAAATAAAAGCATAATATGGTTGTTTAACTAATGAATGGAAGATGATTTAATATCAGAGCAGCATGCTGATGTGATTTTTAATGAAACGGGGTAAAGGTCCCCTTGAAATAGGTTGAACTTTAAAGATAACTGTGTTTTTAGTACAGTGTAACGATTCCTGCGAGCCCGGTGGCGAGTTTTGGATCTCCCAGACGAAACTGATTTCGTAGGCTTAACTCATTCCATTGACTCTCTCTAGCCCATCTTTGGAATTCCGCAATATAGTCTTCGACGGGTCGTTTTCCCTGTTTCAGTGAACAGCCTGCGTTGACAGTTATGTTTTAAATGATGCCCTCATTCTCCAGCATTCAGCCAAGTCTTACCCTAACATATCCTTTCCTCTCTGAGATCTTCACTGTGCAACCCGCTTGGAGCCACATACCCAGCTTTTGCCTGGGTTTTTCTCCTTCTATGCTGCTTCATTTATTACTAAAATAAGGTCTTACACCATTTGGGACACATAGTTGATATCCATCAGAATGAATGGAGATCCCATCTCCTCCATCCCTGTCCTGCTAAAGGCCCTTCCCAAAAGGGCTTAAGTTCCCTGGTGGACCCTGTCAATGAGGTTATGGAGGGTACCTGGATGCTTCCTTTACCCCAAGTACTGAAGTAGGATTCCCTGAGCTCATGGTTCTCTGGCTGCCCAGTTGCAGCAACATGGGGGGGGGGGGCACTTGCTACCACTGCCAAGATTCAAAGGTCTGGCCTCAGCCAGATGGAGACCTGAAGCCCCTCATTAGTGCTCTTCTTACCAAAACAGATATTGGAACTTTGACTCCTACCAAAGCAGACTTTGCTTTGAAGCATTTAATTTAATTGCAGCCATCAAACAATTCTCTACCTTTGCTGAAATGCTAACAGTGTTAGAATAAAACAATTCTAAATGACAAATCATAGATTTAAAAAAACAGTTGCTCAGATATTTTGCAACTTAAATTGCAACTTCCATCTTTTTGTTTCACAGGGTCTCTGCTTTCAATATATAATTGTTTGGGGGTATTAAGTAATTTTCTAGCCATAAATGCAGATTTTACACAGAACTTCATAGGAACATTTGGTCTGGTTGGGTGATGTTCAGTTTCTCTGATACTTTCAGAGACATGTTGACTAGACATGTGCACTGCCAAAAAATTTGTTTCGTTTAGTTTTGTTTTAAATTCGGATTTGTGTTATTTCGTTTTTCGGGATTCGGGTGTGAAAGTCAATTCGGATTCGGAATTCGGATTCGGACGAAATTCGGTAGCGGTCTAATGCTGACCTGACTGGGTCAACCCCTTGGCCAAGTCCTCTCTCCGTGGTCTGTTCAATCTGTCCTCTTTTCTTTTGTCTTTCCTTTTAACTTCTCTTTTCTTGTCTTTCCTTTTCTTTCCTTTTTCTCTTTCTACATCTTCCTAGTTTCTTCTAGCTTGGGTGTGGTGCTTATCCTTCTTTTTCCTTTTTCAATTTATTCTACGGGTTACTTTCTTTTAATCAGATTTTCCAAATTTTGTCCTCCATATCTTCTTGCCCTATTTTACCATCTTGGTATGGGTACTATAGTTTAAACTGGCACTAACTTATGCCCAGCGTAGGCCTTTTAAACTGTACCTTTATGCTTTCCACTTATTTGACTCAGTGCCATATGCCTTAATAAAATTATGATTCTTGCTTAACTTACTTTGTCCGTTCTGAAAACTTTAATAAACCTTGTTTGCCAAAAATGCAAATTTTAGAATCTGTAAAAAAAACCCTTAAAAGTATGCCATGATAACACTCCGGTAATATGGGGCAATAATGAAACAACATTTGTTTGTAAAAAGATGTGTAAGCAACTATCAACAAGGTAAGATGGGCTACCAATAAAGAAGTTTGAGGATGTCAAATTTGTTTGACACTTTTGAGATAAATTACACTTCTGTGATACTTCAATTAAAGACAGAGACCAGAAAGCTAAAGGAAGAGACGAGATTGGTAATCATTTGTCTCACAGCTTCTGTTCATTGTGTTCTTTTTTGCTTTTTTTAAATCATTAATCAAGCTGTCTGCAGTGTCCAAAAATATCCCATAGTCAGTGCCAAATGTTATATAAAGATAGCATGTTATGAAAATGTCAAGGCTACATTAAAACATTACATTTGAGATTTGTAGGTAAGTTCTATATAGACCCTTTTTGCATAATTATCACTTATTAGTTACAGAATAAATTACATTCTTTGACTACTTTTGCCTCAGGTGAAGCACTGCTGCTCTGACTGGGACTTATTTTTACTGAGCCTGTTCTTAAGATTACAGATCCACCTGCTTCTTCGACAATCCATAGTAATTCTCCTTCTCCTTTGACGCCCATGTGGAAGCAATCATACTGCCGATCATCTGAAAATACATAATCGACCTGATGACATGCTTGATCTTCTCGAGCCTTTTTCCTTTGGTGTCCTTTCTTTTCCTAACCAAAGGTGTTGAGGTTCTGATTTAATCTCTGCTAGTTATCGGTATCTGTGTAGTTGTGCCACATTTCTTTATCTACTCTCCTTACCTTGAAATGATAACACTGCACAACAAAGTTTTTGCTTCTTGAACACTATTGGGTCTTCCTTATAGATTTTTGGCTGCTGATCACGAAATTCACATCCAAATTTGCCCATCACATACCGTTTCATTTATGTCATGTTTTTTCTTATATTTGTGTCCAAAAATGTTCATTTCTGTAAGAGACCTATGAACAATGTTTTGTGCAGTCTGGGCATGTCCAGGCATGAAATTAGGCCAGGTTGGAAGCCGTTCTGTGGAAGTATGCAGCCTGGGCATGCCTGGGCATGCCATGGCCAGTATGACACTGTCTCGACAGGCTATAAAAGTGGCTTGCATACACAGATGCTGCTAATTGGATTAATATAGAGTAGACCTTATAGTGTGTACGTATTGTTTAAGAATATAGCATTGCCTCAGTAGCACTGTAACAAGTAAGTTAGATGTTATAGATGTTTTACAGGACGATTGGTGTCGTTCGATATGTCTTGTCAATTTCGTAACAGCCGCTATACATTCTGCTATATTTGTGGCGAGTATATGTCTGTTCATCAGAGACGCTCAATGACTGCTCTTGTGAAGAAAGCATATCATCTGTACTTCGGCTGTAAAATTGGTGATCAAGACAAGGAATAGGCTCCTCACATTTGTTGTGCGACATGTGCTGTCTGTCTGAGAGCTTGCCTCAGAGGCACTCAAAAGACAAAGACTCATCAGGCGATCCAAAGCTCACAACACAGTCAGAATTAACTACCTTCCGTCCATGGCCGTTCGTGAACGTCGCTGCTCGTCGCCGCTGCCGGTACGTGATCCGATGTGGCCGGTGCGGCTGGGACCGGCACGGCGACGCTCTAACAGCAGATCAAAGGGAGATCATTACTTGATCATCCCTTTGATCTCTCTTCCTGTCCTTGAATGCAGGAAGTGATGTCACTCTCCGGTGCAGAACACCGGAGAGAAGCAGATCTCTGCTTCATCAGCTTCTCGGGGGGTCCTTTTTGTTATATAGTAAAAAATAAAAACCCCAGTGGTGATTAAATACCACTAAAAGAAAGCTCTATCTGTCCCCAAAAAATGGTATGAAATTCATTTCAGTGCAGTGTTGCATGACGGAATAAACATCAGTCAAAGTACCGCATCGCTGAATACTGAAAAATGGCCTGTCCAGGAAGGCGGTGAAACACCATGGCCTTTAAGTGGTTAAACGATCTGGTCAGAGATTTGGGTCTGTCACCTATACCCATGATCCTAAATTGGTCACAGACCTGAATGGCATATTTTTGTCCATCACAGAATCATGCCTGTTTTTAATGCAGTGTCCGAAGATCATGGTTATCCAGTATTGCATGTTGGCCTTGTCCCTTGCGCACAGAGCTTTCTCCAAATTCCCTGAATCTTTAGATGATATCATGTACAGTAGATGATGATATATTTAAAGTCTTTGCAGTTTTACATTGAGGAACATTATTCTAAAATTGTTTGACAATTTTTAGACAGCTTTTCACAGATTGGTGAACCTTTGCCCATCTTTACTTCTGAGACACTCTAAGGGGGTTAATCATTAGCTGCCGAAGGCAGCCGAGTGAAAAACCGAGCTGAAGTGAACAGAGCCAAACAACGTTCAGCTATTCATTCCGGCTCAGTATGGCTGATTGCCGTACATTGGCTGCCATCAGCCGTACATTGGCTGCCTTCGGTCAGCCGAACATGCTCTGCATGCTCGGCTGAGCCGAAGTGCAGATCCAACATCGCTGCTGTTCACCCCTATTCACATAAATAAATGTAAATAGCCGGCATGTGGCTCGGGTTTTCTGCTCAGTACCGCTGTGGTACAGAGCAGAATAGAAAATAGTGAAAAAAGTTGAGAAAAAGGTTAAAAAAACATTTTTAAAATGTAAATAAAAACTAAAATGAAAAAATAAATAAAGATTTTTTAAAAGAAAAAAATTATAATAATAACAAAAATTGGGCGGAGCTAGCAGTAACAGCTTGCTCCACCTAACTGTTTCCTATTGGCTGGCACATGCTAGAGTCTTCTAGCAGGTCCAAGCCATTGAATAACAACTGGGCAGAGCTGGCCATGACGTCACGGCTGGCTACGCCTAGTTGTTATTGTTTCAAGACAGATCATTTGGGGATGCTGAACTGTCAATACAACTGGGGGGCGCCAGCCGAGAGATCACGGCTGGCTCCGCCCAGCTGACACTTGCGGGGCTTACGTCCGACCCTTCCGGGCCGTTCGCCCCGCTTCGGGTGTCACTTCGGCTCAGTCGAGCCAAGGCATATGCCTTCGGCAAGGCTGAGCCGCTCGGCCGCCTTCGGCTGCTGTACAGGCTATAGTGAATAGCCCGTACAGCAGCCCTTCGGTTCGACTGAACCGAGGGGCAGAGGCAGCCGAAGCGAGTTAAAGGATCAGGTGAAGCTACGGCTGGATCCTTCGTTTTTTTAGTGAATAATCCTCTAAGATGCTCATTTTATACCTAGTCATGTTACTGACCTGTTACCAATTAACCCAATTATTTGAAAAATTTTCTTCCAGCTCTTCCTTGTTAGTACATTTTACTTTTCCAGCTTTTTGTTGCCCTGTCTAAACTTTTTTGAGGCATGTTGCTGTCATCAATTCCAAAATTACCTTATTTGTTTCTTAAAATGGTAAACTTTTTCAATTGCGTTCTGTTTATATGTAGATTTTACACAGCGTCCCAACTTTTTTGGAATTGGGGTTGTACTTTAAAAGACCTGCTAGCGCAACAAACCCTACACTGACCTCTCACTATTTACTTTGTCAGCAGTACATCCTTTGCTTTCCCTAGAACAGGTAAAGCTCATTGTCAATATGGCTGCTAGGAACCCGCCTTTTTATAGTGAGAGGGCTGGCTTATTCAAAAGCCGCCTTATTGGCCCTTCCATGTCAACCAACCTAAGTTTAAAGGCCAGGCAGTACATTATGGATACTTTGGCAGATTCCCGCATTAGTGCTTGGGTCCATGAACATGCAGGAATTCCCTCTAACCCATGGTAGTGGCAAACCTGAACCTCATCCCTACCAGCTCTGTCTATATTTTAGCACTAGGAAGACTATAGCGCTAACTATATGAATCTGAGTTGATAGTATGATATATTTCTGCTCCTATCCTAATTAGATTTGCCATAATTTTCCTTCCAAAGAACAAATATCTTCCTTTTTTGACTGAAGTCACCATCTACAGAGTTTTGGTACCCTCAAAAATACCATATTACTTATCCACTAATTCATCATCTGCCTGCAAAGAATCAATAGGGTTTGTTGACATAATCTTACTTCATACTTTTTTCACCTTCAACAGTATCATCTTCAAATTATTCTCAAATTTTAGCAAGCCAAATCAGCATAAAAAAATATAAATCTTTGTTGACTGCCATTCGTGTATGAACCACTGAGACCTTTCAGCATCTGTTTTTAGCTGCTGTCGTCTGTTTATATAGCAAATATGAGTCACTTATCTGTTTCCACATATAAGTCACCACAACAGGGTTTGTAGCCTGATGGAAATTCAGAAAGGTCATGCCATTCCCACAACATATGGAAACATGTGGCCTCCTTTCTGGCTTCTTTAAGCATAGGTTAGGTGAGCAGATTTAAGATGATATTTAAAACTGAATATCTTCCTGTTTGAATTGAATAAACAAAAAGCAAAAACATTCCTCAGTAGAAATACAAAGATATTTTTTCCCCTCAGTTACACTGAAGTGGCTTACAAATACAATGAAAATGGTCTAGATTAATTTAACCCTTTCATGTCCAGATGTTGAAGTTTGATAGTTGCACATTTGTTCAGCAATCACTTGTTAACTGTTTTGCTAAGGCTTATGTGTGACTGACTCAACTGCCATTCAGAATCACTAATAGATACCACATACTTTCCCAGAACATAAAATACTCACAACTGCAATATGCAAAGCAGGTGGAATTTACCTGTATGAAAAAAAGAGAGTTAATTAGGAAGATGGGACTTAATTTGTATGGGAAAATAAATTGAATATAAATTTAAAGTGAGAATACCCTAAAGTGTTATGCTTTTATTTGTGATTAGTGGTAATTAGTACTGATTGGAAAAGAAGCCCACATACATTGGTTTCAAGTGCTTTCAATGAAGTCGAGGAAGGGGAAAGACCCCTAAAACATGTCCCTGACAACAAACAGGGTTTGAGCAGAGCCAATCACAAGAAAATAGTTTGTGTACTCATGTATACGTCCATGGGTCCTAATCGCGATGACACATTGCCCTTCTTCCTCACATTCTCCTGCCTTTGGATGTGGATGTTCTTCCTAATGAATTTGCAAGTTTTTGCTTTTATATATACATTACAAGACAAGTGCTGCACTGTATCGGTGTATTGTCTGCTGATACAATTTTTTTAGTGCCTTGCTACTTTGATGGTCAATGGGAACAATGTCCCTTATATTGGTTTAGTGTAGTACCCTCATGCATTAATGGTTAGTGGTTAAGATTTTATCTCCTTACAGGTTGATGACTAATGTGCCAAATCATTTCATGTTATGTTTTTGGGGATTGTCGGAAAAATTTGCCTCATAAAATAAACTTTCAACTGGTGTTGTCACTCTGTCTTCAGCTATTAGGATTTTGCCTGCTAAATAAGAAATCATTGCTTGTCTTCACAGCACCTTCCTTCCTGTAACATTTTGTAATTTGTCTTGAAAATATACCCCCAGGATAATAAATTATATCAGTGTCTTACAGTAACAAGCCAGTAAATTGTTCTCTCACTTCTATTTTATCTAAGGGTAGAGTGAGACAGTTAAAAGGCCAAGTTCTTGTGCCAAACAGTGACAATGACATGAACAGTGGAATTTAACTGATGTTCCCTTGCAGTAATATCTAATGTTTTTTCTTCATAATACACAAAAGAATAAGGGGCCATTGAGAGCTTGGTGCCTAGGTGTGTTGCAATAATGCACATTTTTTTGGGAGCATTAACCTATGTTGTGCTATGGCAGCCCATTCAAATAAATGGGCTGGCAATGTGCCAAAATGGTCAAAAAAGGGACATACGTCATTTTTAGCAACATAGCGCACCGCAATACACAATGTGTTGCTGTGCACGCATGTATGTTGAAGCTACATTATCTTAGTAGATTGGGGCGCCATTCAAAATATTTGGCACTAGGATGCACTAATGTGCATAAAGTGCATTAAGGTAACTTGCATGTTGCCGCAATGCACCGCACCGAAAAGTGTGAATGGGCTCTAGTATTTTACCTGCTCTAGCAAGGAATACCTAAGAAAGGCAATTTTGTCATGCTAACTTTAGAGGTTTTTACTGAATATATATTCCACAGAAGCTACAAGAAAGAGATGTATAGGTTATAATACTAACACCTGTTTGTGCTACAACTTGATGCAGGCAGCTAGATAAATATAATCTAACAACATGGTAAGTCAAGTAGCAAATCGTCAAATAACTATCTCCATAAATGAAGCAGTAAAATATAAATTCAACATGAGAATGAAAAAGTAGAACACTGAAATAATTATTTTCAAATACCAGACAATGGGATTTTTTTACTTAAGTAGTAGAGCATGATCACTTTCCAAAAATACCCAATCATGTGCACAGAAAAAAAATGGGATTTTGCTTGCATCAGTTTCACCTCATTCACTAAGCAAATATTCACTTGTAAAGGACATTTTCACATAGATGACTTTAATCATCCAATCATGTGCAAACAAAAATCCTGCTTTTTAAATTTTCCTTATACGTGATTAAGTATTATTTGCAAAGATAATTTTAACGTGGTTTCAACTCATTCACTAAGCTAAATGAAAATTCAGTTTGCATAGTAAACATGCGCTATTCCTTTAGTAAATCAGTCCTACAGTCTTGGCTGGCATTAATCCTCAAAACCAACTCTCCGGCCTTATTTAGCAGAAACAGTAGTAATGGAAATGGAAGAACATGTCATGGACAAAAATAAATGCACTACATCCTGCTTTAGTAACTCACTGTTGATAAATGTTAGTTTTTTAATGTGTAATATTTTAATTTAACAAGGGCTGCATAATGTTCTTTATGTGCTAGTTCTACCTCTTTTGTCATGTGCGTATTTTAGTAGAAGCCACTGTCAGAAATGTGCTGTGCTATTAGAGGAAGCATGATGTTTGCTTTATATGCAGAGTTGTTTTTTGTCCAGCCCATCAAAAACCATCCTGGGTTTGTTTTTACACCAGAAAATGTTGTCTTATTTTACTTTTTTTCAAAAAGAAAAAACAGACAGTTAAATTAAAAGTAAAATAAGGAATTTAAACTGACAGTACCGAAATAATAAAATGTACAAAAAAAGGAAAAAAAAACACAACAATAAATAAAAATATGAAGCAAACCCACTAAAGAATATATATATGTATATATATATATATATTCAGTCCCCGGGTTACGATCAAGATAGGGACTGTAGGTTTGTTCTTAAGTTAAATTTGTATGTAAGTTGGAGCAGGTACAGTAAGTGTAACTCCAGCCCCCAATTTTTTTTTAGTTTTGTATAGCATTGGGAAGGGTTAACCCCCTGTAACGTTTGTTTTGCTGTGTGTGATCCGTTCAGAAGATTTCACCTCACTTTCTGTCCCTGTGACAATTGGATTTTGAAAATTGGAAACAAGGATTGGTGATAAAGCTTCAGTGGAGACACCTTTTTCCCATGATAACTCTTACATGAGTGAATTTCCCTTCCTAGGGGTAGATTTCCTCTAACTTCCTGTTGTCTCAAGGACAGGAAGTACGATTAACAGTGCTATTCACAAAAGGGTGAAGAGTTTGGAGAAGGCAGGAGAAGTGAACAATCTAGGGCAACATAGCTGATTTGGAACGAATCTCCAATTCAGCTCACTTTCCAGTTCAGCTATGTTGTCCTGGACATGCCCAGACTGCACAAACCAATGTTCATAGGTCTCTTACAGAAATGAACATTTTTGGACACAAATATAAGAAAAAACATGACATAATTGAAGATTTCAATTAAACAGTATGTGATGGGCAAATTTGGATGTGATTTTCGTGATCAGCAGCCAAAAATCTATAAGGAACACCCAACAGTGTTCAAGAAGCAAAAACTTTGTTGTGCAGTGTTATCATATCAAGGTAAGGAGAGTAGATAAAGAAATGTGGCACAACTACACAGATACCGATAACTAGCAGAGATTAAATCAAAATCTCAAAACTTTTGGTTAGCAAAAGAAAGGACACCAGAGGAAAAGTGTAAATAAAGGCTCGAGAAGATCAAGCCTGTCATCAGGTCGATGATGTATTTTCAGATGATCGTCAGCATGATTGCTTCCACATGGGCATCAAAGGAAAGGGAGAATCACTATAGATTGTCGAAGAAGGAGGTGGATCTGTAATCTTAAGAACAGGCTCAGTAAATATAAGTCCCACTCAGAGCAGCAGTGCTTCACCTGAGGCAAAAGTAATGAAATAATGTAATTTATTCTGAAAGAAGAGCAGGCGAAATGGGAATGCCCAGCGATATTTAGGGGGTTATTCACCAAGCTGCCGAAGGCAAAGGCTCCGGCTGCCGAAGTGAGCCGAAGGATTAGCCGATGCTTCGGGTTAATCCTTTGGCTCCTTTGTGAATAACTCTCTTAATGTTCCCGCAAGCAAGTGCTTGGAGTAAAGGTTTCAAGGCTCTCCTTTCTTTAAATTGTTGCTAGTGATATATCAGCGAAGATTTGCACTGGGTTGTCTAGGATCCGCGTTAGTTACAAAACTAAATAATATACTACCAAGTGTGCTAGTGTATAGCACAGTGTAGGTATATAATGACTTACATATTCAGTATAACAAATCAGCTATCTAATCAAATAAAATTAATATAATTCAATCCAATTGTGAAAACGTGTACAATTAAATCTCCAAGCAATCCGTGTCACAAAAGTGTATAAATGTACAGAAAGGATTCTTCACAGTTAGAGCTGTGAAAATGTGGAATGGGCTCCCCCAGGAGCTAGTTCTAGCGAGCTCAGTTAATTGTTTTAAAAAACACCTGGATGTATTCTTAAATGCACAGAATATTACTGGATATTGAGTTCTTATAGGTATATTAGGCATCAGAGATTGTTGATCCAGGGATCCGATTGCCTTATGGGATCAGGAAGGAATTTTTTTCCCATTTTGGAGCAAATTGAACCATGCTTTAAGGGTTTTTTTTGCCTTCCTCTGGATCAACAGGGGGTAGCTGTGGTCAAAGCTTTCTGTCTAGGTTTTCTTCTCTTTTTTTCCTTCCATATCTCTATAGGTTGAACTCGATGGACATGTGTCTTTTTTCAACCTGACTAACTATGTCAATCTCCAAATAGTCTGTGTCTTTTCAAAACGAAGCACCACGTGTTCAAAAATAACTCTGTGCTGTGAGCACTCTCTTTTTCCACACTGTGAATATTCACACTCCACAGCGAATGGTCTCTCAGCTCCTTGATCGACCTACTATGTGTTCTCAGCAAGCTGTTCCCTTTTAGTTCTCGGGCAGGGTACCATCACTGGCAACTATTATCCTTGCAGGTAATAAATCCTCTGATGCTCAGCAAGCCTGCTGGTATGTATAGAAAGAAAGATATGCTCTATGTGCACACTGTTACTTTTAAAAAACAGAATTTATTAAAAAAACTACTCTTCTTGTTGATAGACACTTCAACATCAAACAGCCGCCAAAGGAACTTCACATCCAAAGAGCGTGTCTGTTCCTCTCCTTATTGCATCACTGCGGCTCCCACCCGATGTACATTGCGTCACTCTGGATTTCGCCAGGGGTTAGGCCAGAAGCCTGTGTACTCAATCCAGTTCCAACTTGTGATCAGTAATGTCATGGATAATATCTTGCAAAAAAGCTTTATCAGCTGTGTCCAGGACATTAACCAATTCAGGAAGGCCACGAATTCGTAAGTTATAGTGCATGGATCTATTTTCCAGGTCGTCGATCTTAGAAAGAGCATTTGCATGTTGCTGGTGCAAATCTTGAATATGTGCAATGTTTTGATTGATTCTGGAAATTGTAGAATCCAGTTTGCATTCGATAGTATCTATTGAGGTGCCTAAATCCTGGATATAAGCATTAATGTCCGCAGGAGTTTGTTTGGCGGTTTTAGTCAGACTGCGGTCAAACAGATAGGAAAGCTTAAATATAATTGGGTGGTCTTCTGTAATGCCCGGTAATGCACTGATACCGTGGGAGTTATGAATATGCAGGCCACAGGGAAAATAGCACCTCTATGAAAACAATATTTCTTCCATAGTGCACTCAATAAAAGAAGAGGTAGAGGCTGGGGATTTGTACTCACCGGCTGGTTGGGCATATAATCATTGTTGTCCTCCAGATCGCTGCTGCAAATGGGTGTCTTTGGCCTGCAAACTTTAGAGGAGGCAGAAGAGAAGGGTCCTGAAGAGGGACTTCTTTGCCATTCCTCTGGCCATTAGAAATATGCCTGGTATTGGTGAGAGCCTTCCTGCAAAGAGCCCCTCTGGTGTCACAGAAGGCTGTGTCTAGGGAGACATAGCTTCCATGGAACGTAACTCGCTAATCAAATGGCCATCTTGGCAGGCTCCACGCACAGGCCCCCATCAGGATTAGGGATTTAATTGCAATTCCATGTTTCATAAAGCCTGACAAAAATTCTTTAGGGCTGGTAATGATTAAAATTTTCGTGTTCGATTAATCGAAATTTTTTTAATCGATTAATCGATTAATTTTGATTAATTATAACGCACATACAGATCCAACTACATTGGCCTATACACATACAGCACAGCAATGAAGTAATAAAATGAACTGGGAGCACACTAATCCAGCACGTTATTAATCTCAC
Organism: Nanorana parkeri; assembly: GCF_000935625.1. Taxonomy (NCBI): domain Eukaryota; kingdom Metazoa; phylum Chordata; class Amphibia; order Anura; family Dicroglossidae; genus Nanorana; species Nanorana parkeri. The sequence goes on along the minus strand of NW_017306670.1, from coordinate 819,439 downwards.
GTGCCCCACTCAATATGGCCGCTGCTTGAGTGGGGCAACTCCGAATAATAACACGCTGGATTAGTGTGATCCTAGTTCATTGCCTAATGCCTTGGCTGGCGCTCGTGCAGAAAGTTTCTTGGGCAAACTCACCGGCCCAAGTGGCTCTGTCGGCTAACGAAGGGGGGAGGGGTCCGGTGACGTCATGGACATCGTCGTCACCTGACTCCTCCCCCTTCCCTTCGTTAGACGTCATGGACATCGACGTCACCGGACTCCTTCCCCCTACCCTTTGTTAGCCGATGGAGCCACTTGGGGAAGGGGGGAGGAGTCCGGTGACGTCGATGTCCGTGACGTCACCGGAACACCGACGGGACTCCCGGAAGCTGGGTGGAGAGGTGAGTGTTTTCATTAGCGATCAAAATAATTTTAATCGATCAATAAGTTTAACGATTAATCGAGAAATTAATCTTTAATTTCCACAGCCCTAAAATTCTTACATTCTTTTTTTTAACTGTAGATGTGATGTAAGTGCAGATGTGTGTTTGCCTATCAAATATGTATACACAGCTCATTCTAGTACTGACATATTTTGAATATAGTGGAAAATGATTGGTACTGGACAGTGGCCATATCCTAACATGCAATCCTCCAATTCACTGCAACAGTAATATTTGAATGTCTCTTGTTTTTTTAGTATTCATTTTCAACTGATATGCCTCTGTCTTTACATCCAAAGCACTTAGGGACTTTGTTATAAAACCATACCTCATCGAGAAGTTACTCTGTAATTCCAAGGTCAACATTAATGATTTTGGTGCTGCATATATTTAGGTATGAGCAGTAAAAAGCCTGCTGGGCAAATTCTAATCAGTAGTATATTTTAAGCTCCCCTACTAGTTTCCACACAATTGTTTAAATAATATCTCCTAACCTACTATACATTGCTTTCTTAATAGCTGTCTCTCTGCATCACTTGGTGGTAATGGAGGCAATATTATCTAAAGCCACAAGATGTAGAAAAAATGAAACCAATAAAATGATTTGGATGGTTTCTACAGATTGTGATTATTAAATAAGACACTGTGCAGATGGCATATTCTATTCTGAGAAACACACACTTGCAAACAATGGAAAAAAGTAAAATATTGCTACTTCTATTGTTTATTGGCTGAATTTCAAACTTTAATTAGTTTCAAAACGTACTGTAATATAAACTGGGTCTCAAGAGAGCAGGAGAAGCCATGCAAACCTCCACCCCATGTGTCACTATATAAAACAGTATGTCATTAGTGGAGCCAAAGATCCCATCTGGATGGTTTATAAAGAACTGCAAAGTGCCCTGTTTATGTGAACAGTACAGGTCGCTGTCTAAGCATTAAAAGTTGCAATCTCATTGTGTGAGATTAGTGAGATTAGAGAAATATATATATATACATATATATACACTGAGTGGCCAGATTATTATGACCACCCCATCAGTACTTAGTTGGGCCACGAGATTACTCCACAAGATGACTTCGTTGGGGTGTTTCGTGACTCCACGAGATGCTGAAAGGTGATGCGAGGAATCTGACACTGCACTGTTGCCCTTCTGTTGTTTAGTACCAGTCTTGCCACTCTCCGTTCTGCCCTAACATTGACTAGTCGCTGACGGCCACAATTCGCACGTTCAGACCCAGATTTTTGGCTGACAGTCCAGTCTTTAAACACTTTAACAACAGTTGCTCTTCAACATTTAATTAATTCTGCTGTTTTGCTGATACTAGCTCCATGGCTCCGAGCGCCAACAATCATCCCACGTTCAAAGGCTGTTAAATCGCGTTGTTTACCCATATCTTCAGAAAAAAATCACTTCTACTGTTGTGGTAAACAACCTGCTTCCCTATTTATAATGGTCTGGTCCTCTAGCAACTTCAGCGCGAAATTATAGCTAATTATAGCTAATTTGCCTACAAATGTCAGGTGGTCATAATAATCTGGCCACTCAGTGTATAATGTATATATATATACCATAGGGCAGCCCAAACAGCGGCCTGAGGGTGCCAGTGGGTAGGGGGCAGAAAAATCTTATCACCGGAGTTCCACAGATGCAGCTTATGGACGAAGATACAGGCTTCAATCCATATAGTCTCAGCCCCACCCTAAGTTGCTCACTTCGGAGCCTAATGGGAGCACTCAGTTTGTACTGTGGCCAGAGCTGTCCCCTTCAAGCCCGCCGTGAGATTTACATATGAATGAGCAGCTGTATTTACATATGCATAAGCTGGGACTCATTCATATGTAAATACAATGCTTAATTGATATGCAAATCATGACGCACCCATCCCGCCCCTGGATTTAGCCTCTGTGCTGTCATTGATATGTTTGCTGGCAGTGGGGAAAGGAGGAGATCACCCGGCTGCCATCCAGAAGGTGAGACTGCTAAGAGGGACTGTTGTGTGCAGACATAGCAGAGGGGTGATGAAGGGGGAGTGGGGGCAGAGGTCAGCGTAGGAGAACCAATCTGCCCTGGAACAGCTGTTGGGTCCTGAAATGTCACTTCTATCTGACTTCATGAGTGGGGTGGAATGTGAGATCGCCGTCACAAAGTTGGATAGAAGTGACATTTCAGGACCGATCAGCTGTTCCAGGGCAGATCAGTTCTCCTGCACATACCATCTGCGATGCCAATCTGCCCTGAAACATCTGACAAAGAGTTGGAATGCTTCACCTATTGGTGGTCACATAGTATAGTATATACCTATATTATTTTGACGGTAAGTGTATATACCTCCCTTATATTAGCGGGAAGTGTATATACCTCCCTTATATTGGCAGTAAGTGTATATACCTCTATTATATTTAGCGGTAAGTGTATATACACCTATATTATACTGGCGGTAAGTATATTTATCTCTATCATGTTGGCAAAGTCAGGGGCGGAAATACCGCCATTGCAGTCGGTGCGGCTGCACCGGGCCTGAGGCTGGGGGGGGGCAGTGAGGTCTGGGGGCCCCACACTGCCGACTGGCTTCTCAGCAAGGGAGTGGATGCTGTGACTCACCTTCTCTTCCGGCCGGGTCCCTGGTAACAGGCTGGCGGGAAAGGAGAAGTGAGTGTGTGTGTCACACGCCCCGCCCCCTGCACACACCGTCTGTCTGCGATGCGGAGGCTCTGGCTGGGTGAATGCAAGCGCCGTGCGGGGTGGGGGGGAGCGGGGGGGTGGTACAGGTGTAACTGTGTGCTGTTATTTCATTTAATTAGAAAAGTGAATTATAATGGGGAACATTACACTGTAATGTTCCCTATTATAATCTATTTCTCTGATTACATGATTAGACAGGGCCGCTGTTCTATCAAAGTTTGTGACTATGTTAGAATGTGTGACCGGTCACGTGGTCACACATTTTAACGTAATCCCAGTTTTTTGGCAGTGGAATGTGTGACCGCCATTAGGTGAAGAATTACAACCCTTTGTCAGCTGTTCCTGGGCAGATCGGCAGATTCACACTTTACACTAATTGCCAGCACAATACTTTGATTCCTAGCAGCTACAGAGAGTCCAAAGTTCACTCTGAACTTCATTCTGTTCTCCTAAGCCACTGCCGCACATGAGGCAGTGGCACAATTTTGTGGGAGACTATGGGCTTGTTCACACCATGTCCGGACCATGTCCAGACCAGAACAGTTTGTTCTAGGACCAAAAAGCATCCCAATGTATCCCTATGGTATTTCTGGGCTCTGTTCACACCAGTGCAGTCCGTTCCAGTCCAGACAAGAAAAAATACTGCTTGTCACATTCTCTCTGGTCTGAAATGCACTGGAACGCATGGAAACACATAAAAAATGCATGCAAATACACTGGAACGCACTGGGCTGCACCTGACAGTTCATTTTAAGCTAAAAAAAACACAGCAAAATCACGGTAAAAACACGGCAAAAATGCACTGCGCTGAGTTTGCAGATCTCAGCGCTCACTCGCCGCTGCTCTCCGCACCGAAGGTAAGTGAAAAAAAAAAAACATAGCGCAAACATCAGGGCATTTTGACAAGTACAAGTACTTGTCAAAATGCCCTGTTTATTCCGTCCTCACCCTGCAGCGCCGTAAGGCGCCCGCCTTACTTGCCTTGCGCAAGCGCCGGGCCTGGATCTGCTCCAGATCTGATCTGGACATGGTGTGAACAAGCCCTAATGCCACGCTTTTTCTGTGAACTAGGTCATGTTGTTCAAAATCTGCTACCATACTTGCGCTGAATCCTGCTGCTGTATTGTGATGCCAGAAATGTACTACGCACATGTGCTTGATCTGGCCACCATATTTCTGAACTCATAACATAGTGGCGGGATTCAGCGCAAGCACAATAGCAACCACATGGATAATGGGCAAGCGCCATATCACACAATAATATTGCACATTTTTATACAATATTTCCATGACTGTTTATCAAATCTATATTTTCAGTAAAAAAATACACTCAAATTATTTTGACGCAAGATAATCCACAATTTTGTTAAAATTATAAAGTTGCATTAAGTAAACAGATACTCATATGTCACGCCCTAAAATGTCTTGGGCCCGTGAAATAGCAAAAAACTATGTAACCCATAATTGTCCATCCATTAGTAGCACTTTAAAAGCCTTTACAGCTTATCATTTTGGGGTAAACACTGGCCCTAGAGTTTTGCTCTCTCTAAGGGGTATGCAGTGATTCCTATATGGATGTTCACTAATCTCCTGCCACTCTCCATCCTGACACCTGCCATGGAGGTCTTAGGCCCCCAGGGGGGAAAAGAGAGTCCAGGAAACATGTGCATACTAACTTACAGAGCCAGAATGTCACAATTTCAGCATCTCAAAATCTTTCCCCTGGTCTCACCTGCAGTCAATTCCTATGGACATTCCTTCAGGACTATTTCCTGAGGCTGGAGGTTATCCTTTAACCGTTAAGCTGAGATATCAGCCTCATGGAATGCACCGTTTTATTGAGTTAGCTGACCCATAGACAAGTTCTAAGTAGATGACAACCATTGTGTAGTACTACAAAATAGGAAGCAGAGCCTGAGTATGTAATTATCAAATATGGCTGACACCAGCCACAATTTTTAATAGCACACAATAATAATATTATTTACAACAAGCTGATTTCTGTTACATGTATATGTATAAGTACCTGAAAATATGATTCATTCCTTTAAGAAAAAAGTCTGTTGCTATGAATATCACAGATAAGATAAAACATATGTATCCTTGGCATTCTTTTAGACCTAAGTAGCAAATAGAGTGTGCATCTTGTAAATCACCCAATGAGTAGAGTGCACATCCTGTCTAAGACTACCTTCCCAATAGAAAGAGAAATACTCACATTATAGGAAATAGGTTGACTAAGGCCTCATTCACACTGCGCGATTCACAAATGCTTGCATTGAGCAAGCGAGAATCGTGGCAAAATCCGCTCCAAAAAGGGTCCTGCTGTAGCGACACACGACCCGTGACAGCAGGACCCTTTGCCCCATTGCAAAGCATTGAAGAGCGATATCACACTGTAAATAGCCGCGATATCGCGGGAATTACCGCGCGATAAATCGCTCAATGTGAACGGGGCCTTAGTCTTGCTAACTATCAAAATCTTTTCTCATATTGAAAAAAAAAAAAAAGAAAAATGGGTAACCCACTTCCTTCTTTACATCCCTACAGCCTTAGCAATTTGTAAATTGTTCTTCTTCACCAGGGCAATCCTCCTCCCTCTTTTCTCTGAAATATATGCCACCTCTTCCTTGTTTTCTTTTCCTCCTCGTACTGAAAGCGGACTTTCAGTGCCCAGTTCCCCTTTAGGCAATTCCTCCCCTCAGCAATATACATTTTGGTATTAATTTTTTTTTTTTGCCCAGAAGCCACCCCCCCCCCTGCAATTATAACCTAGGCAAAAATTACGTGTCCCGCTCCAGCAACCACCTAGTATATTCCTGTCAAATATCCAAGGAGACTGCAGAAACTCACAGCAGTTGGGGGGATGGACCTAACCATGTATCGTTGCTGCAGAAACCAGAAGAAACAGCCAGCTCCTGATGAAGTCATAGAAGAGGATGGGCATGTGGAACCCTGGCTGTGATAGTGGACGATGCTGAATTTGCTGGGCCATTGAGTACGTTTTCTGGTGAGAGCCCAGCATAACAGGTAAGAGGGGCTATGGACAAAAAGTATGTGTGTGTGTATAAATAATGACACCGATAAATTGTCAAAAGTTTCAACTTTGCTGTCAAGTAAGGACGAGTTCCAGTTTCAGTTTGACCATGAGTTTGACCTGAACCAAAGTTCTTGAAGAATATGGAGAATTAATGCAGCTGTTTATGCCTATAGCAACCAATTACCAACATTGCACTTCCTGGTTTCTAAAGTGTGGCCAGGGGGCTTAGAGGGACCAGTAATGGTTAAGTACCAGCACCCTCCCTATAAAATTCAGGGTTCCTAGTAGCCTTTTTTCATTGTGTGTTGGAGCAGACATGGGGTAGTTAGGGAAAGATAAGCAGACTGCAGGGAAAGATGTGTGCCAGTGCTGGTTTGCTGATTGCTCAAAATTTCTATATTTACAGTGAGTCACAGAAACACTAATAGTATGTGGTACAATCCTGTAACATTTTAGTTGGAGATTACAGCGTGTTTTCAGGGAGAGTTAGATGCTGATGGTTATTGCAGAAAATTTTTATATTTACATTGTGTCACAAATGCACTGTGTTGTGCACACTCCTATAGCAGATTTGGATGATATCAGTGTTTGCAGGGAAATATACATTTTTGTGTGTGTCAGCAACATTTTCAGTTGCTGTTTGGCTGCTGGATCAACCTTGCTTCTTTTTTTTTTTGGGGGGGGGTTGTTTTTTTTCACGTTTTAATTTTTGTAACTTTCATTTAGGTTTAAACCTAAATAGAGGGTTGGTGTTCAGTGTTTACCAAAAGTGTTTAAAGACTGTTCACATACAGCATACAGGGATGCCTTTGAGACCAAATCAAAAAGCAGTTTTACATCAGAGAACCTTGTGTAGATAACACCATGTGAACTCCTTGTCATCATCAATACCTCTCTGAGACCAAGGGGAGGTCTGTAGGGCGGGTGTGTATAATGTATTGGTGGAGAGAGCGATAGAAGGCAGGATTTGGGGCTTGAGATCTATACTGGGGGGTGAAGGGGGTGAGATGTGTACCGGGGGGATTTGGGGCAACTCTGTACTGGGAAGAAGGGGTACTTATTGCTTACCCATATGTGCTTCTCTTCACACTCCTGACCCTGTACTCCTTGCATAATGTACTCCTGACCCCTGTACTCCATGTGTTACACACTCCTGACCCCTGTGCTCCATGTGTTACCAACTCCTGACCCCTGCACTCCATGCATTACCTACTGATGACCCCTGTACTCCATGCATTACTTGCTCCTGACCTCTTTATTCCATGTGTTACCTACCCCTGACCCCTGCACTCTTTGTGTTACATACTCCTGAATCCTGTTCTCTGTCCCATGCACTCATGACCCCTGTGTTCAGAGTTACACACTCCTGACACCTACACTCCACAAATTACAAATTTTTGACTCCTGAAGTCCATGCATTACACTGTCCTGACCTCTGCACTCCATGTGTTACACACCTTTGACTTATGCACTCTGTGTGTTACACTTTCTCTAAAAATGGTTGGGGATGGTTGCTTTAAGGGTTCAGTAGCACCAGGTCGACCAATGTCACCATAACACTATTCTGAGATGGGCTACTGCTGAATAACAGGTAATGGCACCTGCCACTTACAAGAAGCATGAAAAATTTGGAATTGGTCACCAGAATGCTTCTCTAGACTAAGGCGGAATAAGTATATTCTGCAATAACAATAATAATACCTCACATCAATAGCTAGTTAAAAAATCACATATGAACCAATTTACAGAAACAACTTGAATAAAGCTGAAGAACATTTTTCAAAAAAATATCTTACCTTCCAATTTAAAAAAAATCCCAAAGTAGTACCAACTCTCTATATGCTTTGGCTCTGCACTCTTCATTTTTCTCCATTTCTGATCACCACTTCATTCATTCCACTTACTGTGAGTCCAGTGTGCTAAGGACAGCAAGCAGCCTTGGGCTCACAGGATAATAATTTAGAGAACACCATTCACATCATTACTTGAGCGCCATTTTCTGCATCCTTGAGGACTAACCATTGTGGTCACAGGATAAAGAGGAAGAGGACCATTGGACAGTATGTGACTGAACCGAAAATGAAGAAAGCTAAGTACATTAAAAAAAGATTAGAAAAAAATAAGAAAAAATGCAGGGAAAGGGTGTTCAATGGGGGAGGTCTGTCTAGCCTGGGATTTTGACAATTCTCTAAGGCTTTACAATCCTGTTGATACACGTAATTCTATGTAATCATATATTAATAACACATTTTTAGTGACTACTTAGATTTGTTCTTTTCTAGTTCCAATGTTCTATTTTTCTTTACATCCATTCCTTATCCTTCTTTCAGCAAAGAAGCAACTTATTGGACAGATGCCATCTATCAAGTATATTTAACCTACACTATGTCTTGGAAAAATTAATTATATCAATCAAACACAAGCTATAAAAGTGTCTTCTGTGATGCACAATCAAGTTAAAGGAAAAGAGATGCTTTTGATGTTAAAATTGAAATCCTTGAGGACCTGATAAAAGAGCAACAGAAATGAAGCTCTCAACAGGAGTACGGATGGTTTTTCAGGATGTACATTACAGTTTTTCCTTGGCTATAACACTTTTAGACAGCTTCACCGATACTGCAGTACAGTAATGCTAACCCTTTTAACTACCGTATATTGCCAGACAGAAGATTCTCACTTTTTAATGAGATCTTGAATGTATATACATGATTAGGTTTACTCATTAAATATTTTTTTTTCTCAGTGTCATTACCAGAAGGTATCGTCTTTAAAATTGCCAAATGCCGAACTTGAACTTTAAGGATAATAAATATTACAAATTAGCTATTATGTACTTTAAATTTGTAGTTTGAATAGTGCAAACAACAGTGTTCTATAGCTGATGTTTCTCAGTTGTCTTTTAAGTTTCTCTTGATGACCTTATAACCTGTTCAGTTCAATACTGCTCTAAAGAATGAAAGGTTGGATTGGACAATTTACCACATTTAATGTATGTCATCTTGATAAAATGTTTAACATATGTTTTTGGAGCGCTATTTTTGTATTATATAATCCAGCATTGTGAAAGTAATTTATGTTAAAAGCATTCCATCAAGTTCTGACAAAAGTATTTGTCACTGGGCTGCAAAAGATTAAATATAAATCGCTGTCCAAGGTGATATATGCTTAGGGTAATAAGAAGCCACAGAAGAGACAAATGACTTAAAGTATATGTCAACCCCCCCCCCTAAAAAAAAAAAAAAAACATATTGTGGCAGTGCAAGCCAATGCCACAGTGTAGTTTGGAAACTGTAGCACCCAGGACTCTCAGGCAGATGGGCTGAGAGGGTCCAGAGTGTAAAACATTTTATGAGGAAGAACCTGGCTTTTCAGTTTCTTCTGTTTTTTCCGGATTGTAGCTGGGATCTGGAGCTGTGGATATTTCTTATAGTTCTGGGTGGGATGAAATCTCCAGTTCTGGAGCCAGGCGTTGCCAACAACCAGTCTGGGCTGATCAGGTGGCTGAGAGCAGCCTCATTAAGAATCCAGACCAAAACTCAGAGGAGAAGTGGTGTGGTGTGTGCTCGAGGCACATGAGAGCCAAGCCAGGTGGTATGGTGAAGCCCCACACGGAACAGCCAGGGAGGCTGGAGGATTAAACAAGACCGAGAGAGCCAGGCACACAAGGTGTGTGGAAAGCTGCTGGAAGCAGGCTAAAGAACATACATAGTTACATAGTATTTGAAGTTGAATAAAGACATAAGTCCATCAAGTCCAACCTATTGCGTGTATGCATTTATGAGCAGGTGTGTGCGTGTATATGAGTCCATGTGTGATTTTTCTCTTAGCAGTACCTGTATCTATCCAGGTCCTCCTGTAATGTTATAATGTCTAAATCTGTGTCTACTAACATCCCAATTTTCATATCATCAGCAAACACTGAGACATGACTTCTCACTCCCTCCCCTATATCATTAATAAATAGGTTAAAAAGCATGGGACCCAGCACCAAACCTTGGGGCATGCCACTCATGACATCAGCCCAGTCTGAGAAGATGCCATTAACTGATACTCTTTGTGCACGTTCTTGTAGCCAGTTTTCTATCCACGTGCACACTAATTCGCCCATAGCCCTTAGCTTGTATAACAAGCGTTTATGTGGCACAGTATCAAATGCTTTGGCAAAGTCCAGATATACTACGTCCACCGGTCCACAGCAGGTTGGTCTGTCAAGAACGATCCTTCCTAAATCCGTGCTGCACATCACTTATTATACTATGATCCCGGACGAATTCCACTAAGTAGTCCTTAATAATTCCCCTCTAACAGTTTACATGCTAACTGGTCTATAGTTCCCCGGTTGGAATTTTTACACTTTTTTGAATATAGGTACCCCATTAGCCCTTCTTCAGTCACTTGGCACTCTATCAGCCATTACGCATTCCTTAAAAATCGGGAACAATGGTCTCGTTATCTCCTTGTTCAGTTCTTTGAGTACCTTGGGGTGTAGATTATCAGGTCCTCATGCTTTATTTGCATTTAGTAGTTTAAGCCTATGTTGTATCCCAGTTTCCGTCAACCACTCAGGTGTGTTTCTTGTTAAATTTTGTGTTTTATCATGTACATTGAGCCCGTCTGTTTCTTTGGTGAATACCGACGAGAAGAAAGTATTTAGGGCCTCGGCCCTCTCCCTGTCGTTTGTGAGTAACGACCCATTTATGTCCTTTATTGGGCATATCTGTTCCTTTCTCTCCTTTTTACTGTTTAACATGAAGTATCTCTGAGGTAGTTTGCTAAGGCCATCGTTAAAGTCCTGGGACTAGGACACTGAGTGAACGAGACAACCTTGAGTTGGTGAGACAAGATACCCTTCTTGCTGAAGATAAATGAACTTTACCTTATGTTATATGCTGAAGTTAGCCCTTCATTTGTGTTTTCCACCTGTGAGTTGCCTAAAGAGAAAAATAAAGACTTTTTGTTTATGGAAAAGCAATGTGCGAGGCTCTGTGAGCTCCCCAACATTACAATATTCAGTACATCTCTTTAATATGTGCACATTTCCCTATGTTTTATCCCTTTAAAAATGCTGCAAATATAGAAAAATAACTGTTGACGTGCCAGAATTATAGTGTGCTCCTACTTTCCTCTTTGCTATGGCAACACAATGAGGGGAATTTATTAACACTAGACTACAAAGAACACAGACATCTCCTCATCTCCCTCCCCCTGATCTCAATTACCTCTCTTGGCACATAGTCAGCGAGCACAGGAAATTATTAGTTGACAAGATTTCTGACAAAATCAACAGATATTATTTGCACCTATCGATTTAACAAAACACTTTGAAACATATATTTGGCAGACCAGAAAACTTTTTTTCAGGGATTACATACACTTTAAAGTGATTTTAAGCCTTTTTTTTTATCCTTTTTCTTCTGGATGCACAGGGGTTTTAGAAAAGTACTTTGCATTTTTTTAACTTAAAGCAGAAAATGCATCAAGGTAAAAAAACACCAAGCCTTTAGTACTACTTTAAACCATTGTTGGTCTGCTTTTGAGAATGCTACTTATGTAATTGTTGTTCAGTCCTCGCTACACGTTACCCTGTGGCCCATGTGCAGCTTGACACGAAGCTGAACCCTCCTATCATTCGATATGTCAGACCATGTTTACAAACCTTGAAGCTTTATTGAGAGAACAAGGTGGGTAAAACCGAGAAGAAAGGCATAAAACACACAGTCATAATACATGTAATAAAACAAATAACCTAAGCTGTTGATGGTTGTAAGTCATAGGTCATGAGCAATGCTGCCTGTCCTCCACTAACATGTGCCAAAGCTAGTTGCTGGCTTCATTCAGGTGCTTCTACTTCCTCAGACTGCTGAAAATGGAGTCTAGCTTTCCAGAATGCAACAGTTTTCTCCTCTTTAGAATGAGGTATAATGGGAGGAGCCACATACCTTTAACAAAGCTACCGTGTGGAGCGAAACATGTTAGGTGTGAGGTGGCTCCTACCTGTGCGGTGATCTTCGATGGTTTTCCAAGACCTGACTGCAATCTGTGAGTTGGATGGATATGGCCATTTATTTTGTTATACTACATGCATCATCTGGCGATTTACTACATGAATAGCTGGAAATGTAGATATTCCTGGAAACCTGCCAAGTGCTTTCTTTGAACAATCACATATTGGAGCTCGGGTGAGAGTGTCACAACTTTACTTATCTAATATTTATATTTGGATACTGATCGGAGGATTTGTTTATTTCCTACTCATACAGTGACATTGTGGAGGTGTACAACAGGGAACATGGGATGTCCCGTTCCCCAAGATGTATTGCCTGGACTGCCAGATACCATGTATATACCATGATACAATTTACAGCTCTGACTCTATATGGTGTTGTTTACCACAACAGTAGAAGTGATTTTTTTCTGAAGATATGGGTAAACAACGTGATTTAACAGCCTTTGAACATGGGATGATTTTTGGCGTTTGGAGCCATGGAGCGAGTATGAGCAAAAGAGCAGCATTCGTTAAATGTTCAAGAGCAGCTGTTGTTAAAGCGTTTAAAGACTGGACTGTCAGCCGAAAATCTGGGTCTGAACGTGCGAATTGTGGCCGTCAGCGACTAGTCAATGTTAGGGTAGAACGGAGAGTGGCAAGACTGGTACAAGACAACAGAAGGGCAACAGTGCAGTGTCAGATTCCTCGCATTACCTTTCAACATCCCGTGGAGTCACAAGGCGGCCCAACAAAGTCATCTCGTGGAGTCATCTAGTGGCCCAACGAAGTACTGATGGGGTGGTCATAGTAATCTGGCCACTCAGTGTATATGCAAACAACAGATGTGTCTAGTTAGATAGAAGCATCGGATACGTATTACACGTATACATCAAAATATTTATAGTACTTCACTATTTCACAATGATACAATATATCCCGCACAGGCTGACTCTCTCTTCCTCCCCCAGGTGTTTAGAGGAGATTTTAATGGGTTGATGTTTTTATATGTAGCAGTGGGGGGTCTTTATTGTTTTGATGGATGCTTATGTTGGTTATTTACTATAGATTGTGTTGTTTTTGTTATAATAAAAGTTCTTATAAATCTTATTTACATAGTCTAAGATGCTTCAGAGAAAACTACTAGGTATTTAATCATCCTACTAGAGGGGTCTAACTTTTTTTGCATTGTATTTTCATTGGATGATATCTGGGTGGTGTTTTCTCAGAATTACACATGAACATAGGTTTAGCCATATTGACTATTCACTTTAATAATAGATGGGATCTCTGACCCCCATGCAGCACCTAGGTACACAATTGTCTAAAATGTAAATTTGGAGCATGGAGGCCTTACAGGGAACAAACACTACTAAAACAGTTTGCAGATGGATATGATGTGTTGCTTGGCCACTAGTTGGAGCTCAACAACAAACAAACAATGGGGACACACATAAAACTGTCCTATGCTTGTAGGCATGACTCTGTGTTCATTATGTTTTCAATCACTTATCCAGAACAAGCATTCAGATTTAGAAAAGCCAGAGTGATGCCAAAACTCTTAATGGCTTAATGGCTTTAGTTTGGTAATTCACAAATTGCTGAAAAATGGTTATTTATCATAACATTCAGACAACTAGCATTTTCAAAAATGACATCCTATGTATAGGTTTCATTTTAGGGTGTGAGTGATTTTATTTACCGTATTTGCCGGTATATAAGACGACTCGGCGTATAAGACGACCCCCTACTTTTTGTGTTAAAATATAGGTTTTGGGCTATACTCGTCGTATAAGACGAGTATAGCCCAAAATAATGTTTAAATGCACCCACTAACATCCATGGCGGTATTCCCGAGTGTGGCTCGGGGTTAATTTTCAGTACCATAAGTGATAACCTCGAGCTACATTACAGTCTCTTACCTTGTCCACGATCCCCGCTGTGTCCTCCGTCTTCAGCTGATTCAATCACGGCAGGCTTTGTATTAATGAATACAGGCTTTGTATTCATTAATACAAAGCCTGCCGTGATTGGCTCAGCGTGGTATACTGTATGTAGCTGGAGCTACATACAGTATACCGTATCCTTCTGTATGTACCCGGCGTATAAGACGACCCCCGATTTTCAGGGGATGTTTTAAGGTCTTATACGCCGGCAAATACGGTAAATGATAACTAAACCCAATTCAAAATTTTTTTTAATATATTGCAGCTTACTGTAGATGTGATAGTTGAATTAGTTTTCATTTTTTGGGCTCTAAAAATGTTTTTTGCAAGTACAGAAAATACCTGTTGATCTTGCAAGAAATTAAGTGTCCTTGTCACTTCCTGTGAGCTGAACTGAATGTTGGTGAATAGAGATGAGATAAGGACGACACATGCTTGAAGTCCAGCATGGGTAACAACCATGGCTCCCTATAAAGATACACTGGGGAAATAAGTGTAGGCACCCAAGGACAGGAAGCACACTTTTCACAGGATAACTAGGTAAAAATAAAGGGAAAAAAGCCTAAAAAAAGAAAACAAATCCAGGCACCTCTTCTAAAGTAAACTGGTAAGCTGCAATATATTGGTGTATTTTTGGTTTATATTCGCTTTAACTACTAGGGTCAAATTGTTCACTATGATAAGGTATATTCAAAATTTAATTTTAGTTTAAAAACACACTACAGGAAAAAATGATAATTTACACACCACACCCATAGTTTTAAAGTGACACTAAATTCAGGAACTTGGAGTGGTGGCTACTTTGTAACACACACACACAGGGACCATGGGGAACAAAAGTAGCCACACTCCAAAAGGAAGGACAGTGTCAGCACCAATTGAGAGATGATTTAAGGATCTACAGCCGAGTGACACACAAATAAGATACATTTTTGTTAATAGTTAAGGAACTTAAATGCATTTTTAAGATTTAAATCCTGAGTTCAATGTCACTTTAAGCAAATAAGGACAGGATTGTGAAATCATCAGTTACAACTGTTTATTTGCTGTGGACTGCCCCAACTTTTTCCTCTTATTTTCTTAATGCTGATCTCCCTATAAAACATATTAACCCAGAGTATAGAAAAATATTTTATGAGCGGATTAATTCAACTTTTTGAACCTTGTAAAATCATCACAGGGTTCTTATAAAAACTAGCAGCAGCAGAAACTGACGAGGGCACCTGCAGGGTGCCCTACATGTTTCTGCACTTCTCCCACCCCTCTACTCCAAGGGACCTCCTTCTGCAGGCAGTCTGTATTTGGTTTATGGTGTGCTCTTGTGGGTTGGCATGTGCGTTCCTGGAGATGGAGCTGAGAATGCTCTTGAGGGCACAGTGGGCCAGAGAAGGGCAGAGCAAGGCAAACCAGTGCTGGAAGCAACACCACTCAACTGATGCCTCACAAACCACTATTAGCTTCCTGAACTCCAAGGCAACAGGTTAGTGCAGGACACTGGGGCACAGGGGGCAGACAGATACCAAGAGTGGCAGGGCAAAACATGTTAAAGCTGGGCAGGGAGATCTGGAGTAAACCATACAAGCACCCATAGCCATGATTCACCTACTATAGGCAATGCTAATGTGCTGACATCAGAGTTTCAGTAGAACTAGAGAGGGGTGGTGAGATAACCAGCCACCCTGCATATAGGCAGCAGGTAGAATTGACTGGTTTTCTGATTAAGAAATAAGTGGCTATTTCACAAAAACAAACAACATTTGCAATTAATTTTAAGGAGAATGGGGTGGCTACTAAATAAATATCTATGGAAATGTTTGACCATTCTTCCAGAAGCGCATTTGTGAGATTAGGTACTGTTGTTGGACGAGAAGGCCTGGCTCGCAGTCTCCGTTCTAATTCATCCCAAAAGTGTTCTATCGGTTGAGGTCAGGACTCTGTACAGGCCAGTCAAGTTCCTCCACCCCAAACTCTCTCATCCTTTATGGACATTGCTTTGTGCACTGGTGCGCAAACATGTTGCAACAGGAAGGGGCGATCCCCAAACTGATTTGTTTTGGAGGGGTGTTCCAATACTTTTGGCAATATAGTGTGCATATACA
>NW_017306670.1:777232-803255 GCF_000935625.1 Nanorana parkeri | reverse complement strand
CTCTGTTTGGTCTTACTTCACTGAGCTGGCAGCATTACAATCATAATGTATTAGTATTCAACTCTCAATGTTTTTTCAATAATAAATTGAGATCAAAGAAATACACATTGCCCAGCAAAGTTTTTCTTCTAAATTTTGCCCAAGCACTTACAGTCATCATGTTTCTGAATAGTCCACTCCAACTCTATCAGCTTGGCTTCCCTGAACTTCCTGTCCAGTACAAGATCACAAGGGACAGCACAGTCTCCAGCAGCCATCCATCTACTAGCTTGGAGAAGGGAGGAAGAAGTGGGGAGGAGGAGAGTGACTTGCCTTGTTGTGTCTGTGTGTTTGTGGAGACACAGACAGCTTACTAGCACAGACAGGGGTGGCTCCATAGGAACCTGCAAGGGAAATGAGCCACCCTAAAACAGGATATCAGGGCCAGTGATCAGGGGCCCAGCTGATTCTGCAGGAAGCTAAAACGTTTTAATACCAAGGGGAAACATCCATTGTAAGTGATTTCATCAGCATTTGAAATAACTTAAAAATCTTCTGGCTTTAATAACGCTATCATTGTACAATCTTCCTTATATCTACAAACCACTCTGCAATAAAAAAAAAAACTTTGCCTGATGGTTTGGAGATTGAATTGCTCCCTCATATTACATAAATTTGGTACAATTAATAGAGTATATGTAGGAATAGTACAATTAGATTATAAGGTATATGGCCAGCTTTAGCCCAGTTGCAATACAGATTGCATGTGATAGAAACCATTATTTACAAAGTGTGCTACTTTTTTGGCATAATCATTATACTAAAAATCTATATATGATTTTATCATGAAATTAGACACAAATTCTTCAAACCACTTATTTAGATATAGCTTTCAACATCACGCTCTTTGGTCTCTTCATTCAAAGAATTTAATACATCTCCTTTCCATTCCTTTCTGTCACAGCATGGTATTGATCTTAAGGCAAAGTATTTACTCAGTTTCAACACTTTGAACACTGATGGGTTCAAGAAACTTTTGGACGATTTCTTAAGGGACCGTAATATACAGGGGTACGGGTACTCCTAGAATGAGATCCTAATAGGTTGGACTTGATGGACTAATGTCTTTATTCAACCTCAAATACTATGTAACTATGTAAAGACATCATACAAAGCGCAGGAACGCTTATCCAGTTTAGATCTAGGCAACATATTTTCTATAAGGGGCATTTCTAAAATCAGGCATTTAAAATTGATTTCGGGTGGCGAAAAGTTCCGGAGCCGGTATGTAGAGGGAGATAGGCACAGGATCCGTTATTCCCAGGATTATTGCAGGATGTGTATCGAGAGCTCTCTGGTGCACGTCCGCTCACATGCAGCCGCTGGCCACGCCCCCGTAATGCCTTTTTTGACAATAAAGCCAATCCTATGTGGACATTGCTTAATTTATAGAGTATGTCTGTCTTGAGAATAACCTGCCAGAGGGCACCAGAGAACCTGCCAGAGGGGACCAATTTGACATGTATCAAGGGTGTAGGATTCTTGTTGTGATGGTGACTTAAGTAGGAGTCTCTGTGTCTGCAAGATTAAAGTAGGGTATACATGGGTAGATTTTCGAACGCACTTTCGTACAAAAAAAATTACAGGGTTATTCACAAAAGGGTGAAGAGCTAGGAGAAGACAGAAGAAGTGAACAATCTAGGACAACATACAGTAGCTGAATTGGAAAGTGAGTTGAATTGGAGAGTTTTTCCAAATCAGCTATTTTGGCCTAGATTGTTCCCAAACCCTTCTCACTTTTGTGAATAGCCCTGCCAATGAAATGTTTGATAATGCCATCAGAGACTTGACGTATGTCGTACGAAATTTCGTTCAAATTTCTTTTTTATTTAACATTTGATTTTGGAATGAATGGCGGCACCTGAACGAAAAGCTCATTCACTGTTAGAATTTAGTTCAATTGAGATACATTTTCCAACATGCTCCATACATTTTTTTTCATCACTGTGGTCAAAATTGATCATCGATTTTACCCCATCAATTATTAGAAAGTTGAACAAATGTTTCAAAATCAATTTTGTTCATTCAAAATTATCTCAGTGTATTCCCTACTTTAAGGTACAGCTAAGAAGGAGGTCAGAAGCTTGACTTGGGAAGTAGGTGTCTCTGTGTGGTGTTGGGAGAGCCCGGTGTTCTATGTAAAGTCTCCAACCCCACAGAGCTGACATTTTTGTCAAAATATGCCGAACACTGAATGTTTTATGGAAGAGCTCTGACCCCTAGCACTGTGAATGTCAAGTCATCAGAGTGTCTCGCTTTCAAGCACAGCTCAAGTGAACTAGGTTAGGGCATAATTAAATTCCAGCTCTAAAGACTACTTAGTAATCAAGTAATTAATAAGCATTTAGCTTATTAGCAATTATGTTGGCATACTTTTTTGAAATGCAGGATTCTGTGTAAAAGAAAGAAAATCAAAAACTATATTATATTCTGCAACTGTTACATTACAGTTCCATATACATTTTTTTATTTCAAATATAACAGAAAACTTAAAGAAGAAAAAGTACCTACTTATATAAGACACTACTCAAAATATAAAGGTATCACAAACAAACAAATAAATAAATAAAATGTGTGTAATTAAACTAAATACACAAGAACTCATATACAGTATATGGCATATTATTAATTTACAATTACTCCAATAATGGAAGTTGCTCCCCTTGACTTCTCTGCTCATGTTCTGTAAAGCAATAAATAAATGTAATAGTAAGGCCTCTTTCAGACTAGTGGTCCTATGAGCCCCGTCTGTCAGTTTTTCAGCCGGACCCGATTGGACGGTCTATGCAAGTCTATGGGCAGCCATGTTTAAATGGACGAGCATCTGTTTACACCCCGTTAGCCCCGACTTCAGCTCAGTCCTGTAAAACAGACGGATCATTGATCTGTTTTGTCGGACCGGAGATGGTGCCAGACCGGAGGTAATCTGATGTAAACAGACACATGTCCGTTTACATCAGTTTCCTCATAGACAGCCATGGGGTCTGGCATTTTCAGTTTTTCTCTATTGCAAGATGGAGGGAAAAACGTACGGACACGAATGTCACAGCGTTGACATCCGCTGCATACCTCTCTGATCAGGAGGGGATATGTTGACGGGTCCTCTCCTGATTGACCCATGTGAAAGGGGCCTAAGAATTCTAAATGTTAAATTGTTTAATATGGAATGTTAGTTATTGGGTAGACATGTGCGATATGTTTTGTTCCGAATTAAAATTCTGACAAATAGCGGCATATTTGGACATTCAGATGCATCCAAATTTCTGAATGTAAAAAAATAACGAATCTAAACGTATCCACATTTTTTTTTGTTTAATATATTTTTATTCTTATTTCACATATACAAATTATACACATTCTATCGGACAAATAAATAAATTAAATTATTACTATGAAAATAACATGTATTCATTTCACATCTCTTATTTATACATATATATCCCATTCTATTCTTCTAGTTTATCTTTATACCATTCACCCCTTTCCAACCTATCATTTATACTTTTTATCTACCTCATCTATATCCCATTGATCCACTCACTTCTTGCATACTTCCCTCTTTTCACATCCTCACCTAAGGAGGAATAGTTTATTCATAAAACCCTGTGTCTCTATGTGAATATCTTGTGACAAACACTTCTAAATCAAATCAAGTCCTTAGACCAACTCTTCTACTATATCCCTCTTGAACCCCTTCTATGAGCACAAATCCCCTCTATCCTCTTAGTGTTCATAATCTTATGTATGTATTCCTATATCTGAAATATCTGTGTTACTTCATTATTACTACAAACAAATTGTGTATTAAACCCCTCAATCACTCTCCTCCAACCTCCCTAATAAATCCCTCCCTAATAACTACCCATACCCTCCCTCCCTACAACTCTCCCCCAATAATATTACCACTGTCCCCCTTAGTCCACCTTCAACAATTCTAACCTCACCTATCCCTTGACTTACTAACCAATCATCCAGGTCGAATGCTATGTCAATGATTAAGCATATATGAATACATCCACTAATTATTATTTTTTTTATATACCTCTAATGGGCTATCTGTACCCCTATTAACATATAAATAAGATTACTTATATTAGTATTATATTGATTGATTTATTTATTTAGTTATTAGTATTATATTTATTTTATATCCTCCTATGGGGATTGCTCTTGTCTATACCTCTCCCCCTCCATTCTACCCCTCTGTCATAGATTGACTCGGACAGGTGTGCCGTCACGGCCGGCTCCTCCCCCTGGGCGCGGCGCCTCCTCCTCTTAAACACAGCTGAGTCAGTCACTAGGCGTTCAATCATTGTGGAACGTCGAGCGACTGACTCTGTGGGGAACAGAGCCACAGACCATCCACAGCCTTAAGTGAGGAGTTCAGCCTCCCTGTTGGGACTCAGCTACTGCTAGCTGCTACGGCTCACATTGCTACACAGGATTACCTCCTACTCCTCCTGAACTCCCTCCACTCTTGAACCTCAAGTACAAGGGGATCTTCCCCTACCTGTTGGTAGCCACTTCAAGCCATATTAGACGTGTATGATAGCAATGAACTGTGTGCATTGATACCAACTGGAATACCATATTGCTGGTTATCTCCCACCTATTGGTAGCCACTTCAACCCATAGTAGACGTATATGCTAGCAATGAACTGTATGCATTGATGCCAACTGAACATACCATATTGCTGGTTTTCTCCCACCTATTTGTAGCCACTTCAAAGCGATATTGAGATGTATATACTAGCAAGGATCTGTGTGCATTAATACCAACTGAACATATCATATTGTTGATTATTACGGATTGCATAACCTGCTCTGCTGCATAACCACCGCACTACACATCTCCCCAAGTGTATTAGTGAACGCCATTCAGTAAATCTGCAACACCGTGATCACTGTGGATTGGAGAGGGGTGATAGGAAACGATTCCCTATTTATTCCTGCAGTGACAAAACTACAATTCACCACACGCCTCCAATTGAGGTTGATAGTTATAACCAAAATACCTAAACTGTATACCTTTGACCCTCATTGGTCATATCCCTATAACATTCTAGGACGGGTACATGATGTGGAACGGCCCCCCATCACACTGAGTGTATTGGGGTTCCGCAAGACTGACGAACCCTTACACCTAGAGTGTTAGTTCCGCAGTTAAGATCCAAGAGAGTACTGCCCTGCTGGATTGTGACACCCTCTTTACCAAGATCCTAAACTCCTCTGAGCTTCTATATGTTTCCCACTTCTCCCATGTCTTATCATATTTATCCTTCCTATCCGCAGCTCCCGCCCTCAGTTCTTCCATATACCTTATCTCTTCCATTATATTCCCCCAACTTTCTAAAGTAGGTGGTTCTACGGATTTCCAAATTCAGGATATACTAACTCTAGCTGCCGCCAACACAAATCTTAAAATATCATCCTTTACATTTTTAATAGATCCAGGAATCAATGATAGTAATGCTACTAAGGGACCCCCCTCTATATTTGATGACTCCATATAGTGATACACCTCAAATACTGATTCCCAGAACGGCTGTAATCTAGGGCGGCTCCACCAGATATGCAGATATGTCCCCCCCCTTCTCTCGTGCATCTCCAAAATCTATCAGACAAATCCGGGATTATATGGCTGATTCCTTCTGGGCAACTATACCATCTAGACAATATCTTGTAATTTTTTTCTTGATAGAAGGAAGAGGTAAAAGAAGTATGCGTCATAGTAAATATTCTTCCACATTCTTTCTCCGACAATTCTCTCCCCATATCTTGTTCCCACCTTTTCATATACTTTGTATGCCCTTTGGCCTCTTCCGCCCTCATAAGGCCATATACCACTGATAAAGAATGTTCAATAGGTGATCTTGATATACATAATTTTTCGAACAAAGTAAATGACCTTTTTAGGGTGTTATGGGCCCTAAGATATCTTATATAATTCAATAACTGCATAGCCTCTAGCCATTCTTTTCCATTAGTCTGTCTCTCTGGTCTTAGTTTTATTTTTAAATCATCTTTTCCTAACTCTAGGACCTGCCAAACTTGAAGGGGAAATGTGTTCTCACTATTTAGGAAAGTAGTAATCTGCATACCGAGTGTAAATTGCAGATTTCCTATAATGGGAGTTAATGGCCCTGGTCTTGAGGATAGATTATATTTAAAAAGCAACCTATCCCATATTCGTAGTACTGGATTTACTAGAAATGGCAAGGTGGACCTATGAGGTCTACACTCAATTGGTAACCAAGGAATGTTTATCAGAGGTATTGGTGAGACATCCTCTTCCAATTTTACCCCCCCTTATTTTGACTATTGTGTATCCAATCTAATAATCTTGATAATATAGCTGCCTTATGATACAGGGCAAAATCCGGCAATCCTAATCCTCCTCTTTGCTTTGGTCTCATTAATACTCTTGCGCTAATTCGTTGGGTTTCGCTTCCCCACACAAATTTAATTGCAGCTGTCTTCAGATTTAAAAAAAAAGAATCCGGCAGTAAAATTGCCACTGTCTGAAACCTGTAAAGGATTTTGGGCAAAATGTCAATTTTCAGGACACTCACCCTACCCAACCATGACAAACGTAGACAATGCCATGTAGAAAAGTGAGAAAAGATCCTTTCTGACCAATCATGGAAATAACTGGTGTAGTTAAATCTTTAGGTACTTTAATACCCAGATATGAGATATAATTAGACTGCCATTTAAATGGATAAGTTTCCTTAATACAAGATTGTATTTTATTTGTTAATGATGTATTAAAAAATTCTGATTTCGATATATTTATATGAAAGTTACTTAAAACCCCATATTTCTCAAGTTCTTTAACTATGTTAGGTATTGATACTAATGGAGAGGTTGTAAATAATAGTAAATCATCAGCATATAGTGCCAATTTATGTTGTTGTGTTCTAGAGGTCATGCCCTTAATCGAAGGATTTTGTCTTCTGAGCAAGTGCTATCAAATGAATAACCCTAGTAGCACTATCCCTAGCTTCGCGTCCCTGAACAAAACCAGTTTGATATGAATGTATAATCTTAGGCAAAACCTTTTTTAATCCAGATGCCAACACTTTTGCATATAATTTAAGATCAATAATAATAAGAGATATGGGACGAAAGTGTCCACATTCTGATAAATCTTTCCCTGGTTTTGGAAGCACAGAATATGAGACTCTGATGTATGGAGAGGAAATGGACATAGTTCTGTAACAGAATTGCATACCTTCGCGAAAAAAAGGCAATAATTGCTCCCCAAATTGTTTATAAAAATGAGCCGTAAATCTGTCAGGGCCCGGGGCCTTATTAACTTGAAGAGAAGACATTGCCTCCTTTATTTCTCCTTCTGAGAGTATTACATTCAGTTTTTCTCCATCCTCCAGAGTAACCCCAGGCAAACCTGTTTTGTTTATATATTCTCTTATTTTACCTATGAATCTATCTCGAGGGATGTCTGCATATTTACCTCGTATTGAATATAAGGAAGCATAGAATTTTCCAAAGGTTTCCACTATGGAGGACGGTGAATGTTGAAAACACCCATTTTTATCTTTAATTCTTGCTATATAAGTAGTGGGAGCCTTTGGATGAATCTTCTTCGCTAACAATCTCCCACACGTATTTCCTTCTTCATAATATTGTTTCTTATCATTATCCCTAGCTAAGTTTGTTGGTCCAGAATAATGCAGATATCTCTTCTCACCTCTTTTAATTTGGTGGAATAATCTATTGTTGCATTCGCCTTATTCATGAACTCCAAATCATACAAATGCTGAAATAATCCCTTCAACTTTCTTGCCCTCTCTCTCTTCAATGCTTGACAAGAATACCCCTTACCACACACTTTAAAGCCTCCCACTGTATAGGAATTGAAGTGGTATCATTAAGATGGTCTTTTATAAAATTATTTATTGTATGAATCACTCCTTCCTGACAAGCTATATATTTTCAACAAATTATCATTCAATCTCCATGTTTCCAAACCTCCATTTCCATTCCCCATTTTTAATATCAATGACACCGGTGAATGAGCCGACCACAATATCGGACCTATATCAATCTCTGGAGAGTAATCTAAAAGCCGCTGATGCATCCATATGTGGTCTATGCGACTATACGACTTATGTACCGTAGAATAATATGTGAAATATTTTTCCATAGGATGTAGTATATGTCAACCATCCACTAACTTCATACTATCCATTCTAGATTGCAGTCTACTTAAAGCTTCTCATGGAAGAGAAGGTTTGCCAGTTGTATCCAAATTTACATCAAAAATGAAATTTATATCTCCCAATACCAATCTCGTGCCAGCCCCAAATTGCTCAAATCTACGCAGTACCCCCATGCAAAACGTATGTTGCCCCCTATTTGGGGCATAGATATCAGCCAATGAAAACATTTGGTTACCATAAAAGATTTCAAAAACACATACCTCCCTTTTCCATCTATTACATTATCTGTCACATTAATGTGCACATTTTTGTGGATTGCCACAGACACCCCCTTGCTTTTTTTATCTGAATTTGTACTATGAAACCATTTTGTATAATATTTACCTCTTATATCTGGATTAGATCCCATCTTAGAATGCGTTTCCTGTAGACATAAAAGATCTATTCTTTTTTTATGGAGATGATACAGGATGATACAGGATCTGTGAACGTACATTAAATCCCCTGACATTAAAAGTAACCAACGCTAACCTATTCATTTCTTAACTATATATCCCTTTGAGGTATGTTTTGCAGACGACCTGATCATACAATACATATCATAACATACCAATCCCAACCTCAAAATTCTATCATTCTTACCCATTTTAAACCTTAATATTCCTTCCAATCTCTCCACATGTATACAATTACTATATTCTTGTATACAGGACATTTAACTTGATGTCCCACATAAACTATACAAGAAAGCCCTTTAAAAAAGGCTATACCGGGGTTGTAGGGGCCAAATAGTTGTCAGCCTAGGCCCAGGCCCAACGCAAGCCCAGCCATTTTAATCACATACCCCCCTAAGGCCATGTTATATTTACTTATACTTTCTTAATTGCTTAAAACTTCCTATGTCTTAGTTCCTTACTTTTCTCACTTCATCCAAAAACAGCAATAAACAAGGTAAAACAAGAGAAAAAAGAGAGAGAGCAAAGAAGAAAAGGAAAAAATAAAATAAATAAACAACAATATAATTAGATGCAATATTATTCTCTCCTTTTCCATGGCTTTAATCCAGCCAGATCCCTTTCCTTTTATTTAGTTCTTATATAAACCACGGGATTGTACTACTTTCCATTCCATTCAATTCCTTTTTTACGAAAATTCAGATGCATCCAAAATGTATTTCGAATGTCATTCGGAATGAATTTATGTTGTTAAACGATAAAATAAAAAAAAAACAGTGTGAAGTCCCCTCCCCAATTCATACCAGAATTGTGGGGGTCTGCGGGAAAGGAGGCTTATAGGTATCTGGGTGAGGCTTATAGGAACCCCCCTTTGTGAAGTAGTATGGGGAAGTTGTTACCCTTACTCATTCACCAAATACAGTAAAATTGTAAATAAATACACCACACCATAAAAAAAGTCCTTTATTTGGAAAAAAACAACAGTTTTTGAAAAGTATTTTATTAAAAAAGAACCCCAAAAATGTCAGTTGATGTAAACCAAACATCAATCACGTTGTCCAGCAATGTAGATACACATCAATCATAATGGATGATGGCTGAAAGAAAAAATATCCGATCGCCAAAATGACCAAACCCGACAAAAAAATTACAGCTCTGACCATATGTCAACTAAGTGGCAGAGCGAGTCATGACAACACAGGGCTTGTTCCGCCCCTTTGTTGACATTTGGGAGCAGAGCTGTCATTTTGCGGCAAGAGTTCATCGGGATCAGTCGTTTCGGCAGGCGGTGGGTATTTTTTCTTTCTGTGAGTCTGCGGCCGTTGTCCATCTTGAAGCGAACTTAAACAAATCTTTTGCCGGCTTACATGTCTAGTTGAATATGGATTAGTTAGTTATTGAGCAAACCTGCAGTCAAAATACAATAGCAGATCGGGAAGATTCCTCCATCCACGCTGTTAGGCATGGATGAGAGAATCAAGTGGGTTTTTTTTCTTGTTCAGCTTGTAGAACTGAATGAGAAAAATCTTTATGTTTATAGATTAAAGATAAAAAGTAAACTGGAAAAAAAAAGTTAGAGGTAGGAATTTTGGATTTGTTTTCTGTTTGCTACACTCCAATATGCACCCAAAAAAACAATAAAAAATATTTTTCCTTTTTCTTTCAAAATGTAAAAAATAGATTCCTTTTACAAATCAAAGGTTTCTATTTTACAACTCATCTGTAGACCACACAGAATAAAGTATCTTTTCTGCAATGTATCAGATAAATGTAAATGCAAAGCATACTTTTTCAGTTCAAGTAAAAGAAAGAAAGAACAATTAAGTACATTTTCCTGTAGCTGCAAGGCACAAAAATGTCAGTGTTTTTGTTAAATGCCTGCAAAATAAATAAAGAACAGTTATATTATCCTGTTTCACTGGAAAAATACTTACAGTATGTTTTTATGTCTAATTGTCTATTACTAAAAAGTATTTCTCAAAGGATTTGAACCCTATATTAAATGGCCAGTGTTTATCACACAGAATAAAGTATGGTTTATGCAGTGGCTTACACAACTGTAAATGAGAGTTTGATTTTTCCATTAGCAGTTTGAAAGAGGAGGAATAATCAAATCATTAGTCTGTTGTTGCTGAGCAAGAAATTAGTCAGTTTTTCATTATTGTTGTTTTAAAAATGTCAAGACCTGTTTAGGCAATTTCAATCCATCACATTAATACTTCCAATGTGGAAGTTTTTGAAAGTACAAGTATATTTACTATATATAAAAGTAAAAAAAAAAATTACTGTACATTTTATTGTTGTAGGGCACAAATACTGCCATGGGTTAAATTATGTGTTGATTATCTGAAAAACAATTGCAACATAAACTGAAGCATTGTATCATAGTCTGTACAAAGTAACCCATTGTTGAAAAACTGTTGTTTCCTGTGGAGAGTACTGCAGTTCTGCAGCTTTTGCAGTGAAATATCGGCAGACCATGAGGTTGTTGACTGAATAGCTTGTTTGCACAATAATGCTGTCAGTAGTTTCCTATAATTTCTTGCTTTTTGTGGTTGGTCATGACATTGTAATACTTCTGGGAGGTGGTTAAATACTGTGTTGATATCTAGTATGGCCAGAATGTTATACAATTTATTCAGTTGGGGGAAAAAATATAATTTATTGCTGCCTGGAAGGAGAGTCATTATTTATTGTTGCCTCCTAGGAAAATGTTTAAAATGTTATGCTGTCCTGTAGGTAGAATTATTATAATTTCTTGCTGTGTGATGAAAACCTATTACTGGGTAGAAGGTATTATTATTTATTGTTCCCTGGAGAATATACCCTGGTGACTTTCTTTCAATGCTAGCTAGTAGGCTGACATATGTTATAGGGGTGTCTATTTAACTTGGCCACTTACAGATGCACTACCATTTTACCCTCCTATGAGGCCTTAGGTCCCTTTCAGACAGACGGGCCCAATCAGGTCCGTCTGTCAGTTTTTCTGGCAGATCTAATTGGAAGCACAATGTTGCTCTATGGGCAGCCAGATCTAAATAGACAATTGTCAATTTACACTCGATTACCCCCAAATCTGTGCAGGTCTGGAGAGCCAAATGGAAAAGAGTTCCATTTTGGTGAACCTGATCATGACGAATAGGGGGCAATCTGACACATGTCTGCTTTCATCCGACTCCCTATAGACCTAACATGGGTCTGGTAAGCTCAGTTTTTTTCTGGACAGACACGGATATCACAACAATGACATCTAATCCGTCCTTTTCTGATCAGCGGTGAATCCACGCACGGATTCCCTGCTGATCGGCCATGACAGGTGCGCATGTGAAAGTGGCGTTAGGGTCTTCAGGTTCTTTAACAAAAGAAGAGAAAACAGCAATAAAAAACAAATAGAAACCATATTTTGTATCTATGTTGTTGCTCTTAAAAAGAAAAGGGATGTTCAGTGTACAGTACAGAAAAGCTAACCAACTGACCTCCGATATGTATCCATTGATCAACAGTACTACAAGCAAAAGGTCTAGTGAGAAAATCCTTCAAAATGACATAGAGATCAACTAAAAATACCAAAGCATTATTACAATGTCTGTGACTTGAAAGGAACAACCTTCAAAGGCAAACTGGCAGAAATGTTGAAAACAGTTACAAAAATACATAAAGCAAGCAGGAGACGATGCCATAATCATATAAAAAAAATGTTCCCATATTTTTTATTTTTTTTTGGTGTGTAGAATGTTAATGACGACCAATGCACTGTCTATGCTCGCAGATATAGGAAAAGTAACTGGGTTTGAAAATAAATTACATTTTTTAATTGCTTAGTTGCATAGGACTACCTAAGTCCTAATTGCTAATTTAAAGCTACATTTTTGGAATGTGTAAATTTTAATGTTAAAAATGAAGTGATTATCAACAAGGGGTGAATCTCATGCTAAAGAGTGATTGAACTTCTCACATGTTAGACTCTGTAGGAGATCTACCCTTCAGGTAGACAGGTCCTTGACTGACTTAGTAAGACTGAATGTCCAAAGTGCTTTTTTTTATTAATATGAGCAAAACGCTCTCAAGTACAGCTCAGAAAACTGTTTTTTATTGACTCCATTTTTTCTGTGAATAAAAAATAGGATTTTTTTTATTGTTAAAAAAAGAAGAGTTGTTTCATTTCCTGCTATACACACAAGGGAAATGGAGTGGCGTAACCGATCAAAGCAGGTAGTTTAAGCAAGTCAGTTCCTGGGTTTCCAAAAGTATACTATATAAAATAATTCCCTTGAGCAAAAGGAAATCCCAAAAGTTGGAACTGTCTAATAAGTATTTAATCACATGTAAATGTCATCATAATACATTTTTAATGAAGTAGAAAAAAGTATAAACCACACAGGACATACATTTAAAACTTTAAAAATACAAACAACTCCCTTACAGCAGCTCGATAATGAATGTAGCTAGTAGCATAGATATAATTACCCTCCGCGGGTGGTAGGCAGTCACTTAGTGAGTGAATCCAATTCTGATTGAGACAAGTTGGATACAAAAGTATCATTGTAATTAAAGTGGTTACTCACTCCTTATGTTGCTTCAGTGTAGCGATCTACACAGGTCCCAAAGTATGGCAGTCCACACGAATTGATGGTTTCTCAGCAATCGCCCATAAACAGGGAGAGGAGAGATATCCATAGAGGGATTCAAGTTGAATGATCATGGAGGTCACTCTAGACCGTTCAAGATGAAGTTTACTCCACAGGGTTCCTGGGTGCACGTGCACAAGAAGGCTGTAATCTCATCTTGATGAACGGTCTTGATCTCAGCCTGCCGAACGCCCTGATAGTTTGTACGTTCGCCGAACACACAAACTAGTGATGTTCAAGTTGAACTGTTGGTCGACTCAAACATCGAGCCCATCACAAGTGGAGAGACAGGCTTAACAAAACACTTCTTTTTCAGTAGAATCGGGAAAGGCTACAACTTGTGTTAGCAGTGATTATATCCAGGTTTTTTATATAAATACACAAACAATATACCTCAAAAAATTATCTGAGGGGGATGGATTGGAGGGAAATGAAGGGAAAGGGAAGAAAAGAGTCCTCTTTTCTTTTTTTTAAATTCATATTATTTGTAATTGTGGTATTGGGCCAGATGTCTTATAAAATTGTTAAATATGATATGTATATTTTAGGGCTGCGGAAATTAACGATTAATTTCTCGGTTAATCGTTAAACTTTTTGATCGATTAAAATTATTTTGATTGCTAATGAAAACACTCACCTCTCCACCAGCTTCCGGGAGTCCTGTCGGAGATCGAAGTCACCAGACTCCTCCCCTTCCCCAAGTGGCTCCGTCAGCTAACGAATGGAAGGGGGCAGGAGCCCGGTGACGTCGATGTCCGGTGACATCACCAGACTCCTCCCTCCTTCCGCAAGTAGCTCCGTCGGCTAACGAAGGGAAGGGGGGAGGAGTCCGGTGACGTCGATGTGCGTGACGGATAACGAAGGGAAGGGGGGAGGAGTCAGGTGATGTCGATGTCCGTGACGTCACCGGACTCCTCCCCCTTCCCTTCATTAGCTGACGGAGCCACTTGGGCCGGTGAGTTTGCCCAAGAAACGTTCTGCATGAGCGCCAGCCAAGGCATTGGCCTATACACATAGAGCACAGCAATGAAGTAATAAAATAAACTAGGATCACACTAATCCAGCACGTTATTATTCTGGGTTGCCCCACTCAAGCGGCGGCCATATTGCACGTGAGATTAATAACGTGCTGGATTAGTGTGAGCCTAGTTCATTTTATTACTTCATTGCTGTGCTGTATGTGTATGGGCCAATGTAGTTGGATCTGTATGTGCGTTATAATTAATCGAAATTAATCGATTAAAAAAAATTTCGATTAATCAAACACGAAAATTTTAATCAGTAACAGCTCTAGTATATTTGTGTATTTTTTAGGAAATTGGATGTTGTATTATTTGTTTATATGGTTTATACTATCTGTAAATAATAGATATGTATGTGTTTTTGAAAACTTTAATAATAATAAATACTTATTAAAAAAAGTACCCATTGACAACCTCTCCCCTCATTTTTTTGTCTGTCAAAGGTTGTCATATGTACCGGAAGTGAGTGAGGTAAAATCTCAAAACAAGATCGCAGACAGCAATAAAAATACAGCAAAAGTATTTTCTTTTCCCAAATTTCTGCAAAACTAAAAAGAAAAAGGTTTGACTGGCGTTACATTCGTATTTTCTCTTTCAGTTACTGAAAGTGTTGTTGATGACAGCTAGGGTAATTGGAATAGTGATCTTCATTTCAATATCACTGAGGAGAAAAACATTCCCAATCTGTACTGTGTTACTGAATCTGCATACAAATGATGATGCTATCAGCATTTTCTTTGGAAGCCGCTAAAAATAATTTACAATCGCTGTCACCCTATATACCAGAAACTTAATTATTAGCAAAATGGGCTGTTTATAGAAAAATTAGAATTTGCTTACCAGTAAAGGGATCTTCTAAACTCTTCTAATCTTCCAGCCCCTTCCTCATCCCTCATTGAGGATCCTACTTTAAACTAGTTCCGGAGTAAGACACTCCATTTTTAGATTTCTCACATCACAAGGGCTACAAATTTCCACCCCAGAATCCCCTGCGCTAGGTTTGGAGCCACCCTGGTTGGAAAAGGATCTTACAGTTATGCGGTTCTGCAAAACTCAGAATTTATGGCCAAAAATTATCTGGTCAGATGGGTTATTAAGAATAAAATCATCTAAAAAAAATGGACCAACCAGATCCTTCACTATAAGTGTGGGCTCCTAGAAGCCATATTGTCAGTGTGTGTTGAAGATGGTTAGGGAAAGCTTATAAAATCATTGCAGGGAAAGATACTTTATTATAAAGTGCTATACAATGCTATACAGTGCATACTGTAGATTGCAGCATAGCAGGCAGCAGATGCCTGTTTTCCCCCCGAGTTTGCAGTTCCATTGTTCTAACCACCCTTCTTGGAATTCTTTTAAATGTTGGTGTGCAGCATAAACTTGTTGCTAAACAGTTGTTGGAAATGCCATTGCATGCTGTGTGCCTTAGAAGAACCACACATTAACCCTCTTATTGCCATAGTTTTTGCAAAAGTAAGATATCCAATTAATCTCCCAAAAATACTATGAGAGACAGGTCTAATATAATGAGCAGAGGTGTTGTGTGTGGTGGTAGTAGAGAGGCTGCAGGTCCTGCAGTACCTGGCGGTGGTAGCACTGCACCAAGTGAGGTAGGGCATTTGTGCCTTTTCTTCCCCCAAAATTGGCAAACCCAGCAGATATCTAACTGGCTGACAAAACCTTCTACACCTACATCCTCCCAGTGCCTGTAAGTCGTCATGCCAGTGGGCCAACATTCTCCTAGTGTCATTTTGTTTGAAATGGATCTACATTGCTCGAGAATGTTATTCCCTATATCCTATCCCCCAAAAAGGACGTGGGGGTCTGTTGGGTGGAACTTATCACAATCTGGATGCCCCCCTTTACAAATAAAGGGGTACCCGATTCCAACCTCTCTAGGTGAATGAGTTTGGGGTACATATTACTCATCCTAACTAACAAAAAAAGTAAATAGAAAAAACCTACACTATGAAAAAAAGTCCTTTATAAAAACAAAGTCCCCAATGCAAATCCAACATCAATTACATCTTACAACAATGTAGATCCACCTCAATCACTATGACCCAGTGACACAATAACCTATCACGTCCCATGTTCTTAATTTGCTGTAACCCCTGTCACAAATGACAAATCCCTGGTGCTGCAGCAATGTAAACACAGTGGCAGGAACCCTGGGTGATTTCATTGGTCATTGATATCATCCAGGATCCCCAGCTCATTTGTTTAGGAACAGAAGCCGGCGAGGATCTGTCAGTTTTGGCAAAAGTGCGGCATTGATGGCAAACACATGCTATATTTTCATATATGGAGCTAGAGCCCTGGTTTGGAGCAAGTAGAGTTTTGCTTGTATTGTATTTATTTTCTGTAATAGGGAGCTAATATATATTCAGTGAGTGGCTTTTGAATTTGGTGCACATGAGCACTTTAATATGCTGACATAAGAGTAAGAGGACTTAAAATTCCTAGCGGTCATAGGCAGAGAGACCTGATACACATAAAACATCCTTTAGCAACAACTTTGATGGATCTAACAAATTTCCTCATGGGCAAAATTAAACTAACACTAAACTCAGGAGTTATATCTTAAAAATGCATTCAAGTACCCTAACTATTAACACAAATGTATCTTATTTGTGTATCACTCGGCTGTAGGTCCTCAAATCATCTCTGAATTTGTGCTGACACCGTCCTTCCTTCTGGAGGGTGGCTACTTTGATCCCCATGACCCCTGTGTGTTTTTGTAAAGTTGCCACCCCTCCAAGCTCACTCCCATGATGAACTAAAATCTTAATACAAATTAGTAAACTAAACATGATATTGTAGTCCATCATGGGAGTGAGCTTGGAGCGGTGGCTACTTTACAACACATGGATGGATGCCTTATTGATGGGTACATTGCTAAACGCCATTATTGACACAGGGCTAAAGGGCGGTTTCAGATTCCAGCATAAGTTCCTCCCATTTTGCTATTATCCACCTCCTTTTTGGGGTACACAGAGATGGGAAAGAAGCCCTTGTTTTTCTACATTGGGTGCTTTGCAACCCTCTCTGCAAGGTACCCCCTCAGTGATAAATGACACATGGACACATGGCCTGGTATGGTTCAGGAAGGAGAGTGTGTGTGTGGGGGGCTGCACACTCACTTCCCTCCCTTTCATGGCCACCCAGGCTGCATTTATTGATAGGTTAAAATATTAGTTAACTAATTAAACTAATATTACATTATATAACTAGTTAAAATATTAGAAAACAACAATTTATATATATATATATATTGTTTTAAATTACTACATATCACACAGAGCTTTAAGGGCCTTTCTATGTCATTTTATATAAATTGCTGAAATATAAACCAGTTCTGTGCCAGTTTATTATTAAGAATTGTAAATAGAGCCCTGCTGACTTTAAAGACCCATGCGCATAATTATATGAACATAATTACCACCATGCTTATATGGTTATGCTTTTGCTCTGAATTCAGTGCAATCAAACTCCCCTGATGTTCAGTTCTAGCTTCTCAGAACTAAATCTGCGATGTTAGGAAAACATTTTGCTTTTTCCTCGAACATAAACAATAGCTCTAACCATAACAAATCATCTAACACATCACTATAAGTACAATTAGTGTCACTCAAAAATGTAGCACTAATGATTTTTCATGTTAGATAACATGTATCTAATGCTTGTTAACTGTGTTTGAATAGGTTATTTCATTAATTAGCATGTAATTAGTCTGTAAACACTTTAAGGTTTTTAAAACAGTTGCAATTAATTGAGTATTAATGAGAGAAGTTGTATTTAAATGGTGGGTACGTGTATGCAAGTATAATCATTACAAATTAATACATAAATAAAAAGTGTTACACTTAACTAGCAAAGTAAATGCCCCAAGCAAGTACCTGCATTATGGATGCTTTTTATTTTCCTATTATAGCATTTCAATCCATCAGATACTGCTGACTCTTGATTTTGATGGTTTTGCTAAATATATATGATTCTAAGCAGAAAAATAACACATGAGCTAAAAAAAATATATATATATATATTAATATTCAGCTTATTGTAACTTTAGAACATATGGCCCTGTGGAGGAGGAACTGGCTTCATAGAAGTACATTAGTAGTAAGGCACCTTTCATGTGGGCAGTCCAATCAGGTTTATCGGAAGCCCAATGCTACTCTATGTGCAGCCAGATCTAAACAAACGCGTGTCTGTTACATTAACTTACATCAACTTGTTTGCCTGATGAAGGGGATCCTGTGAGACCCCAAAACGTTGTATCTTGTGTTTTGCATTTTTGCATTTGCAACAAGTACGTGATCAAATATTTATGGTTTTGTTTTTTAAAAAAAAGTCAAATCAAGTTGAATTAAATTGTTCCCCTGTTATTGCCATGAGTCTTGTTTGTTGTTAATTGCTCAAATGTAACCTTCTGTTGGCAATTGCTTGTCATAACACAAATTCCCAGTTGCTTATTGAAGGAAGAAAATCATAATTCTTTCCAACAGTATTAACACATAATTAAGTGTGGTAGGACACTGTTGTTAGATTGATGATTCAGTTTAAAGAGAAGCCTTTAGCCTTTGCTTGTAGCCTTCCCAATGAAATGAGTATCATTTGAACATGGATTCAAACCCCATAGGTAATGCATTACTTGTAGTAGTGAGTTAGAAGGAATATGTTATGCTTCCTCCTTACTAAGTGAAAATACACAGCCAAAAAAAATAGACTTCAAGTTGTGCACTGTACTTTGTTTGGTGTATTGTGGACAGAAGGTAGCGACTATATACAATTGGCAAGGCTACCAAAGGTGGATGGAGACATGGCTTTGTGGGTATCAGGCACATCAGGACACCATGGGAAAGTAATATAGTGGTGCACCAGTATCATGCTATCAAAAGGAACTCATTTAACCACTTGCTGACCGGGGTGTTTACCAGGGGCTGGCTGGCAACTCTTAGCCCAGGGGGCAAGTCCAACCCAGAGGCCCATGGTGCAGCAACTTGGCCCCCCTCCTGCTCTGCCTCTTCCCCGCATTCTCCCCGCCCATCTGCCACTTTTGCTATCCATGTAACGGAAGTGTGAATGGTCGGGAGATGTGAGGACTCCTGGTAAGTTCATGAAAGGAGTGACTGGCTGGGGATGGTGCTCTCCTCCCACTTGGCTCCCTACATCGTTCTGGCCTTACTCCACTCCATGTCTGGTACTTAGGCACTCTCACCCACTGTAGACCGCCGCTGGCTGTCCATGCTTCTGGGCTGGGAGGTGTGGGAGGTTAGTGGGAGGGGCTGGATAGTTTCAAAGTCAGTGTTCTATAATTTTTCTCGATTCTATACATTTTCTCGACTGTGTCACTTCCAGTGGGGCCGAGTCATCCGTATGAGCTGTTTTCATGACCCCCTTTCTTCATGACATGCGCACCTAGAAAAGACACGGTCGAGAAATTTATCGGTAAATTATAGCACACTGGTAGTGTAGGGTTGCCTTGTCAGTGCTGTGCGCGTGTATGACTGCTGCGACCCTGGTAGTTCTGCCACTAACTCCAGCTGTAGAGGGACTACAAATCTCAGCACATTATACAGCAATGCAGAATAATACCACCAGCTGTAGAGGACTATTAATCTCAGAAATACATTGTACAGCATTGCAGAATGGCATAGAGAACTACAATTCCAAGCAATACATTACACAACAATGCCAAATACCATCAGCTATAGAGGACTATAAATCCCAGCAATAATGATTACCAACAGCTATAGAGAACTACAATTCCCAGCAATACCATTATACAGCAATGCAGAACAGCATCAGCTATAGAGGACTACAAATCCCAGCATACTACATATTACAGCAATGCAGAATATAATATGAAGCTACATACTCTGTGTTGCTCTGGGTTCGTCGCCTGATGTCTCCAGGGTCTCAGGTGGGCAGTGCGGGCTCTCACCAGGGGACCAGAGAGTTTCACGGGTGCGTGTGGGTGCAGCAGAGATGGCTCTCTAATTAGGCTCTCAGGTGGCCAATGCGGACTGTCAGTTGGTCAGTGGTGGTTAGTGGGGGATCCCTGGTGTAGGGTGACCATTCATCTAGAGCGGCAGCTAACGATTATTTTCAAAATCGATTAGTTAGCGAATTATTAAGTTCGATTAATCGGTTAATCTGTTTTTTTTTTAAATGGCTCCAGTGATGGACTACTAGTTTGTACTGAGATTGTAGTCCATCACAGGAGCAAGCTTGGAGCGGTGGAAATAAAAAAAAGTGTGGTGTGCAATATAGTGAAATAGAAAGTGTAAAATTATACAGCAATCAATGCAAAATGGCAGCGGCTATAGAGGACTACAAATCCCAGCAATAGTACATTATAGCTGGCGGTATTCCGCATTGCAATGTAATGTACTATTGCTGGGTTTAGTAGTCCTCTATAGCTGGCGGTATTCCACATCGCGCTGTATAATGTATTATTGCTGGGTTTTGTAGTCCTCTATACAGCGCAATGCAGAATACCACCAGCTATAGAGGAGTAGAACAAATCCCAGGAATACATTATACATACAGTGTACAATGTATTACTGGGATTTGTAGTCCTCTATAGCTGATGGTATATTGCTCTGTATAATATACAGTACAGCGCAATGTACCATCAGCTATAGAGGACTACAAATCCCACTATCCCACTATCCCAGCAATACATTATAGAGCGCCATGTGTGGGAAAATGCAGGCTTACCTGAGCAGTCTTCGAGCAACTTGCTTCTGAGATCAGGCCTGTCTGTCGGCGGCTGTCGTCCCCTCACGCCTGCTCCAGGCCATTTTTCAGTATCCAGCGCTGTGGTACTTTGGCTGACGTTTATTCTGTCATGCAACGCTGTACTGAAATTAATTTTATACCATTTTTTGGGGATAGATGGAGCTTTCTTTTGGTGGTATTTAATCACCACTGGGGTTTTTTATTTTTTACTATATAACAAAAAAAGTACCGAATATTTTAAATAAAAATGGTTTTCCCTTTATTATTTTAGGAAACATTTATTTTTACCCAATTTGTTGGTAAAATATAAAAGACGGGGTCACGTCGGGTAAATAGACACCAAACATGTCGAGCCTTAAAATTGCGCGCGCCCGCAAAATCGCAAAAAAACCACCATAGCCAAAATTGACCATAGGCGACTCTTTAAATGATTTTACCGCTCATCAGTTTAGTGTTATCAGTGATTAGTGGCCCTAAAATGATTGCACTCATTGCGACGTTGGCGGCCATATATAACACGTGCAGCATAATTGGAGCTATCATCATTTTTGCGTGTAGGCGGTGGGGGACTTTAAAAAACATTTTTTTTTTGTTTTTTTGTTTTGTGTGTGTACATTTTTATTTATTTTGTGAGCAATTTTTTTTTTACTTTTTTTTTTTTACACTTAACTTTATTGTTATCACATAGGGTGCCAAGAAGTACCCTATGTAATAACAAATTACAGTTACAGGTCCCCTTTATGGAGACATCAGGGGTCTCTAAGACCCCTAATGCTACCTAGGGACCCCCAGAGAAGCTGATGAAGCACAGATCTGCTTCATCATCTTCTCTCCCGTTTCTGTACCAGAGAGTGACAGAGGAATGTGGAAGTGATGTAATATACATCACTTCCTGCATTCAGAGACTAGGAGGAGAGCGGAGGGAGATCGCGTACTGATCTCCCTTCGTTCTCAGTGCACAGAGTCACATCGCCCGGGATGGATGGACGCCCGGGATCGCGGGGACGGTGGCGGCAGGACATGGGAGGCGACAAGAGGTAAGGAGGGGGAGGGGGGGGCGCACCCTCAGTTGCATCATACAAGCGATCGGGCCGCTTGTATGTAAACGGCCATCACCATCAAAAATCCTGGTGGTTTCCCACTCGTGTGCGCGTGAGCGGGCACGGAGGACTTCTAAAGATGCCCACCCGCATCCAGGAGACTCCCGTCCGGCCGTCTTTCAACGTTTGGTGGACGGGAGGTGGTTAATGTAGAATTACAGAGCAACCATGCTTATGGGTTGTCAAGTTGTGGATGTACATTCCGAAAGCACATAGTAAGCTTTCCTTCTCACCACTTTAACTGGCTTTCTGGAGTGAAAAAAAGTGCTTGGCACTGTACAAAAGAAAAAACTGTATGGATTTTCGCCAAACATTCTGTATCTCTTCAGCAGTTGAAGTTCTAAGAAAACTTAATTTATTCTTAGCATGCATATGTTATAAGAAAATAGGTCAAAACAAGATACAGAACAGATCAATAGGTAAAGAACACTCTCCAATACAGCAATACATAGTACATGTGAAGAATTCAGGAATGTAACCAGGGGATCCTTCCACTGAGTAGTGAAGCCTCTGATAATATGGCACATAGGGCGGAGTGTAGATAGTAAGACCATCAATAGAGATGGGTCCCCAGAGAGAAGGCTAGGAGCCACAGAACCCATGCCATGGACTGATCCACAACTTACCTAGTATCCCCCTAGTCCCATGGGATGGGTACTTTGATCTGTAGGCCAGGAACACATTAGAGAGTGTCCGTTTGAATTCAAAGTAAAGGAAGGTAGAGAAAGGTAAAAGGAAAGAAGAAAAGATGGACATAGGAGGAACGAAGGAGGAACGAAGGAAAATAATAAGAGTGAGGGAGAAAGAGAAGGGAAACGAATCAGCTTTATACGAGATAGGTGAGGTACGTGATTGAGATGATGTAGATAGATAATGCCTAGAGAATCACCAGGACCGCCATCACTGAAGTCTCTAAAGAGGGGTTGAGCACGTCCACCCTGTTAGTCAGATAGATCACAGAATTAAGGGTTATCCTGAGAGAGAAGCCAAGGAGACCCGATCACAGAACATTTTTTATATCTATCATATAATTGGGCCATTAACAGGTCAACTTTTTCTGCCATCTTTGTCCCATTAGAAAGATTTCCTTTCACTTCTTGTCCAATAACCACAAAAGGAAGTGAGAGGAAATCCCTGGTGGTCAATAGGGTCACCAGAACCAGTGTTTCCATTGGAAGATTTCCCATTTATTCCTGTTGTGGTGATAACACAAAAACTGGGATTTTCTTTCACATTCGATGATCACAGTCACCCTGACAAATTGAGATGGTGAATCTCCCTAATGGTGACACAGATAGTAGTAATACCTGACAGGGGTTTTAATCCCTCTCTACTCTATGTAAAACAAAACTAAAAAGCTTTAGTTTTACTCTCACTGTAAGTACTGAGAGTGATCAGAATGATAGCCAGATAACTAGCATGTTTAGAAGGATGTCAAACATGGCAGTATAGGTATTACTCTAATGAACGTTTTCCTTTACCTTCCAGGCTATGGGAAAAGTCACAACTCATAAATGTTTTCTGATATCTTTTATTTATGTGATGTGCAGTGACAGAGAATTGATGAAATTCTGTATTTATAACAGTAAATGACAGCTGTCTATGTCTGTTTCTGAGTTAGCTGTAGTGAAAGCTTGGTAGAAGATGCTCTTGTGATGTATTCTAGCTAGTATTATCCATGTCTTTTCAAAGAGAACCCTCAAACTCGTTTGTATTTTTGGACAGTTGATGCAAAAAAGAAAAGTGCTACCGAAAACAGCTGAAATTCGGGTTTTCATGTGGGCGTATCAAAGCAAATCAATGGTAACAGATCTTTTTTCATAGACTAACATAAAACTCTAGCCAAAAATAGGGTATATAGAGTTGAAAAGATGTTAAGTTTCAAAACAAGAAGCTTATACGATCAGATTTTAAATGAGCGGATGATTGCTGGTTTCTTTCAGTGGGCAACCAATTCACTCTGTAGGCTGATCAATGGCTCCTTTGGACCTCTAACAAGTTCATTATTTAGGGGAAACCCTGCAAAAATAGACTTTCTTGGGGTTAGGGGTGGAGTAGAGTGTGGATCCCTACCCCCTGTGATATAATAGGATGACTTAAAAAGGAACTTTACCCATATCTTTGATAGGACAATAAAGGCATCTTTGGAAATGTTCACCTATAGATAATTGCAGGCTTAGTATTCTTTACATACCACATTTTTTATTTCCTCCCCTCAGGGCACACATCCCTGTGGTGGTGCGTATCTCTCTCCCCTGTCCTTCTAGATTGGATCTACTCACCGGTGACCTCTGTAATTGCTGCCAAACAGAGACAGTCTTTTCTGACAGATTGTGTGGTGGGCAACTGTTTGTTGTCTCTTGCGATCCCTAGGTGGGGCATCACGATCTGGCCATGCATGGCGATGGAGAGAGGGATGTGCACACATGTTGCTCCCTAGTTACACAAAAACTATACCGTGCTCAATTTGATCTGAAGAAGCAGACCCTGTCTGCGAAACGCATCACTTTTTCATGCCAAGTATCTCCCGATCTTCTGGTCTTTTTAGATGTTTTCCTCATCTCCTATGGTCTGGTGATATCCAGATTATATTTTACAAATATTTATATTTGATACCAAGGGAGTAGGTGTGAAGTTATTGTGCAACAAACCTTGGCATTAAGTAGAGTAACCATTGTGATGCATGGGGTTATGCATTATTTTATTCTATGTGTTTGTTTAAATGATGAGTATAAACCACTTTTAAGTTGTTGCTAATTGATAAATAAAATAAAAGCTGTGTATATATGACTTAAGTTAATCTATTCAATGTCTTATTATTCTTAATATTGACACCTATAAAGTCCTACCTTTTTCAGTTAATTTAGGTTCTTCTAACAGTTAACTTTAGGATGTGGTTTCCCTTGAATCTTATCAATGGTACACTTACTTTCTATATTTTCCTCTCCATTTTTCCCATGGTGGCCATTTTCACTAAGGGCAGATTAATATATTTTCCTTTACTTCTCGGAACTCTGGCAAATGTGACTAGGACAGGTGACCATGCACATCATATCAGGGGAAAAAAAATATTTCCCTGAGATCTCATGAGATTTTGCAGTTTACTTATGAGATTTCCCAGCAATACAATGCTGAGGTAGTGCATCTTAGGCATGCATCTTAGTCATGGGCTACATCACTAATGCCTAAGATGTCCAGAAAGCAAAAAAAAAACAGTAATTGTAAGTAAA
The DNA here is from genome assembly GCF_000935625.1 of Nanorana parkeri. Classification (NCBI taxonomy): domain Eukaryota; kingdom Metazoa; phylum Chordata; class Amphibia; order Anura; family Dicroglossidae; genus Nanorana; species Nanorana parkeri. The sequence continues at coordinate 777,851 of NW_017306670.1, read as the reverse complement.
AGCAAAATATGTTTGTTTAACTGATTAATTTAAAATGATTTCATATCAGCATGTAGAACTGCATGCTGATGTCATTTTTAGTGAAAGGAGGTAAAGGTCTACTTTGAGAAATATTGTTTTCTGCACATTAACGCACATTGTGTTACGGCAACCTATTCTTTATGAATGTGCTGCCAATGCACAAAATGTATATTTTAACTGCCATATATTATTATTTTGTAATGCAGTACCCCATAATGGTTTATCTCTTTGGGCTGCCGTGCCCTAAAATGCAAGTGCATTGCAGTGTGCTGATTGAATTGAAGTGCATTAAGCTACTAGAATTATCGTGCATTGTGACAGGGTCCATATCACCGCTAGGGTTATAACACGCTAGCTACAGCTTGACAATGTGCTATATTAGACCCAAAGCACAGCAGTGATATGGAACCGGTTTTGCTTGTAAAGTATTTGGGTAAACTAAAGAGATAATAAAGTCCCTGATGCCGAGACTCTTTTCTGGTTGTCGAACAATGTACTCCAGAGATGCCTGATGGAGTGGACTGTAGCTTGAATTCACAGGTTCACAAAGTTTTGCAAATCTTGCTTAAAGTCTGCAAACATGTTTATGGGGGGGGGG
>NW_017306670.1:776110-776937 GCF_000935625.1 Nanorana parkeri | reverse complement strand
GGGGGGGGGAGTCTCGGCGGGCAGGGGGACTCTCAGCGGGCAGGGGAGGCGCAGAACTTGGCCTCGGGGTGGCAGGGAGAGTAAATCCGGCCCTGTGTGTGATTAATATTAGATAGTTTCATATCAATGACATTTACATATCAAAGATATTTTCATGACTACTAAAGACTTTACTTACTTAAAAAATCCTAAAATTCACATTAGACATTGTCATATAATATTGAAAGAATGTTTCTGGGTCCTGGAAATCCATTTGCATATAAAGTATTGTGTGTATTTCCTCAGTTGTCATTAGATGTCCAAACAGACATGTAAGAAGACCATGAAGATGAAAAAAAAACTCAGAATTTCATATTTAAAAAAAAAAAAGATCTTTATATCAATGTTGGGATCAGTTTACTTAGGATTTACAATTTTTTTTTAAGGTTAACAGTTTGAAATAACATGTTTTGTAAGACATTATGGGAAGCCAATTTATGAACTTCAGATGATCAATACAAACATTTTTTTTAACTTTACATAAATAAATATCACTTATTTACCATATAATAACCTATAATAAATGATAACTGTATGTGGTAGATTATTAAAATAAATCAGTGCCTTGCCAGAGTATTAACCCCCTTGGTGTTTTTCCTGTTTTATTCCATTACAACCGGTGATTAAAATAAAACCCACCCAACTTGAAGGAGCTGGAACAGTTTTTCCTTGAGGAATGGGCAAAAATCCCTGTGACTGGATGTGGCAAGCTAATGGAGCCATACTCCAAGAGAATTGCAGCTGTAATTGCGGCAAATGGTGGCTCTTTTTTTTGGGGGGGGGGGGGG
>NW_017306670.1:767330-776015 GCF_000935625.1 Nanorana parkeri | reverse complement strand
TATACACAATAAAGATTTATGTTATTGTTTTTATTATTTATTGTTTCTATCACAATAAAAATAATTTTGCACCTACAAAGAGGTAGGATGTTGTGTATAAATCCCGCAAAAATACATTTTAATTCCAGGTTGTAATGCTATAAAACAGGAAAAACAACAAGAGGGGTGAATATTTCGCAAGTCACGGTACAAACATGATTTTTTGTTAACTCAGGGGAAAACATTGCCATGTGACCATTTATATACAATGTCTTTGGAAATGCGGCAAACAAGTTGTTACTTTTGCAAAATATTGTTACAGCCACAAAGATAACGTTTGGGTTAATGTTAGCCTTTATCACTGCAAGACACTAAGGCACACTATTTGGTGCTAGCCTACAGGAAAAGCATTATACACACAACATAATAGATTCCGTAGAGCTAGAAGAAGCAAATACATTCATATTCCCTTATTCCAGACAGAGAGATATACCAAAGCTCTACATTAGACAGTGAAAACTTCACAGTTAATAAAAATTCAGTATTGGGAAGAAAAACACACACATTTAATATTACAGTTTGCTCCTCTACAGCATCAGTAAGATTCTAGAATTGTGTTTTATTGCATTGCACAAACAACATTGCGTCTATTGATTTTACATTTTGATAGAATAGGAGGTTATCCCATTATAGAAGATCCATTGCAGGATAGGAAACAACATGTTGTAACTGCATTCTATAGCACATTAATTGCCAAACTGTGTTTTCATTTATGGAGTCTGCTCTGTCAAGATAATGTTTAAAAGCTCCCACCCAGTTACCTTTTTAGAGCTGCTGTATAAAAAGATTTTTTTTTCTGTCTTATTATATTTATGCTACGCTTGGTTTGATCATTATGCTGTTTTTTTTCATTACAGCTTTTGCATACTTATTGACAGAGTCAAATTCCTGCACAGGCAGGACAGGTTAGGGACTTCCCGAGATGGAACTATGGGGGGTTATTCACTAAAGAGCCAAAAGATCCAGCCGTAGCTTCAGCTGATCCTTTGCTAGTTTCGGCCGCCTCTGCCCTTCAGGTCAGTGTAACCGAAGGGCTGCTGTATGGGCTATTCACAATATGCTTCAGCTCGGCTGAGCCGTAGTGACACCTGAAGTTTGGAGACTGGTCAGCTGAAGCCGACCGATCTCCATGCAAATGACAGCTGGGGCGCCCAGTTGTAATGACAGATCAGCTTCCCCAAATGACCCGGGAAACTGATCTGTCATTAAACAATAATAACTGGGCGGAGCCAGCCATGACGTCACAGCCGGCCCTGCCCAGTTGTTATTCATTGGACTGGACCTGCTAGAAGACTCTGGCAGGTGCCGGCCAATAGGAAACAGTGGAGCAGAGCAAGCTATCACCGCTAGCTCCGCCCAATTGTTTTTCTTTTTTCTATACTTTTTCCTATTTTTTCATTTTTAATTTTGTTGTCATTCTTTTCACTTTTCTATTCTGCTCGGTACCTCCGCTCTGTGTCATTCGGCTATTCACTCACTGCCGTTTGGCCCCTATGAGAATAGGGGCGAACGGCAGCTTTGGCTCAGCCGATCCAGATGTTGGATCGGCTGAGTTTAACTCCTTCTGCACTTCGGCTCAGCCAAACACCGACCGTAGGCAGCTGATGTACGGCTGATTTTAGCCAATGTACGGCTTCAGCAGCCTTGTGAAAAAACCCCTATGTGTCTGCGGCGTGCTGGGATGAACAAAAAAATATTGGGACCTGTTCAAAATAAATAGACCGCAGAAACACAATGTGCTGAAATTCATGATAAGGCAGGTTTGAATGGGGCCAATCGCATGAGTCCCAGAAATTCCTCCATGAGACTTATGTGATCTGCTGTGAACGCGAGGAGCTGTACAATACAATGACAGCAGTCACTGACTGCAGCTGTTCACAAGTAAACTCCCAGGCTGCGATGATCTGCGGACCATTGCACTTGGCCATAAATAGTCTGCATCCAGGTGCGGTTTTCCCAATGTGATTACATGAGAACAGGTTTCAAAACAGCTGTGGGTGGTGGTAGCTGCCATGGTACTGTAAAGCGCCACCTCACAGTGACGAAGACTCGGCCCCGCCACAGACAGCATTTGAGTTCGTTGATAGGTCACACACACCTGTAGGTTGTGGGATCGGCCTGGTCACAGGTTGACATGACGACGGTGGGATGCTAGCTTGTGTGGGCGGTTACCAAGGACACGGCTGGGAGACGGAGCGTTGAGCCACATGACCCGCCCCCTTGCTGAGAAGGTAGTCGGCAGTGCAGGCCACAGGGACCCTGCAGTGTGCTGCCCATATTCCACCAAGGGGGGTGCCCAGGACCGGACCTCACTTGGCCCCCCCACAGCCCCAGGCCCCAGTGTAGCCGCACCAGCTGCACCAGCAGTAGTTCCGCCCCTGCTGTGTACTATGCAGCATTGACTCCTGCTGGGAGCCACTACCAATCAGTCCAGGCAGAGCTGGGTGGAGGTGGGACGAAAAACAGACTAGAGAGAGATACAGGAATGCTGTGCGTGGGCACAACATCCTGTAACTTCTAGCAGCTTTCTAAGAGATGCAAACTGACCATAACAGCATAGATCTACATCCCTCCTGCTTGGTGTGGCCAGTTTCAAAGAGTAACCAAGGGGAACTGGCAGGATCACAATGTATTGCTAAACAAAGGAAGAAATAAATAAATTACATGCTAAATTTACCCTTACCAACACGCAAATGCAAACACACATAGCTAATATAAATGTTTGGGGTAAAATACACTTTATAAAGTGAAGAATTGTTATCTTATAGGGAACATCTAAAAATGATCATTGTGGCTAAGTAGCGCCCATGCAAATCTACCTTTTTCTTTAAAATCCTCCTTAAAAATAACAATGTATTTCCTGACTGTTCATGTAGCCTCATAGTTATGTATCTGCTGTGTGGGATCATCTAAAGCACATCCAACCTACTCCTGCATCTGATCTTTTGCTATTCATATGAAATCTGCTATTCCTATGAGATTTGGAGGGTGTTTTGATGATGTTCAAAATTGCTCCTTATTCTTCTGAGGGCCTTCTGAATAGAAAGCTGTACAAGAGGATTTGCAGTACAAGCATCTTACTGCTTCTACTTTATTCATTATGTGAATTTGTGCTTCCTTCACATCTTTTGCTGCCCCACCAGTCATCAGCTTACCAGTCATCAGGAGACAAGTCTGTCATCAGAAAGCATCTGCTACTCTAGAAAGATGGCATTTATTGTTTACATACAGAGACATGGTATTGAATTATGCATGGTAAACTATTCCAGGAAATTACAGGAAATACTGGTGACATGACTAATCCTTTGGCCTTTGACATTGACAGTTGAGGTGCCCTTTAATTGCCTTTAGAGCAGAAATTAGTTGTTTTTTTTGTATTGGCTGCTCTGCATTCTAACAGATTGGACTTTAGTTCTATTGTAGTATAGTATTTGTATAGGAGCTGGACATATATAACTTTTTATTTCTAGAAAGCCATATCTCTATATTGCATGCAGTTGTATAAAAGGCTTCTGATACCTTTGGGTTTCTGCATAAATGGCTCATAAAATATCATTTTATGAGCCATACATCTCACATTACTACATAAAGACAGTCTAATTTTACAAACAACATCATTATCATATCATTACATATTCCAATATATTTATTGAACAATCAAGGTCATTGTTGATCTTGAAGTATATGAAGTACTGTATATGGACTTCTAAGACAGTTGTAGTCATTGGAGTCAGGTGTATCAATCATTGAATTAAGTGTTCTAATTAGATCTGATGTGTACTTTCCTGATAGATGGAAAAAATAGCAACAATTTTGTTGCCTGCTCCGTAAAACAGAATTGAGTTGAAGTATAATATGCCCTGATCAAAAGATATCTGCCCTGGTTCAAAAGTTGTTGAAGCTCATAAAATTAGAACGGGGCTCAAAGGATTTCTAAAGACTGACTATCAGACTACAGTTACACTGTTTACAAATGTACACAATGTATAAGCATATCTTATTGGTTTAAATAGTTGAAAAAGAAATAACACTGAGAGACAGCTAAAAATCTGTTGATATCCCTCGCACTTCAATAAAACTTTGTAGCTTTTGAAAAACAGTTAACAAGAGGGGTGTTTGTAGTAAATATAGAATACAGCACTGCTGTCCAAAAAAGAAATTGCTTGATGAAAAAAATGTTCTATAGACCTACAGAAGCACTGAAAAAATTGTTGAATGTACTGTATTTGGTAGACTGAGCTTTATTTAAAGAATACAAATCCCCGACACCTGGCTGCAAGCTACCGGTAACTGGGATGCTTCAGATCCCAGTTGGCTTGCAGTCAATAAGAACAGATGAGTTGCATCAAGACATTTTACTGTAGATTATTAAAGAGTCTCTCTGTGATTTAAAAATCAAAAGTAGGATCTTGAAGCTTGACTGATATCCAAAGTGCAAAAGTAAACAGAAGCTGATACAAAAGAAATTCCATATTTTAGAATGTCCAAATCATAACTCCAACCTTAGCCTTATTGGCATGCTATAGCATGATATGAAGAGAAGGAAGAACAGATGACTTTGTAGGAGCCTTTCATTCAGATATCAATTACATTCCTAGGGTTTACAAATATTTCTCACAATTATATGTGCATAGAATAACAATGTAGCATATTTAAGTCCCTTTTATCCATCAACTCCTGTTTTGTCCCCTAATCAAAGCCCATATTAAAAAAATGTTTAAAAACAATCACTATAGGCAACCAATGTCTACTGACATATAATGGCATTTTGTTACTTACCAGAAACCGATGATCCAGCACATTATGTACATTGACCTTCTGTAAAGAATACTGTCTACGCTTAGCACATTTTTCAGAATGAAGGAAGTAATTCTAATTAAAAAGTGCACATAGTATTAAAACATTTGCAACCAAGCTGTAAATGATATTGCAGGATCACTAACTCACTGAGGCACAGGAAAAATGTGTTTTAGATAGAAGCTGTAACTGGACCGTGCAAAGATAAAGGAGAAAATAAACACTGAGTACTAATTTTATACTTTACTTGGGGCATAGCTGCTACTAAACCATTTAGACAGCTGAGGCAGCTAAACAAAACACATCCATGCAAATAATAGGAATAGAAAATAAAACATTTTTTTACATAATGTAACTGCGCATAGGTCACATTTACTGAAATGGAAATAAATTGTTATTATGTGTTTACTTTATGTCTGTTACACGTTGAACATACATTCTGTCATCATCCCTTTGGCTAAAGTAATCCCAAATTCCTACATATGTTGTGACACACCTATGGTAATATTTATATAAACCTAATCAAAGAAAGTACAGCAGGGTGTAAACTGAGTAGTCTATATCATTATTTTTTAAATTCAATATGGTTATGGGGTTTTGATTTGGGATAGGAAGTGTCAGGAAGCCAAACCTGTTTGCCTTGGCCTGAAGATTTGCTGTTTTGTATCCCTCAACCTCAGCTTGTTTTGGACCACGCTTTCCTCTTCTGTCCTGTACCTTGCTTTCTGCAAGATATCGACCTGGCTTGTGCTTGACTACATCTTATCTGCTATTTCGGTACCTCACTGCCCGATTGTTGCTGATTCAGCTAGACCTGACTTTGCTAATGAAGACCTGCATTCTTCACCTGCTACCAGTTTGTTAGACACCTGCACTGACCCCAGCATTCCCAGTGTCTGCTCTTTCTTCCAGCATGCGTGCCACTCCTTGTCTTTGTGCACCTGTTCCACTCTCCAGGGGTGCTTGAAATGGAGCAGCAAGAGAGGCTGCCCTCATCTTCTCAGGCTACCCCTATAGTACATGACAGGAAGTCTCTGGATTGATGTCTGTCTTGTCCAACACAGCACCCCAAACTTTTTGGGGGCAGGTAATCAGTCCATTGATAGTAAATAATGAGCACGAGTGAAGGGTTTCCACTGGATGAATGCAGACCTTCATTCTGTATTCATACACCTTAAAATGTTCATGATGGGGAGTCAGGTTTTAAGAAATAATTCCCACAATTTGTTTATATCTTTTGGAGGTGGCAAGATATCACTGCATTAGTGTGTATTTCTGTCCCACTCCACAAAGCCATGGAAAAGCTTCACTCTTATGCAGTGTCAATCAGGGCCATAGGAAGGGTGAGGCAAGTGAGGCACTCGCCTCGGGCCCAGCGGTAAGGGGGTGCAGTGAGGGTCGGACCTGGACCTCCTGAACCTGGTGCCAAGCGGGGGTAAGAGGTGGATGGGTGCTTTGGATGCAGTGCTGACCACCTCACATTACCATCTCACTCACGTGCAGTTCTGATGCTTATTGGCTTTTTCCCAGGTGTGAGGGTAGTTGAGAGCGGCTGCAGTCCTGATCGCCTCCGTTTACCGTAGAGACTATCAGCAGACACACATGCAGCGCCACTGCGTATTAGCTGGTTGCCAGGAGGGGAGGAGTTGAGAGTGGCTGCAGTGCTGATTGCCTCACTTATTGGCTGATGCCAATAGAGTTCCCAGCCGCCAATTGGCTGTCAGCTAGTGCTGCTTAAAGCCAGCTGAAACCTCCGTGCACCAGCAAATATAATGTGACAGATTTTCTTTATGGAGACATCAGGGGTTCCTTCAGACCCCTAATGTCACCTAGTGACCCCAAAAAAGCTCATGAAGTAGAGATCTGCTTCACAATCTTCTACATCTGGCTCTAGGAGCCAGGGAATGTGCACAGTGACACCGGAATGTAATGCACATCCCTTCTGGGTCCAGTGATCAGAAAATCCTTTGATTCCCGGGCTCACACGGGGGTGGGGGACACAGTGCCGCACCGTACAAGCGATCCGGTGCCTGTATAGACGCTGGATAGCTTGTATTTAAACAGCAATCGTCTACTGTTTAAAACTGTACCCAGAACATGGCTGCAGTAGCAACCGTGTTCTTGGTATAACCACTTCTGGCGGAGGACGTACATTTACGTGAACCCGCTGGAAGTGGTTAAAAATCACTTGCTGTATCCCCATGTCTCCTTAAAAAACTCCTTTGCTCTTTTCCCAAGTCCCCATCTTACCATGTCCCCTGATCTGTCCCCAACATTCCATCTCAGTCCCTACCTGCTCTTCACATTTGTCAGCGATGTAGTTGTTTGGCGGAGGACGTACATTTACGTGAACCCGCTGGAAGTGGTTAAAAATCACTTGCTGTATCCCCATGTCTCCTTAAAAAACTCCTTCATCCATGGCCTGGATGGGAAGAGGGTTTAACACAGCGGATGTCAACTGGTTAAGGTAGGTCAAATGTATATTCCCACAGAAACAATTATTCTTGCATTCATTTTTTAATACATATGAATGGAAAGGTGTCACAACAATCTATGCCCTTTAAAGTGACACTTAACTCAGGAGTTAAATCTTAAGAAACATTTATGTACCTTAACTTTTAACAAAAATGTATCTTATTTGTGTAAACTCTCATAACATCTCTGAATTGGTGCTGACCCTGTCCTTCCTTCTGGAGGGTGGCTACTTTTGTTCTCCATGGTCTCTGTGTGTGTTGTAGACATGAGCAATTTATTTCCATCCAAATTACAATTCGTACACATGTTTGGAAATTCTGACATTTGGATGCATCCGATTTAGGGATTGAAAAAATAACAAATCTGAATGTATCCGAATGTTCTGATAATGAAATTTCAGATGCATCTGATTTTTTTCCTCATCGTCATTCTAAAATGAAACAAAGGTGTCTATCGATGTAATCCAAACGTCACTCACATCGTCCTGCAATGTAAATCCTCGTCAATCACGATGGACGTTGGCCACCAACTCGCTGAAAGAAAAACTACCCAACACCAGACGTCACGACCATTACCGACTAATTCTTGTTAATGTCAGCTCTGACCTAAATGTCAACAAAGAGGCAGTGAGAGTAGTGATATCACAAAACTTGTTTCACCCATTTGTTGATATCCGGGAGCAGAGCTGTCAATGATAGTAGCTCTGCTCCCAAATGCTATTCGGAAGCAGAACTATCATATTGACTTATTATGATAGCTCTGCTTCCAAATAGCATTGTAATTGTCTCAATTTTTAAGGTGAAAATTGATGGCCTGCGGTAACATGTACCATCAGTTCAGTGGGAAGCAGATCTTTTAATAAAGCTGAAAGTGAAACATTCAAAATACAATTCCTTTAAATAACATGCTTGGGGGGTGCCCTAAACCTGCATGTGAGGTGATACATCTGTATTATGTATACAATGTGCTTCAGTAAAACTGACATTTTGTGAAAGAAAAAAATATATAATTTTAAGAAATGTACATGCTGGCTTTTTTGTTTAAACAGCATGGAAACCTCTCAAAATGTATACCAGTCTCTCATCAGGGTTTAGTGTAGATTTTTGGATTGTATCTGTGCTGTTAAAAATCTAGCAGCAATATATGGGGCTTTTTTTAATTTATTTTTTTTAAATCTCAAATTTTTTTATAAGCTCACTAAGGATTTGAGTCTGAGTGCAGTTTGACCAATTAATGTGCCATGGTATATGGTGGATGTGGCCACATTGGTTGAATAGAACCTAAGCCTACTCACTGGATACCTGCTATAAATATGCCACATCCCTTAATAACCATAAATAAATAAACCATAAAATATTCCTTTTGCCCCATATG
>NW_017306670.1:746677-766998 GCF_000935625.1 Nanorana parkeri | reverse complement strand
GTGCCATGGTATATGGTGGATGTGGCCACATTGGTTGAATAGAACCTAAGCCTACTCACTGGATACCTGCTATAAATATGCCACATCCCTTAATAACCATAAATAAATAAACCATAAAATATTCCTTTTGCCCCATATAAAATAAACCTCAGCAGAATTATTTTTTAAAAATTTAGCTCTTCCCTTATATGTTTTTTTCTGCACAAAGAATGTAGAGTTTACACATTGTCTGAGCCTGTCTTAAAGAAGAACTTAGCCACCAGCAATTTTACTTTGAGGAACATCATTCTGAAATTGTTCGACAATTTTGAGATGCAGCTTTTCACAGATTGGTGAACCTCTGCCCATCTTTACCTCTGATACACTCTGACTTTCTAAGATGCTCTTTTTATACCCAATCATGTTACTGACCTGTTGCCAATGTAACCTAATTAGTTATTTCAGGCTCTCCTTGTTAGTACCACTTACACTGCCATCTTTATGTTGCCCTGTCCCAACTTTTTTGAGACTTTTGCTGCCATTAATTTCAAAATTACTTTATTTGTTTCCTAAAATGGTATATTTTCTCAGTTTAAACATTTGATATATTTTCTAATATGAATAAAATATAGGTTTGTGAGATTTGCAAATCAGCGCATTCTGTGTTTATGTACATTTTTCACAGTGTCCCAACTTTTCTGGAACTGGGTTTGTACACATCCTGCCCTGGCAAGGCCCAGGAGGGAAGAGAACCACCTGGAAAGGTGCCCTGCATATTTATCTTTTTCCAAACCATATCTCTGAACAAGGACCTCATGGATTGGTTGGGTGAGATACATATTCATATCGCAAGGATTAACCATTCCATTCTGATTATTGGAACCTCCTTCACAGTAACAGGCAGAAGCAGTCAACCTAATGAGTTTAGGGAAGACCCGCAGAGTCTAGAAAAAGGTAAATAACAGCTCAGACTGGATACAGCCTAGAAGCAATACACACTAAATAACGTTAGGGACAAGACAGCATAGGGCAGGGTCCCTACATACATAAATGTGTTTATCCTTTTACTAACATTGTGGTGTTTGGAGAGTGTGCTGTGGATATTTGTTTCAAAATGAGATGCTTGTTTAGTCATTCCAATTTTCAAATGAGAAATCCCCATCAGGGAAAAAGCAGAAATTTAAAGATGTGGAATACCCAGTGGCAATTTTTCTGCTTGAAATGAAATTATTCTGTCACTGGCAAACCAAAACGCAATTGGGATCATAAAATGTTAGATGAGAAACCAGACTGATGAGATGACGCTGACATTTTCCCTACCTGGATCTCAGCTTCAGCAGAAAACATGTAGACATGTGCACACTTCTACAGCTACCTTCTAAAAGGAAACACCAACAGAACAATCAAGAGGCACAGTAAATTGTGCAGAAAATATTCAAATAGCCTTGTTAAATATGGCGTGAACTTTTCTGTTAAAATCATTGTAATGCATCCATTATTGTGATGTAATGGCTGCGACATAAGACTTGCCAGACAAGCTCCAATTTTATGGCTTAAATAATTCATAGTGCCTGCCTAGCATAATGGCTGGGGTGGGATGTTGTTTATACGTGTATTTTATACATCCTTGGTGAATTTCTGAGCTGACAAAATTAGACTCGCTTCAGACTGGCGAGGAAGAAACTTTTAATGTTCAGTTTCTGTATGCAACAATATGAGAGCTTGCACAGAAACAAAATACAGTTTTGCAAGTCTAACTGTGTTGAATTTTTGGATTAAAAAATATGTATTTGCCAGGAATAACAAAAGAAATAACATTATTTGGTTTTGCGTTGTATACGTAAGGAACTTCAAGTGATATATTTTATATTGCTTTAAACCCTACCTCCAGCCTTACCTTCAGTCTTGCACTGTTGTTCAGGTTTATTTTCTGTACTGAAATAGCTTATTGTGATTTTCACACAGTGTGTATTAAATGTTAGAGCCTCTGTTCTATCGAAATGGCCAATTCTAAATCTCCAATTACGTCACTTCCGGTGACTTGCCAGCAGGAGAATTCAACGAGGTGACGTGAGTGTGCGTGTGCACACCGGACAGCAGAAGAGAAAGACTGCAGGAGTTGTGTAGAGCAGCAGCATTTTCACAATACTCGTTGAGTTATCCAACGAGTCTTCTGATGGCTGGGAGGGTGAACTCGACGAGTATTGTGAAAATGCTATGTGTGCATGCGCATCGCGACTGTACAAAGCTCCTCCAGTTTTTCTGTTCTTCACTAACGCCATCTCAGTCACCAGAAGTGACGTAATTGGAGCTTTCGATGAGTTGGCCATTTCCATAGAACACATGCCATATTTCTGGGCTGGAGGATGTCGATGAGAATCTGTCTCTTTCCTCCCATGCTTTACTGGTCCTTGCCCAACCCTTTCACTCATTGGATTTTAGTTCCTTTAATCATGGAGTCTCAGCATCACATATGGGTGTTATCTAGAGCAATCTGCCTTTACAGACTGTACAAATCCTATCATCAGTTTTGTTATTTGTAATATTTCTACCAAGAGCTAATACACTGCTTACATCAAGGCTGTAGGCTCTATAGAAGAATTCTGAGGCAGGGTGATTTGCAGGGTACTGTTTTCCCACCAGCCATGATCTGACAGTATTGTATAGGGAAGCAAATGGACCCAGTGTTCATGTCACTGGGTCTAAAATAAGGTTTTTGATGAAAAATAGAATGTTTTATTTCAATATTTCATTAGCATGTTGATGAAGGTGGAGACCAGTGAAGGTAAAATATAAGCAGATTAAACCTCAGCTTTAAAGTGTATAATAAACCCAAACTTTTTTATGGCAAGTATAGGCAAAGATTAGAAACTCTGTCAAGTGTATATTGGTGTCTGTGTCATCATTAGTCCCCAGGAGACAGAAAGTGATCAGAAATCCAATATTTTACAGTACTCACCAGAACAACAGGTGAGGAAAAGATATTTCTGTCGATATACCTGTTCCAATGACAACTATCTAGGAGGGAAATTCCTCTCCTTTGTGGAGATTTTCTCTCACTTTCAGATGCGTCCATGAGACAAGAAGTACAGGGAAGTATCCTAAAAGGAACACAGACAGCAAAAAATAAACCGAAAAGAGTTTAAACCTTTCCCTACTTTATCCAAAATTGAAATACAACTTTGGACTATGCATACACTTTAAGGTGTAACTTTGTGCTGCCACAGCAGCCTGTTTATTTTATTTATTTGTATTGTATTTTGGTACGTTCCCGCACCCTCCCCCCCCTTCATGTTTTACCATTAGTTGGACCAGCCCTCTAGTTATATACTTGCATCCCTTCCATGCCAAGTTTAATTTTGATTTATCCTTGCTGAGTAAGGAGGCGTTTGATGGAATGTCTTTTCACCACACAAGAAACAGGGAAAAACGCCCTATGTAATGTGCCAGATTGCAATAAACGACTGTGTATTCCACTTTTTAAGCTGCTGAAATTTCTGAAATTGGAGCCATGTGTGGCCGTGTTGGCAGAGAGAAATCTATGCATGTATGGCTGACCTTAGCCTTCTTTGTGAACTGACACTGCCTTTGGGATCTCGTTCAGCAAGTTGCCATACTGTCCATACAGACGGTCCCAAGAGTTAAGTCTTTGCATAAAATGGCATTTGAGATAGAACAAGCTCCTTTCTCAGACTGATTTCTGAATGATCTGGTTATTCTTTATTTAAGTGTTGTAATTATAGTAATCACTAGCAGGGTTATTCACAAGAGGGTGAAGAGTTTGGAGAAGGCAGGAGAAGTGAACAATCTAGAACAATATAGCTGAACTGGAAAGTGAGCTGAATTGGAGAATGTTTCCAAATTAGTTATTTTGGCCTAGATTGTTCACTTCTCCTGCCTTCTCCAAACTCTTCACCCTTTTATGAATAGCCCTGTAAATCTGCAGTGACGGCATCCATTTAGGAGGGCACATTCCTAAGCAATTATCTTAGCAAAGCAAAACTCCTGTTGCAGGAGATGCCTGAAATTTTACATATACCTGAGTGGAGATTTCAGAAAAAAAGCAGTAAGGTATAAATGAGATTCTGGGGACATGCTGTACACTTATGGCATACAGAATGCCTCGAAGGCTGCATAAAGAAAAAGACATTTCAAATTCTTTGATGGTTTCGGAAAATTACAGCGACTGCGGATTGCAATGGAAAGGCATTTTTTATAGTATTAAATTGCAAACTATTTTACATATACCTGAGTGGAGATTTCAGAAAAAAAGCAGTAAGGTATAAATGAGATTCTGGGGACATGCTGTACACTTATGGCATACAGAATGCCTCGAAGGCTGCATAAAGAAAAAGACATTTCAAATTCTTTGATGGTTTTCGGTTTGTGTAAGTGTAGTGTATGTGTACCTTTTTTTTAGTCTATGTATGTATAACATTTTTCGTTTGTGAAAGTGGAATTTATCTTATCTTGGTTTTTTTCTACATATACGTATATCTAAAAGAGATCATCTTGGTTTGCAATGCAATGCTACACAATAGTTGTGCTTTACTGCTCCTTCTTGTCATGCAAATGGCTGGGTTCACACCTGGGCATACGGAATATGCGTGTTTGCCACACGTTTTTACAGCGATTTGCGGTAAAAGAAACGCGCGACAAACGTGCGTTTCCGAGGGCTATCCGACTGTATCATAATGGATGCGCATGGCAAATACGCCCCAAGGCCGGATTCACACCTGGGCATTTTACAGCGTGTTCCTACGCGCTGTAAAACGCTCAACATGTGAAAACCAATAATTGCCTATGGGCATGGTTCCCACCTGGGCGTATTTCAGCGCGTAGGAACGCGATGAAAAACGCCCTACGCCCAAAGAAGTACAGGAGCTTCTTTGGGGCATATTTTCCAGCGCGTATCCATTAGGATACATCTGGATAGCCCTCGTAAACACGCATTTCTTTTATCGCAAATCACGGTAAAAACGCGCGGCAAGTGCGCATATTCCGTACGCCCAGGTGTGACCCAGCCCAAAGAAGCTCCTGTACTTCTTTGGGAACCATGCCCATAGGCAATTATTGGTTTTGACATGTTGAGCGTTTTACAGCGCGTAGGAACACGCTGTAAAACACCCAGGTGTGAACCAGGCCTTACTGTTCCTCCCAATACATGACACAGTGGTGACATAGGGGATGGCAGAAGGATTTACAGAGTGCTGTGGAAGACCAAACATCCAAAACACATAATACACTGTAACTATAAGGTAACATGGCACATCTTTAACTATTTAAGATCGGTGTGTAATCTTTAATTCATCAGTCGGCATACAACATATGTCTCAGATAAAATTTGTGTATTTCCCATATACTTGTGCTTAATCAAATACAGTAATACCTTGGTTTACGAGCATAATTCGTTCCGGCAGCATGCTTGTAATCCAAAGCGCTTGTATATCAAAGCAAATTTCCCCATAGGACATAATGGAAATTCAGATGATTCGTTCCACAACCCAAAAATATTCATATAAAAATGATTACAATACTGTACTGTAATATAATACTGTACAAAATATAAATAAAAATAAACCAATTACAGGTACCTTTGTGGCCGGTGTGAGAGGGACAAGAGAGAGGAGGATTATTGTCTAGGACGACTTTCACTATCACTAACGGAATCACTGCTATCTCTTGACTCAATGGAATCTTTTTCATTTCGTGAAACCTTAACAAGGAATCTATCCAATGTGACATTGCATTGTCAGTAAACAGACTCATCGCTCGCACTGCTACTGCCCTATTCGGGGGGCGCTTTTCTACAAAATTTTGCTCTTATTGCAAGACATTGCTTGTATATCAAGGCAACATTTTTCAGAAATGTTTGCTTGTCTTGCAAAACACTCTCAAACCAAGTTACTTGTAAACCAAGGTATTACTGTACTGGCTCTATGATTAAGGGCAAGTATGCTTGAAAAGTGTTAGGGTTATTGTCTGTGATATATGCTGTATGCCTGAATGATAAATTCAGGTGACACTAAACTCAAGAGTTAAAACTTAAAAATGTGTTCCAGTACCTTAACTATTAACAATAGTGTATCTTATATGTGTACCACTCAGCTGTAGATCCTCAAATCAGCTCTGAATTCATCCTGACACTGTCCTTCCTTCTGGACGGTGGCTACTTTTGCCCCATGGTCCCTGTGTGTTGTAAAGTAGCCACCGCTCCAAGCTCTCCCTTGATGGTCTATAATCTCACGTTTAGTTTACTAATTTGTATTAAGATAGTAGTCCATCACAGGAGTGAGCTTGGAGCAGTGCTGGCTGCACCTCCCTTTCCAGGTTAACCTGGTTCCTGCTTGAACTTTTTGGAACTTTGTGAACTGTTCCTACTAGGAAACAGGAGTGGGCAGGCAGCCTTTGTTCACCCACGCACCCTCTCCCTGTTCACACCTTCAGGGAAAAGCTGAAAAGCCTAAAAGATCATGTGTAGGGTTGTTGGTGGCTGAAGCTGGACAAAGAGATTCTGAAGAACAGCTGGGAGGTGGCAAGCTACGGTGCCCTTTCCATGTGATACCCTGGAGATCACCCTCTCCATGAACTGATGAATACTACTTGTAGACTTTGTGGATTACTAACCTGGACAGAACAAATGTTTCACTGATTCCACCTTACTGGCTTCATTATTTGATTTTTTTATTGCAGGCTGTAACAACAGAGATACTCTTGGGTCCCAGTGTAGGACAGATACACCTGGTTCTAGACCCAATGAGCCATTGGATGCATTGTTGTTGTTATTCCTTTGGATATGGAACTGTAACACTCTGTCTGCAGTGCAGTGAGTACCCACTGGCGTTAGCTGCCCTAATTGTACCCCAAGTAAAGCGCTTCTAGTATGATCAAAATCACAGAAGTAAAAAATGTTCCATCTTTTTCTCTGAGGCGAAAAAACAAATTAACTGTGCTGGGTCCCATATTGTTCAACTTATTTATTAATGACATCGGGGAGGGTGTTAACAGCGATATTTCTGTGTTTGCGGATGACACCAAAATAGGGAGGGTAATAGACACGGACTTAGACACTATAACATTACAGGAGGACCTGGATAAAATAGGGGAGTGGGCATTAATGTGGCAGATGAGGTTTAATGTCGATAAATGCAAAGTAATGCACTTTGGAATTAAAAATAAACAAATGGGTTATACAATTATGGGTATGCCGCTGGGGAAGTCAGAAATGGAGAAGGATTTGGGGGTCATTGTAGACCACAAACTGAAAGGTAGTTTGCAGTGCCAGGCTGCTGTAAACAAAGCTAGCAGGGTCTTGTCCTGTATTAAAAAGGGGATGTATTGCAGGGACAAGTCTATAATTTTGCCACTTTATAGATCATTGGTTCGACCTCATCTGGAGTACGCGGTCCAGTTCTGGTCACCAGTACTAAGAAAAGATGTCCTTGAGTTGGAAAAAGTCCAGCGAAGGGCAACCAAACTAATTAGGGGTATGGAGGACCAGAGCTACGAGACGAGGCTACTAAATTTAAACATGTTCACATTAGAGGTGAGGAGATTAAGGGGGGATATGATTTCCATGTACAAAATGTTTAATGGTGGTAGCAACATTAGCGATAAACTGTTTAAAATTAACTCCGTTACAAAAACTAGAGGCCATCACCTAAAATTGGTGGAAAAAAAATTCCAGCACAAGGGGCGAAGGGGGTTCTTCACAGTAAGATCAGTTAGGGTCTGGAACTCACTGCCACAGGCGGTGATTTCAGCAAATAATGTGGAATTGTTCAAGAAACTTTTGGACGATTTCTTAAGGGACCGTAATATACAGGGGTACGGGTACTCCTAGAATGAGATCCTAATAGGTTGGACTTGATGGACTAATGTCTTTATTCAACCTCAAATACTATGTAACTATGTAACTATGTAACTAATTTAGTCAATACCCCGCTTAACCACACTAGGTTATTCCACATCTTCTTGATTTTCCTACAGTGAAACAACATGTGATTTAAATCTGGTTCAATAGAGTCACACGTCATACATTTCATATCCACTTTACCCTTTCAATCACAATACCTCTTTCTGGATATATAAACCCTAATAATCAAATTAAACTAGGGTTATATTAAGTCACTTTGATTGAGATCTAAATAATCAAATAGAGTTGTCGATAGGAACGACATGGCTTCTATATCCAATTACAGGTTACAAAATCGGGTTGCCCCATGAGTACATCATAACATGCCAATTACATTTCCTTTTAATGGTCTTGGAGTTTAATAGGGGTGTTGAACAGCATAATCACTTACACAGGCCATAAAGGTAAATCTATGAAAAGTCAGACCAAAGTCAAGGGTCAGACATTGACTTTTGGCTATCTTTTGTGCAGACTGTGCAGTTCGACAAGGACCCTTTGGTACTTAGTGGTCTATTTATATTGGGTATGGGTCACATGGATGTTGCGATCCCCTTCTGCTGTTAGATAGACCTGTACATTGCACACTTCTATAAAAGATGAGAAGCACGAGAGATTCTTTATGGTGTTCTAGCCTTCTCTTGGTTTGTAATATCCAGGTGGTTTGGGGCATTGAGCACCTCAATCACTTCTTGTTTGGAAGCTCATGGAACGTTCACTATCTATTTGCAAATAATGAATCATAACAGAGTTCAGGAAATTTTAAAAGTCACCTGCCTTTATCTATCTTAATATTTAAAGTGAATAAGTCTTTGTTCTTGGGCAGTAGTTTAATGGGGTGACCAAAAATTGTTCTTGCACAGGAGCCCTTTTGGCGACTAGATCCACCACTTGTGTGAAGGATTGCTTGTTTCCCCCTCAAACTGTTTGATAGTCTTCAGCATTCAATGATATGGAATATAATCTGTTTTGCTAAAGTTTCTAAAATCAAGTAGAAGTTACTAAAAATTCAGTGTTTGTAAAGCATATCGGAACAACATATTCTTGTTATTCTAAAAGCATTTGCTATGAGGAATCAATATTCTATGAATAAATGACAAACAAAGCAGTGTGCTGGTGGAGTCACAGAACCACATCAAATTTCTAATAGCTTCAATATGGATTTAAGCTGTTCTGATTTAATGATATTCTCATTTTTAAATTTGGGTGCATCTCTACATATAAATATCTCTACAGCTCTAGAAATTGTTGTACTAATAACTTGCATTCCTTTCACTTCAGTGCATTTGTTTATGCTATGCGTGCGTGTAGTAAGAGTTTAGCATCACAAAGATAGCAGATAGAGTAGAAATCCTAATGCAGAAAGCCAAAACACATTTTGCATTATAGGGGCACGACTGTAACTCCCAAAGGGTCAGTTTTAGAGTTTCTTTTTAGTTTTGACTGTCCTTTTGCAGCAAATAGTGGAAAGTCTTGGTGGTGGTACCTAAGGAACATTATAAACTTTGACACTTTTAGGAGTTTATGTGTTTTGAGACAATCCCTGGCAAAGCCGGTCTGGCCAGGAAAGGGTGTTAAGAGCACAGAGAAACAGGAATAATTAAGGGCAAGTATGCTACTGCATGATTGTTCTTAATAGAAGAGAAATCTGCCTTCATAAGTCTCTCTCAAAGTCTTGCAAACCATGGTGATAATGATAATTTATATTATCACTACCAAAACCCTTACGCACACTACCTGAACTTACACCAATAGAAAAACTATTTGATTTGATTGAACCACCGCGATATGGTATTTCCCAAATATATAAGATCCTATTGAACCAGCAACCAAATCTTGCTCCGCGATATATGACGCAGTGGGAGCAGGAACTCGAAATTACTTGGACGGAACCACAAAAACAAAAAATTATACATCTTAATACTCTCTCGTCTATCAGCGCTTTGGTGACTGATACAATGTACCGTTTCCTAGCCCGATGGTACTATACACCTGAAAGAATGCATAAAATGTATCCATATAGGTCGGAACTATGCTGGAGGAATTGTGGTATGACGGGAACCTATACTCATATTTGGTGGTCCTGTCCCAAACTCCAGCCCTTTTGGTCTAAGGTAGTGGAATTGATTGAAGATATTACAACAATTGCATTACCTCTGGAACCGATGGTTTGTCTTTTCAACCTTATGGATTTACCAAGTGCAGCTTATAAAAGATCATTAGTGCGTCCCTTACTTAATGCAGCTAAAATGTTGATTCCACTATATTGGAACAAAAGTTCTATTCCGGCTATGAGAGAGTGGTTTGGAAGAATAGAATATTACCGTTTGATGGAAGAAATGACATCAATACGGAGGGATACGTATACACAATTTGAAAGTACTTGGCAACAATGGAAGGAGTTTAAACAATCCGCGAGATACCTAGAGGACATAGGATGGAGGAGTGGTATAGGATAGAAACATTGGGGGCTGGGATAATACATAGGGCGGTTTTGAGGTGTGCTGGAACTAGATTATAATGAAGGAACATTATAAGGTTGTCGGAATCCCCCTTACACGGAAATGTATGACGTGTACTTTTCCCCCCCTCCCCTTCCCCCCCTCCTTTTCCCTTTTTTTTGTGTGTTTTTCTCCCTCTACCCTTTCCTTTTTTGTGTTGTGTAGGTTTGAGTTTATTGTATTTTGTTTGTAATGTAATTATTGATGTAAACATGCAATACATGGAATGTTAAAATTTGTTTAAATTTTTGTAAAAATAGAGATTAAATATTTTTTAAAAAAACCATGGGGAAGCCAGAGCATGTTCTTCTGCAGAGAGACACTGTGTGATGGCAGGTTTGGCAAGTAAAAACAATTTTTTTTGTGATCTGGACACAAGATTCCTTTCCCTGACAGAAAGGGTTTTTGTTAGTGTAATTAGAGCTTAAAAGACTAAGAGGGTTATTCCCTATGGAGCCGAAGGATCCAGCCGTAGCTTTGGCTAATCCTTCAGCTTGCTTCGGCTGCCTCTGCCCTTCGGTTCAGTCGAACTAAAGGGTTGCTGTACGGACTATTCACAATAGCACCTACAGCAGCTGAAGGCAGCCGAGCGGCTCAGCCGAAGTGACAGCCGAAGCAGGTTGTTCTCCATGCAAATAACTGGGCGGAGCCGGCTCTGCCCAGTTGTTATTCATTAGCCGGGACCTGCTAGAAGACAGTTGGGCGTAACGAGTGCAGGTGGTTCTTGGAAACAATCATAGTTCACACAACGGTGAACTGTTGCTGGTGTGTGTTAAAAAAGTTCTGCATGCAAAACTATTTTTCAGCACAGCATGGTGCAACGTGGTACACCTGCATTGCCTTGTTCTGTAGCTGTAGAACTGAGTGAACATTTCAATAAATGTAAAAAAAAGCTGAACAGTGTGATGTGCACATTGCCACAGCATTGGCACATCTGCACTGTCTCTCTCACCGCACACCAGCGGCCATGCGATTATTGACGCTTGAAGGTGTGAATTTACACTGAGTCTCACAGATTCCTTCATGGAACTCTGCATGGGAGCAATCTTCTGCGGGGAGCCGCACACATCACAGTGACGGCGTGGCTTTGTGCTGGCTTATCTCCCTGGACATCGGCAGACCTCTCCCTCATCGCTGCCTAATGGTTCTCCACCACGAGCAGCATTTATCCACAGGAGAATGATGTTGCTCCTTCATTCTCAATTCGGCTGCCATCCCATACATCCAAGGTATTGTGCCTACTCTGCAGGTTTTGTAATACACTGTTATTTTCATTCTGTATGACCAAACATCTGACTCTGTGATTACTGTCAAATTTGTACTATGGCGGGAATATGATGTCATTATGACATCATGGAGTCCAGCAGATGCTGGGATTGGCCCACGGTCACTGTCTGTTGTGTATATATTTTGTTGTATTTCACTTGCAATTATCACTTGTTTGCCTGATGAAGGGGATCCTGTGAGCCCCCGAAACGTTGCACCTTGTGCTTTTGCTTTGCAACATGTACGTGAATAAATAGGCGTACTTGACTTGCCTTGGAGTGCCGGTGTATATCTCTGCATCTATACATTTTGGCGGTGGCCATCCACCGACATGTGTTGCACCCATTTCTTCACTGATAGAACAATTGTTCTGAGTGCAATGGGCATATGGACTTTACCTAGTAACAGGCTGCGGGAGAGGAGCAGTGTGTGTCACATGCCCCGCCCCATGCACACAGTCTGTCTGGGATCCGGTGACGCGGTCACACATTTTGACGTAATCCCGCCCAGTTTTTCAGCGGTGGAATGTGTGACCACCAATAGGTGAAGCATTCCAATGCTTTGTCAGCTGTTCCAGGGCAGATCGCCATCACAGATCGCATGTGCAGGAGAACCAATCTGCCCTGGTACAGCTGACAAAGCATTGGAAAGCTTCACCTATTGGCGGTCACATATTCCACCGCTGAAAAACTGGCAGGATGATGTATTCTGCCGGGTCCGCTTCTCTCTCCTGACACTGCCAGGCTCTTGGTGTAGGGGATAAAATGCTGGCCATCTGCTGCTCACACTGGTTCTCAATATTAAGAAACTTGCTTTGAAAACTGCCTCTATTGCACCAAGCTCCAAAAAACAAGGAATGTTGGCAGAATGAATGAGCACACTATGGATACACCTGAATACAGCCCCAAGCAGACAGCCTGTGTCCCCTGTATGCCCTTCAAGGCTTATGTGTCCATTTTGATAGGACAGTGATGGAACTAATGACATGATATATGTACAAAAGTGACCCAAACATATTTTCCTTTTTTAGATCATCTTTTACACTTTTTTTTTATAGGACTTCACAGCACTGTAGGTGTGACTGGTATCTCTGTGCTTGACATCTGGGTAAGCGATTTCTTGTTCCTGACAACTGAACCATTTATGTAAGTGTAGTTCAAGAAAATCCAATACCATTCTTGTAAAAGAAATCTGGGGAAGTGAAGAGCACAGTACTTCATTAAAGTAAAGGATAGTCAGGAATACAATATACTCTTTAGGCATATTGTCCTGTAGTTGAAGTCCTGCTAGTAGTCATTCAGTAAGGATGCTGATAGCATTCTCTAGTATACAGATCAGTGCACTCTTTAGTAGACAAAAGACTGTAGATAAAATATAATTGTGACCTACAGGATGTGAAGAATTCTGATGAGCACAGGCTTTTTTTTATTTTTTCATTATTATTTATTGTTACAAAGGGCACAAGGTAGCAGTTCGTCTCTTTGTGAGGTTTCATAGTAAATTGCAGCTAATATTTGTTTAGACAGCATATACATCTTTACTATACTACTGTTTTGTTTTTACATGTAAGACACTTATTACATGAGATAATATGGCCATGTGACCTTTTTCTTTTTTTTTTTATTCTTTATTAAAAAAAAATGTTTTAATATATTGAAGAAAAAAAAAAGAAACAAGAAAAAACATTCAAATTCGATGCATTTACTTAACCATTACAAAGGTAATCAGAAAAAGAGGATTATACTATGCACTCATATAATAATAATAATAACACACAAAAAAGACTTCCTTATTTACTCATATAAGCTCCATATTCATTAGATCTCATGAAGTCATTCCAGCGGGAACTTATTTCATGTACCTCGTATTGAAGTGTTAAGATCTTCCCTATGTTTACTGTCGTTAATTTTATGATACCAAGATTTGATTGAGGGGGGGAGAGGTCTCTTCCACAAAGCAGCAATACAGGCACGTGCGGCATTTTTCCATGTGAATGATAACTGATTGTATGTATCCCTTAGAAGGATATGAATTATGATGAAGCAAAAAAAAAAAAGCAGGGTCCAAGATTACAGTGAGGATACAGAAAGAGACGCAATCTTTAAGCCAGGAATAGGACAAAATAAAAAAATGTAAAAGCATTTTTTACCCTTGGCTGGTTTTGAATCTAATGGGTACAATTGATTACACCTGTGTGCCTTTTTTCAAAATTCGTTAATTTAGAAAACCTAGTGCACGACCAAAATATGTAAAGGATGCCCGCAGGGGTGGTGCCACATCGCTTGCAAACCATCTGGGGACTCTGGAACAATTTTTTGTAGCACATGGGGAGTTCTGTACCACTTGGTTAGTATTTTATACCCAGTTTCCTGGTAAAAATTACAGATTGACGCTTTCCATGGAATTCTAGATCTTTATGATGGAGAAAAGACAGTCTCCAAGTCTTGCTTGCACCTATGAAGGAACTCCAAAGGCCTCTCCAAATCGGAGTGTAGCTATAATTTATAACAGAAAGAGAGAGGTCAACACATTGGCCCAAGAATTTATACATTCTTGCTCAAAAATAGTGAGAGGGCGGGTAAACCTAGAAGCAGGGGGAATTACTTAGAAACAGGTGAGATAAGTGGCAATGTCTCCAAAAGCCCAAAAGGGCAAGTATTGGGTCCTCAGCCATGTCTATTAACAACGGTAAATGAGATGCTCCAAGAAAATGATAAACCTGATGTTTCCTTTGGTGTTCTAATCTCAAAAAAGTATGGTCCTGCATAATGGGCACAAATAGGGGATTCCCAACAATTAGGAACAGAGGGGACGGAAAAGGTGAAAGCTGTTTGGCTTGAAACGTGGCTTGGGCAATTTGCCATGTGGGACCTATGGTTGAATGCAGTTTAATCTCTCGAGGTATAGAGCCGAGACACCACGGCAGGGAAGACAGTGGCGTTTTAGAAAATGTTTGTTCTACTTTAACCCATAGTTTCAAATCCTTGTGCCTACACCAATCTACAATCTACAATGGATAACTGTATGGCCTGATGATACAGGTAGATGTCTAGGAGAGACATACCCACATATTCCTTAGGTCTCCGCAACACTATCTGTCGAATCTGTACTGGCTTTGAAGGCCACACAAATTTAGAGATTGGACATATGCAAAAAATGATCGAGGGATAGTGACAGGAAGAGCCTGCAAGGGGTACAACAATCTTGGGCGAATATTCTGTTTGACGACTATGTTACAACTACCTGACCATGAAAATGCTATCTGAGATCATTCTTGAAAGTCAAGTTTCATTTTATGTAAAAGAGGCGCAAAATTAAGTGAAAGACCTGCGTGAGATTACGGGGCAAGTGAATACCCAGGTACTTAATCGAAGTGGAAGACCATTGAAATGAATATTGTGATCTAAGCCTTACAAAGAGTGAGATTTCTGACCATTTATGTGAAAATTGGAGAGTTCCCCTTATAAACGTAAAACATTCAGAACAGAAATATCTGGTGAGGACATGAACCTTGTCACATGACCTTTTTCAGTGAAATATCACATTTGATAAGAGGAGAATCAATTCATTACAAGAAAATTAACAAATGTGATATAAATAACACAAAAACTGTAAAAAATGAGATAAATATTGCATGAAAAACATTAAAGTCAACTCACCCAAAAACAAAGTATGAGTTAATTAGCATATGGCTGTGGTAGTCGGAATTTGTAGTCTGCCAGCCTGTGGCAGTGTGCAAGTGTTCATAACCACCAATTTGAGGCAATCGAATTCAAGAACATGTTACTGGAATAAGTTCATCCAAAGGAGGATACAGAAAGGGACGCAATCCTCAAGCCAGGAATAGGACCAAATAAAAAAATAAAAAGCATTTTTTTCCCCTTGGCTGGTTTTGAATGTAATGGGTACAATTGATTACACCTGTGTGCCTTTTTTCAATGGAAATAACCACCCCCAAAAAAGGCAAAAAAATTAAGTCTAAATGATAAGATAAATACGCACGTTTTAAAGCAATATCTCATTTGGTAAATAACTCATACATTTTAGTGAATTGAATACTTAAGAGTTAAATATTGAATTAATTAGTTTACCTCAAAATTTCACGTGGTATTTAACTCTTACAGAGTTATTCACAAAGCTGCTGAAGGCACTCAAGTGTATAACCTAGCCAAAGTGAACTGAGCCATGCAACATTCGGTTATTCACTTCTGCTCAGTACGGCTGATTTCAGACGTACATCAGCTAAAATCAGACGTACATCGGTTGCCTTCAGTCAGAAGCCGTTCAACTCAGTGCAGAAGCCAATCGACTCAGCCAATCCAATATTGTGAACATTCTGACCCTCCGACAGTTCACTCACTGCATTCGGCTCGGCTATACTGATCGCTACCTCCTCTTATTTGTGTATCACTCGGCTGTAGATCTTCAAATCATCTCTGAATTGGTGCTAACACGGTCCTTCCTTCTGGAGGGTGGCTACCCTTATTACCCATGGTCCCTGTGTGTGTTGTAAAGTAGCCACCGCTCCAAACTTGCTCCCGTGATGGACTGCAATCTCACGTTTAGTTCACTAATTTGTATTAGATTGTAGTCCATCAGGGGAGTGAGCATTACAACACACAGGGACCATAGGGAACAAAAGTAGCCACCCTCCAGAAGGAAGGACAGTGTAAGCACCAATACAGAGATGATTTGAGGATCTACAGCCGAGTGAAACACAAATAAAATAAAACATTTTTAATAGTTAGGTTACTTATATGCATTTTAAAGATATAACTCCTGATTTTATTGTCACTTTAAAGTGTATGTATAGTCCAAACCTTTTTAAGAATTAGAACTTCTGTCAATATTTTATTGTTGTCTGTGTCCCCACTAGGTAGATTCATCCAGTCTACTTCTCCTGGTGCCCATTGTCGCTTGGACTAAGAATAAAAGGAAATCCAAAATGTTGAGCTGGCACCAAAACAAGACTGGAGGGAGAATCTTTTAATGACACCTGTTCCAGTGGTAACCGTCTAATAAGGGATTATTCACATGTTGAAGAGATAATCTCTATCTTTGTGTTCTCTACTGGACAGTAAATGAGGGAGATGTCTTCAATAGGACATAGGCAGCAAAAAATAATACACAGTTTTCTGTGCTTTATTCACTTGTAGATGGAGCGCTGCACTATTTTGTTTTTATAGTTGGCAAAAAATAAACTGACAGAGGATTCAATTACCATATATACTCGAGTATAAGCCGAGTTTTTCAGCCCATTTTTTTTGCTGAAAAGTGCCCCCCTCGGCTTATACTCGAGTCAGCGTCTCGAGCTGGTCAGGTTTCTTCTTACTTACCTCGCCGAGCGTCGCTTCACTGCTGCTCCGGTGGGCGGCGCTCCGAGCGGGGTCATCTGGCAGTCTCCGGGTCCTAATTTAGGTGGCCGGAGACTGCCAGATGACCCTGCTCGGAGCGCCGCACACCGGAGCAGCAGTGACGCGACGCTCGGCGAGGTAAGTAAGAAGAAGAAAAACCCCCCCGCAGCGGCCAGTCAGGCAGGGGAGCAGGGATGAGTCAGCGGCGCGCTGATCAGGCGAGAGGAGCTCCAGGTGGGGTTGTAATTTAGCGGGCAGGCACCTCTAAGCCAGCTAAATTAGGACCCCACCTGGAGCTCCTCC
Source organism: Nanorana parkeri (assembly GCF_000935625.1). Taxonomy (NCBI): domain Eukaryota; kingdom Metazoa; phylum Chordata; class Amphibia; order Anura; family Dicroglossidae; genus Nanorana; species Nanorana parkeri. Next base: position 749,683 of record NW_017306670.1, on the reverse strand, counting down.
CACTGGACCAGCGCGCCGCTGACTCGTCCCTGCTCTCTCCGTGATGTGATGATCGATCACCGGCACACGGACACAGTGAGTGAGGGCAGATTGGGGGGGGGAGAGAGATTTATTAAGCAATTGTATATGTATTGTCTGCACTGTATTAGCAGTATATACTCTATATAGAGTATATACTGCTAATACAGTGCAGACAATACATTTACAATTATACTAACATGAATGTATTAAATGATCTGTATGTAGCCCTGTACTATGGATCATTTAACCCATTCATGTTAGCAGAGGATCATTGTAAATGTATTGTTGCAGGCACTCTATATGTACATGTACTATATACTACATATAGAATGCACTGAACAATAGATTTACAATTATCCTCTGCTAATATGAATGGGTTAAATGATCCGTAGTACATGATATGTAGCCCTGTACCCCCTTTTCCACTTACAGAGCTAGGTTATTGTTTTTCTTTTAAATAAATATTCATGTAATTTTATTGGTATCTATCTTCATTTTGTACATCTACCAGTAGCTGCCTCATTTCCCACCCTCGGCTTATATTCGAGTCAATACTTTTTCCCAGTTTTTTGTGGTGAAATTAGGTACCTCGGCTTATATTCGGGACGGCTTATACTCGAGTATATACGGTATTCCCTAAACAAAAAATAACATTTTGGGCTACACATAGAGCTGCACTTGTCCATAGCTACAGTAATACACTCAAACACTCTTTTTCCACTGAACTCATGGTAATAGAACAAAACATTTGCTTTAATTTAAAATGCCTCAGCCATGTACTAACTAATGTAACGTTCATATAATTTTATTTCTTTTGAATTGTCCTCATTGTTTATTTTTGCTGATGACTTATCTGCTGAGGATAATCTAGAAACATCCTTTTTTTTCCAAGCTAAAACACTGTTCTCAGCAGGTCGTAGTGAATTAATATCTAAAAATAGAAGTTAAAGGATATTCAGATGATGACTTCAGTATATTTATGTTGTATTTTTATATTTAATACTGTGAAATTGCTTATTTTATAGTCAATTAATGATGTGAAAAATTTCACCCTGTGAAAGAGCTTGAGATGCAGTCTAATAACCAGGGGAATGAATATTCCAATATGCTCTTTTTTTGCTTGGTTAAGTATTTATTTGTCTCCACAGTGTATCTCATACTGTGTGCAGTGCAGGCATTTCCAAGTGTTTATTTATTTGTAATACAATAAAAATGCACATTGAACTCCAAAGAAATGTAGTAATTTAATGTATTTGGGATGAATGGATCATTTTGCCCAAGCTACAGTTTGTACCAGACTCAGGGCGCATCAACAATTCACTGGGCTAACTGATCTGTTGAAATACCTTACTATTTCACTAACTTATAGATGAATAATAAACATTTAACTGGTGAAGAACATTTCAGGCTTACGTCCACAAAATTGCCAAGAGAGTGATTTTCTGAGGTTCACAGAGCACCTTTAAGTGGACCTGAACTTAAAAGTAAAGATTGGCTATTTTATAGGCATCTAAATATGCATCTAAATATGTTAATTGGGCCTGAGCAATACCCTGAATTTCTCCTGAATAATATTACTTCCAGTGCCCAGGCACTCCTGTACTGTAGCCTAATAGTTGTATATCTGAACTGTGAGATCATCTATGACACTGATGCCAGTAACTGCTAGTCTCATGAGATCTGGAGTGAGATTTGGTGATGTCTTCATGCTGGAAAGTAAGCTGCACATTATGATCTGCAATGCAAGGATCACCCTGCTTCTGCTTTATTCATACATTCTGTAGGTGTGTGTTTTCTGCAGCTCTTCTGATACTTCTTCAATATTCCCCCTCTAGTCTTCAGATCACTAGTCATCAGAGAGGTAGCTCTGACATCTGAAAAGAAAGTTCTGCCCCTGTCTTGAGTTTGCCACCTTTACATAGAGACACAGTGTGAATGAACTTTTGTACGAAAAATCTTTATCACCCGATAATGCCACCGAGGCTTGGCGAATGTCAATCAAAATTTCATTTGATTCTAACGTTCGATTTTGGAATGAATGGAGTTTGCCGAATGAAAATCACATTCACTGTTAGAATTTTGTTCATTTGAGAAAAACCTTTCAACATGCTCTGAGTTTTTTGTCACTATGGTCAAAATCAATCATCAATTTGACCCCATCAACTAATAGAAAGTCGAAAGAAAGACCTTTTGTACCAATGTTGTTTTGAAAATCTAAGCAGTGTATGGCCAGCTTTAGATCTCTGTAGTACAGGAATTATGTTTTACATAGAAGCAGAAGAAATTGACAAACAAATTGGATTTACTAGCTTAGGTATCAGAAATGGTTAAGGTATCTAATCTGATTCCTAAACTGGACACCGTCAGCATTACTGTCACCATTGCATATTAGTTCATCTGTATTAGTTAATAAAAGGAGAGAAAAAAACATTGTTTCAGCTAGTTTTATTGGTATACTATGGTCAGATTTATGTTGTTGTTAAAGGTAGTATAAAGGGATGACTCCTATTTTTGGACTGATGTTCAAATTGTTACTTATTATGCTTTTGTTTGTGTGGCTTTTTTATATAAATATAAGCTGGTTATTAAACTTTGTTATAGTCTTTTTTCCTATGTAGCATGATTAATTGCTAGGAAGTCTAGATTGTGCTCCTATGTCTGTGCACCTTGTATTGATTCCAGGTTTCATAATGACACTTTCTGCCCTCTTCACATCTTTTTCAGGGTCTCGCTATCCTTTTTTTTTTTTGTAAAGAAACTGTTATTAATGGAGCTCAGTAGCTCAAGCAGAAATGCACACATACAAGTGAATAAATGAAAGCAGTGACACACCCCACTCCTTTCAGATGGCTACTTACAATGTTTCAGAAGGTGTCTTAAAGGGAACTGCTTTTGCTGTGTATTCTCTGTAGAAAATCCATGGTTCCCTGGGAATCTGTCATCATTGGTGCATCCAGGGCCAGATTTTGATCACTAGAGCACATA
>NW_017306670.1:746222-746622 GCF_000935625.1 Nanorana parkeri | reverse complement strand
AACCTATAGTAACCAATCACTTTTCATTTTCTACAATGATACACTCAAAGACCAAAAAAAAAGGCCTTTAGACCTCTGACCTTCTTTTCTCTTAGGAAAGACAGCATGTAGCCATGGTGACCAGGAAATGGGGGAGCAGTGAGCATGCAAAACTGCACCCCCGAACCATGCCAGGCCACATGCCTTTATTATTGGGATGTTATCTTGCATGGGGGACAGCCAAGCACTTTGTCCTCCAAAAGGGATGTTGGGGTTTTATTGGAAAATAGAATAAGGGGCCCCCCAGATATGCCGTGAATGAATGCGGACTACTTCGTACTTCTTGTTAGAAAAAGAAGTTGAGGGAGAAATCTGGGCAAAAATATTATTGACCCTTGCAGTGGGGCTACCCCCCCCCCCC
>NW_017306670.1:657996-746103 GCF_000935625.1 Nanorana parkeri | reverse complement strand
CCCTCTTCAAGTGTTAACTACTCAATTGGATCTAGGGCTGAAAATAAAAAAAGTTATACTCACCTGATCTTTGGAGCCGGCAGCGCTCCGTCCAGTTTGTCTCCTCCTGTACTGCAGCGATGGCATGTCCCTCGCTGTACTCATGTCCTATACACAGTATATTGGACGCAATAATTCGAAGATCCTTAGGACCAGTCTAACAGCAAGCCGGTTCAGAGGATCAGGTGAGTATAACTTTTTTATTTACAGTCCTAGACACAAACGAGCAAACCGATGCACTGCAAGGGTTAATAATATTTTTCCTTGAGTTCTGTTTTGAAAAATAAACACTGTCTCTCAATATAAATGCAATGTAAATCATATCCAGTGATGTAGATGCAAGTGCGTTTTCACTTAATGTATATGTATGTTGGGGTGCAATATAAAATGAATGCCAGCACACATACACCCGCATATTACTGTACCGTGCATATGTGAATACAATCAGAGAGGGAAGAATGACAGTTCATACATATCCCAGATTATAATTTCATATAAAGTGCAATCCTTTAACACAAAAAAATATGAAGTATCAAAGTCCCCGGAGACTGTTAATGGCTATGATGTTGTAGAGGTGGTAGTAACAGCCACATCATTTGCAAGGGCTTCAGATAATTACATGCAAATAAATTGCTCTACCGTTACAACTAAAACAGCTTAATTGGTTGTATTTAGTCATTTAGACGGCTCTTCATTTTAAAAAAATGTTCTGCTTTTAATTAGCTTATGAGCTCTGCAAGAAACTTGTACCAAGAGAAATAAGGGAGCTGTCATTGCTGACCTCCTTCTAAAATACTTGTTGTCTGGCTTTAGAAAGTCACAACTACTGATCCATAGCCATTCCATGACTATTCCTAATGAAGTATTAAAATAGACCTAGCATCAGATACAGGTTACCGTTTCATATTATGCACATGCAAGCTAAATAATGTGCAAGTGTAACACCTCTTGCAGAAATCACAGTATCCCTGAGTCCTGACAATGCCGTTATCCATTTACACTCCAGAAGGTCATTAATATCTTTGTTCAGACATTAGACCAGATCACCATCTACTACCTGATGGGTTAGAGATGACACAGTCATATAAATCAAGGTGCCGGTGAAGTGTTGCCTCCTACCTTGTGACTGCTAGAAAGTTACAATGTTGCAGTATGATCGCTGAGGTAGAGGAGCTAAGAAAATGCTTCCTTATGCCTGCAGCACCCTGATGACATCATCAAAACCTAGCCAAAGTGACTTCACTGAAGCTCAAGGAACGCTTTAGAATGATAACCTGCCTGCAGCACACTGATGACATCATCAAAACCTAGCCAAAGTGACTTCACTGAAGCTCAAGGAAAGCTTTAGAATGATAACCTGCCTGCAGCACACTGATGACATCATCAAAACCTAGCCAAAGTGACTTCACTGAAGCTCAAGGAAAGCTTTAGAATGATAACCTGCCTGCAGCACACTGATGACATAATCAAAACCTAGGCAAAGTGACTTAACTGAAGCTCAAGGAAAGCTTTAGAATGATAACCTGCCTGCAGCACACTGATGACATAATCAAAACCTAGGCAAAGTGACTTAACTGAAGCTCAAGGAAAGCTTTACAATTGAAAACCAAAATACTGTTGCTGTATACTGTATTACGACATGCCAAAAATTAGGGATGTCCAGATAACAGTTCAGATACCAGTGCGGATACTTGGCATTTTCACGAGAACTACCAGGGTTGCAGCGGTAACACTTTAAAGTTTATGTAAACCCTAACAATGACCATCTTTTGTTTGCTCCCTTTTGGCCTCTTAAATTTACAATTGAACACATTTGGTTGTATCTGCTCAATGGAAAAAAAAACTGTTGATCCGGCCAGAAATACAGTAAGCACATGGCTTCCTATATATTCTACCTCTGCTGACTGTTATTAACTGGCATTGTTTTCAGTTTTGTATATGGACTAAGTTATGGAGATGAGGAGAATGGGAGGCATTCTGTAGTCCTAACACACTTTCTGTCCTAGGGTGACTACACTGCTCCTCCATAGATTTAGTTCAATGAGGGAGCATTGTCATCCTAGGACAGGAAGTGTGTTACTGGCAGGATCAGCAGGTGATAATAAAAAAAAGTCGAGAAAAATATATATCAAAGCGCTAAAGGTGTAACTAATAGGAAACTTAGTATAACCAAGTATTATAGTGAAATTTTAGGTTTAGGCGGTCTAGCTCTAAAACAAGTGATATGTCTTACATAGAATCATAAAAAAATATATAAATTAAAAATAAAAATTAATAGTACAATAGTGCTGTGGAAATCGCGGATTATCTATTTCTCATCGATAATAAAAAAAAGTTATGCAATGGAAGCAATGGGTATGGCAATTTTATATTGCACTCCTTAAGGTAATGAATTCATTTCTTATATGTTGAAGCTCGGCAGGCTTTCAATCATTTTCCTAGGAGCTTGCATCTGAATGTTTATAACTATGTTCTGATACGTTTGACTCAAAGCAAAAAACGTTTTTTTTTTTTTAAATCTAGTATTTAAACAAAAGCTTGAACGTAAAATTCAATGTAACATTTCATTTCTTACAGATGTACTAAAAATAAAATGTGCTTTAAAAACATGTTCTTTTTTTCCTGCATTTATAATCTCAATGTATAATTCATTGAACAAGGCTTGTAATAAAAGGGCACCTTGCAGTAAAATAAATAAGCAAAATAAATGACTAAAGAGGAAAAATAGTATCTAGGTTTGAATCATTTCAACGACTCACAGGTGGCTTAAATTGAGGTATGCAGATTTATAGTATTTACCTTGGCAGGTCATTTGGTTATACACAGGGAACTGTATTAATAAAGATAACGGAAGAGATTTCATCATCCATTGAATTTACACATTTTTGGAAGTTTACAATTGCATGTGATTCTGTTAAAGCTGCGGCCAAAATGAAATAATAAAAATAAGATTACTATCCATATCTTCATCTGGTCCCTTTGTAAAAAACACTGTCGGCCTCAAAGTCAGATGGAGCAAAACTAATAGAAGGGTACTTTAGTATCAAAAGTGGATAGAGGCTGCAGAGACAAACAAACAAAGTTGATATCCCATCAGCATTCGGTGGGGTGGGTAAGGAGGTTAAAAAGACCATAAACTAACATGTTGTCTGGTTAGGGAAAACACTTAAGGCTGCAACAGCCAAGCACTGGAGTTCTGACACCAGCAGAGTTTACATTTCATTTAAAGCAGAACTCTGGGCAAATAGAATCATAACTCTTGTAGTGGGGCTACCCCTACACTCCAAAGGTTAAGTGTTTGTTTTGTCTAGGGAGCTAAACAAAGTTATACTCACACAAACTGCGATCCCGGCTGGCTCCTACACCGCTCCTGCCGGCCTGTCTGATCCTCCCGCGATGATATGTCCCTTGGCATCCTCACATTCTCTACACTGTACAGAGCATGATGACTCACAAGACCTTAGAGCTCTGGAGCGGAGAGGGAGAGAGGCTCCAGGGACCAGTCTAAGAGAAATCTGGGATTGTGGTTTGGGTGAGTATAACTTGGTTATTTCAGCTCCCTAGACAAAATGACCACCTAAACCTTGCAGTGTGGAGGTAGCTGTCATATGAAAATGCTAGCTGCCTCTCTGCCAAGCAGATGCCATAGCTTGACTTGTACCTGGTGCTGGCTGTGAAATGACTGAATACCCTACTTGTTCTTCTCTGACTGATTGGATGTCGGCCAGTAGCAGGAATTGTTTATACCTCATACAAATGAGGTATAAACCATCTAGTTACTAGACACCATTGTACTTTAAAAATAGCATTCAAAATGGAAAGAGCTTCCAGCAAATCACAAAATTCATGAAGTGTTCCAAAATTCCTAATCCCTATTAAATATGTAAAAGGAGTACCTGCTTGCCTGTGTGTGCTTTTTGTTTTTGGATTGAGGCTTCAAAAGAAAATGTATTTGCATCTGAAAATTGTAGAACAGGGTAGAAAATCTAAACCAACTTATCCTATGCATTCTAGACAAAAACAGCCATTACACACATTACATCGAACAGTAGGCCTTTCTCTCAGTCACAAAATGCATTGATTAGAAACTTTCCTTACTGCTGAGAATCACAGGCAACTGTAATAGCACAATAAACTACTTATATGGTTTACATTTACGTTTATTGTACTGTGTGATACAATAAAGTGTATTTTGATATCTACTCCTTATATAATTTCCAGTTCTTTGTTTTTTCATTGAAATTTTGCCTGCTGGAAACCATAGGCAACTGTAATAGCCCAATAATCTATTTCAGCATAAAAAATAAAAAAAATAGGAAGGGAGCTTGGTCAAATAAAGACCAATATAGGTGAAAAGAGCAAGGCCACAGCTGTATTGCTGGTAACATAATCATAAATCATGAACATAATATATTAACCAAAATAATCTACATTTTAGATCCAGTGCTGCTCACAGGAATACTGTGAGTACTTAACCACTTGAGTACTAGCCTGTATATACCTCTTAATTACAAGACAATTTTTCAGTTTTCAGTGCTGCAATAATTTGACTGACAATAACTTGGTCATGCAACACTGTAACCAAATGATTTTTTTATTTTTTGACACAGATAAAGCATTTTTTGGGGGTATTAATTAATTACTGTTTTCTTTTGTAAATAATAATAATACAAATAATAATAATAATAATAATAATAATAACAACAATAATATTATCAAATAGAAAAGAGAAAAAAACCCTCACCTTTAAAAAAATCCCACAATCATTGGTGGTTAATGGCACTTTAACTCCCCCCTTTAAAAAAAGGAGGCGGGGCCCGGAGACGGAAGAGGAGTCGGGGCCCAGAGACGGAAGAGGAGACGGGGCTCGGCGACCACGGAGCGCTGACAGGTAAGAGGTATGCAGCCCATCTGAGACCCTGCAGAGCCCACTAAAGAGAGTCTATGGTGGGCTCTGCAGGGTTACTCTCAGGTGGGCTGTTTGGTATATCAGGTGGGCTCTGCAAGTGGCATAACTAGCAATCACGGGGCCCCATACAAAATTTTGCTAGATTTCTAGTTAGGCCCCTGCTTGTACACCTAAAGTTTAAGTCTACTAAATAATGAACAAGGTAGTCAAGGTATGAAAGTACCAACAGTGAAAGTGAGGTTGTTTCAAATCATTTCCTTTTTATTGTTTACATTTTTAAAAACAATGCCAACATGTTTTCGAGATATCAAACACACTTATCTTCAGGGCTTTGGTAATCAGTCACTGCCTTGGTGACATGGACACTTCCCATTTGCTGTTCAGTGCTGGGGTCCTCTCTTACTCCAGAAATGTACCTGCTTGATGACCTGTGGTGGAGAACTTGGACAAGCAAAAAATGGGTTTAGGGTTTTTGTGAAAAAAAAAAGTAAAAAAGTAAATGGGAGTAATAATAGAATATTTTACTTTTTTTGTTACCCTTTAAATAAGACCAACAAATAAATAAAGGCAACTTAAAACTATTAATAAATTACATTTTTTACAATGCCTAAAGCAAAAAAAAATTCAGACAAATTTCTTTTAGGACATAACCAAATGTCACATTTCTTTACTTGAGTTGAATTAATTTGGACACAAGGTTTACACATTGTAAAGTTTTCATTTCCTAACTTATCCATATTTAATCTCTTTATACGCCCAAAGCAAAACATGTTCCAGCCTTCTAGATTCGGCCTTCAAAAAATTATGCATATCCAAAAGCAAAATATTATTAAGGCTTCCAAATGTATCACTGCTTTCTGTCGATACAGGTTTCTTCCCCACAGTTTAACATTTTATATTTTTGATTTGTCAGTCGAATTGACACATTTTCTGTAATGAATTTCATGTAAATCATTTGCTATTACTGTACTTTTTATCTTAAATAACTCCCAGAGCAGATCAATGTCTAATATAAAAGAAGATTTGTCATCTGCCTCTTTATATTAAAATAACAGATTCTCTCAAGAGAACAACCTTCCATCCACTTTTGGCATGCTTCCCAACACTCTGTGCTCCTTTTGAGACATCAGGAAACACCAGGTATGGGGGAGCACGAGACCTCCTTCCAGTTTGCAACTCTGGTGCCTGAGTGGCCAAGCATCCTCCCTTAACCCTGCACTAGTAGAAGGAGAAGGAGGTCACAGAACATTCGAACAGCAGCGAGTAGCCTGTCGAAGGTTCGGCTTAGCCGATCCAGATGTTGGATTGGCTAAGTCGAACTCCTTCTGCACTTCGGGTCGGCCAAACATGCTGAGCATGTTCGGCCGACCCGAAGCCACACTAAGCCACCCGATGTACGGCTGATGTCAGCCGACATACGGCTGAAATCAGCCGTTAAACCTGAAGTGAATAGCCGAACAGTGTTTTCGGCTCACTTCACTTCAGGTCGGTCCTTCACTCGGATGCCTACGGCACCTTAGTGAATAGACCCCTTAGTTTTAGGACTTTCATATATAGATGAATGGAATGGTGGAGGAGTGTGAAGAAGATGAGTATCACTGTGTGGTGGGTTGTTACTTCAAGAGAACTGTTCACTGTGCCCTGTATGAGCCAAATGATAAAGTATAAAGTCTCATTTACACTTCTGCAGCAAATGATCAAAATAGCAGATGTTGTACAATGACCACATCTGTTAGATGTCACCTATGTACTAATAGTTTGATATTAATCAGCCTGCACTTGTTTATTGCTATGACAACATCTGGTTGTGTACTGACTTCATCTTCTTGAGTAGAGTGAGTGATCATTTCATAGTGTCTCTACAACAGATTTAAATATTTTTAGGTTGATTTATGTTCTAAACGTGAAGGTCTTGTAAGATCGGACCACACACACACACAAACATATAAATTAGCAAACACTGTTGTCTGGCACTAGAACAGCTAGATGTAAGTTGGCCATGTGAAAGTTTAGTTTGGTCCTACTCCTTACAGTAAAAAACTGAATATTGTTTGCTCTTTCTGTAATCATTGCTAATAAAACTCACATCAAGAGATGCAGCCAGTTGCACAGGAGGGAAAATCATTGTCACTGTGCAGGGAAATAGGCCCCATTATTTGTGTCAGCAGGAGAAAGAATAGAATCCATTATTTTTCTCTTTGGAAGGTAGACTTTACCCCATTCTTGGTGTTAGTGTAAAGAAGAATACACCCTATTGTTGGTGTCAGCAGGAGGGAGAATACATCCCATTGTTGGTGTCAGTAGGAGGGAAAATACATCTCATTGTTGGTGTCAGTAGGAGGGAGAATACATCTCATTGTTGGTGTCAGTAGGAGGGGAAATATCCCCCATTGGTGGTGTCAGCAAGGGAGAGAATAAGCCCCACTGTTGTTGCTGGTGGGGGGGTCAGTGTTATATGCTCATTGTTGGTGTCAGTGAAAAGAAGAATATGCCCCATCGTTGATGTCAGTCGGAGGGAGGGTATGCTCCATCATCAGTGTGAGCAGATGCAAAAACCAGTCCCGTTGCTGGGGTCAGTTGGAATAAAATTATGCCATGCCATGGGTGTAATTGGGATACAAAATGCTCCAGCATTAATGCCCAGTGGCTTCTTACCACACAGATTATCCAGGGCCGTCTTCAAGGCAGGGCAAAAGGGGCATGTGGCCCTGGGCCCAGTCATTGTTGTGGGGCCCTGTACCCCATAAACTAGCGCTGAAGCAGTTTCTGGACCAGCTGCCTCTGCTGCACTTGCCCACCCTGACGCTAGAGGGCAGCAGCCTCCTGTCTCTATGTGCATCAACAATCTCTGCAGCTCTGGTTGCCACCTCCCACTCAGCAGAGGAGGAAGGATTGCTTTTGCATGCACTGCTGCACAGTCCCAATCTCCTCCCTCCATGGCTGCAGCCTCATCCTCCCCCTGTCCACGGTGAGTCAACATGGCTGCTGGGTTGGGCTTCTATGCTGGAGGGGGGAAGATGGGGGTGGTCAGGTGAGGTGTGGCACTGCTGGGCTATTGCATAATGCGGTATACAAATATTAATGAAAACAATATTTTTATACAGCAATATGACACCTTAGCATGTCCCGTGGTGTCATACTTTTTATTATTATTATTTGGGGCGGGGTGCACCAAGCGGGATTGTTAAGGCCAAAGTGCGGCCTATTTCTTGGTAGAGTTAGTCTACTGGGGGGGAAGGGGAGGGAACGAGATGAAGAGTAGGGTGGGTTAGGGGGTAACAAAGAAGAGCAAGAAGCATAAGGGAGACTAAAAGAAGAAAATCAGAAAGAAGAATGAGTAATAAAGAATAAAGGATGGCAACTACCGCCCGGGCACCACCGCATAAAAGGTGGTTAGCGAATGAGGTTTCGTATTATCGGGTCAAGAGTGGGTAGGAAGATGGAGGACCATGTGTCCCATACGGCATGGAATCTCCTACTCGTTTCCAGTAGTATGCTAGAGAGGTGTTCGTTAACAAAAAATCCTTTTATATGTTGTTGGAATTCAGGATATGGAATTGCCTGCTTTTGCCACAAGTGAGCTATGGTTTGCTTAGCTGCTAAAAATATTAAATTTGCCAACTGCCATTGCCGTGTGAGTTGTGGTAGGGCCTGCCAGGGATCTTTTGAAATTGAGATGTTAAAGATGGAGGCGAGGAGCCTGTATATTTTAGACCAAAACCTGGCTAAAAATGGACATGTCCACCAGATGTGCATAACATCGCCTAAGGCTTGACACCCTCTAAAGCGGTTGTTAGAGCTAGCCCCGTGGAGGTGGCAGAGGCGCAAGGGCACGAGGTACCATCTGGAGAGTACCTTGTGGGCCGCCTCTTGGGTGTTAATATTGTGAGAGGACCTGGAGATCGCATCCCAAATCGACCCCCACTCCTCAGGGGGCCTAGTATGATGGAGGTCCCGCTGCCAATTTATGACATACCGGTGGGTGGCGGTGGAGGAAAGAATGTTGAGCTGGGAATATAAGAGAGAGATGAGGTTCAAGGCGTGCGGAGGCAGATGGGTTCGAAAGGTGAAAGAGTCAGGGGAGCCTGGTGTCCACATTATTGTGGTTCCCTGGTGTCTCCATTATTGTGTCCCCCTGGTGTCATTGTAAATGTGTCCCCCTGGTGTTATTATTGTGTCATCTTGTGTCCCCCTGGTGTCATTATTATTATTACTAATGTAAACCCCCCCCCCCAAAAAACAAAAACAGTGATGCACGGCTGAAATCAGACATGCAGGGCTGAAATAAATAGCCGAATGGCATTCGGCTCACTTCACTTCGGCTCGGTTATTCACTCGGCTGCCTACGACAGCTTAGTGAATAACCCTCTTAGTGCTGCAGCTACTGCCATTCTGCTAACTGTCCTGGATCCTACTGACTGTTGGTCAGTGTCTAAGATTGCGGGACTATGCTGCAGGATTTGGGACAGGTAGCAACTTTGATTTAATGCATACTAATATCAGTTCACTATAAATTATTTCCTGTCTGGGGATGATTCTACATGATTGGTAAGTATCCTTTCTACAGACTCGACCCATTCAGTCATTCTGTAGTTATATATAGCTATCATGTAAATTAAAACCTCTGGGTATTGCAAAAAGTGCAGCATTCTTTTATCCTTTTATTCAGTACTAAAGCTATGCTTGGTCCAGCAAACAAGAGACTACCTACAACAAGCAGGAGAATGTAATATATAGATATATTGTGATTCCCCTTAGAAGTCTATGCACACCCAACTGCAATTGGTTTAATGTTGCTTTTAGCTGCAGTTGGTCTAAACTTTTAAACAATCACAAAATAAATCAGCTAAAACTAACTTATAACTAAATATTACAATGGTTGAATGGTTGTTCTTTATTACCCAATGGTTAGAATGACCCTGCTGTTATTCACTATGCTTTGAATTTAATATATTCATTTATTCAGATTGATAAATGAAAATAACTTTCTGCACGTAAAGCTACTCTGTTTCATTTCATATTTGTTGCATACCTATGAAGAATAATAAAATTGTCTCTAGACATACTGCAAGCGTGCTTGATAAACTATCAACAACAATCTGCATTGATGATTCGGACCTCTGAAAGACATTCCTGCTTTCACAACTGAGAAAATCATAACAGCGATATACGTGCTTCTTCTTATGTGTAATACTATTATTTTCCCATCTTTTTCTATCGTTGTCACTGCAAAGTTCAAAGTATGAAACAGCAAAATATAATAATTGTAAGTATAGTAATAATAATGTAACAGAAATATACTACAAGCTAAATCATTTTCCCTACAGTTTTAGAGCTTGGGTATGTTGTGGTGCATTAGAGTACAGGCATTATGTTGCGCAAATACATTTGTGTTAAAGCAGCCAATTTATTATAAATGGGCTGCCATAGCACAGCAAAGCAAGCAGGCCACTCAGACACTGTAAGCACCATGTCCGTTCCGCGCATGCGCCAAGTACCGCTAGTCAGAAGAATACGCGCATGTATGGCGGACAGGAAGTGATGCGCAGATGGAGCGTGTTCTAAAGAAAAATGTGCCAAAGGCGCACAGGAAGTGATGCGCAGATGGAGCGTGTTCTAAGAAAAATGTGCCAAAGGCGCACAGGAAGTGATGCACAGATGGAGCGTGTTCTAAGAAAAAGGTGCCAAAGGCGCACAGGAAGTGACATAATTGATTGGTTCACTTCCCTATTTAAACCAAGCCAGCCTGTCACTTACTTGCTGGATTGTCTTATCAGCTCCTGTCTGTGTTGTGTCTCCTGTTTCCTGTCTTGAATATTAGATTGCCATTGCCTGGATTTTGACCCGTTCCTGCCTCAACTAACTGCCTTGACTGCCGCCTGCCTTTTTGACCCAGGACTGTTTTGATTATTCTTCTGCCTCTTCCTTCGGTACGGCAACTGACCTCCTGGATTTTGACCTCGGCTTGCCTCGACTTTGAATTCTGGATTACCCTTCTACTTGCACGGTTTCATAACTACTGGCACTCATGCCACTCGGTGTCTGCCTGGCCTCTGTCACCATCCTCAAAGGGCTTGCAGACACGAGGTGCAAGGGAAGCCTCCTCAACCATCCAGTCTCCAAGACCAGGTTCGTAATAGACACACTGCATTTACGTGTATCTGACATCACTATCCCACATCTTCAGGATCTTTAAATTTGACAGGGGCATTACTAATGGACACACAGGGGTTGCCACAAGTGATGGGCTGAACACCCCCGTGTTGGGTTGGAATTTGAACTTTAGAACATGGAAAAAGTTCAAATTCAAACTTAATGCAAGTCTATGGGGCTAGAACTTTGAAAATCAATTGTCCCCTTTTTGAAGGCTTATATGCAAGTTATTGGTCATAAAAAGGTTACGGGGATTCGAGTACTGCCCTGGGGGACAAGAATCAATGAAAAAACTATACAGTTTTTAAAAGAGCAATGAAACAATAAAAATAAAAAATTACTTTTAAAATCATGCCTGGGGGGTCCCTTTAAACTGCCTGTAAAGTGGCAAATCTGTACGATGTATAGAACCTGCTGCAGCAAAATTATAATTCAAAGGAAAAAAACAGGCGCTCGGTGGGCAAAAAGCCCGCCGAACGCCCTGACAGTTTGTGTGTTGGCCGAACACACGAACTGCCGATGTTTGAGTCGAACTCTTGCTCGACTCGAACATCAAGCCCATCCCTAGTTGCCACAAAACCTATTTTCTGGAACAGCATTGCCGGAAAGTTCAGTATTATTGGTAGTCAGTTTTGTAGGACAAGTCTGTGCAGACCATTTTAGAATATCTTTGTAGATGGTACCCTACTCTATATCTTTGCACTGGGTGACCCCTGTTTGGAAAGTAAACACCCTAAGGTGACATTATTATTTAAAAGACAAAGTAGGGAATTTATCAAAACTGGAGCAGCTGTGCATGGCAACCAATCAGCCTCTCTCTTTCATTTTCAAATCTTAACTGAACAAACTGAAGAGAGAAGCTAATTGGTTGCCACACACAGCTGCTCCAGATTTTGTCTGCTCCAGTTTTGATAAATTCCCCCCAAAAGCATGTAACAATATTAAAATTAATTTTAAATATGAATTATTATCTGCATTACTACACCATATATACATAAATTAGCCTGTGATTGATTTGATTGTAATGTGGTTGTACTAGCCAACTTTAATATTTATCAATATCAGGGTTCATATATTCATTTTTGAAAGCTCTACCAGAGTTGTAACCCTGCATGTGAAATATAGGTTGATATTTATCTTGACGTGTGCACGGAACCATTTACGCATGGAAAGTTCTGTGTGATGCAAAATTTAACTACATCTTAATATCAAAGAAGGATGGGTAGAGTTGGCATTGGAAGATTAACAATGGTTCAGCAGGTTTTTAGTACTGCATAACAATTTTATTTACTTTGAATAGCAGGTTATTTTGATGTTATATGACTCACCTTGCCTGGAGCAAAATATAAGTAGGATGCATTTTTATTGCCTCGAACACATCAATTGAAGAGCGGTGGGAGAATATTAAATGGTAAATTCTATTCACATTTCAGATTTATGTTATTCTAATAACATGCCAAGATGCCTATACACCATGTTCTACAGCTATAATAGGCTTAAGAAGCCAATTAAAGATCTTCAATAGCAAGTCAAGTATTTTTTACAAGCAGTGCACTGCGGTAGGGGTTGATAAATGGTTGAAAGTGACATATGACCTGATCTGAACTTGTTCATATCTACTAACCTGCATAGCCCAAGGTTTGCATTTAGCAAGTTTCATAAAAAAATGTTTCCTCACTTCAGGGACAGCTAAGAGTGCATGGTTATAGACTAAAGCTGTGGTGTATTTAGACCAACATCTTTAACAAGAGGCCCAGCATCCTTTACTGCTGAGTCAAGTCCACATGTGTAGTCCACATGTGTAGCTGCCAGGACCTGCTGACATTTTTACAGCTGAGGTCCCAGGCTGTGCATCAGCTAATAGCTAATAGCTAGTTTGGAGCTGATCAACACAAACAGGTGTATTTTGCCACTCATTGTTAAAATGTATAAAAACTGTGACACATTGCAACTAGTTGTGGTTGTCTGAGCAACTGACCATTTAGTTATAAAGTATCATTTTTTTTTACACAGGAAACGCTAAGGAAACCCTTAAAGCAGCAAAAAAGGTTTTGTTTTTTTAAAGATCATTCATATTTAACCCTTTATTAATTAATTGCCACCTCTAGCTAACTCTAACTCAATTCACCACCCGACCTCCTAAGCTATTTTTTTCTCATTTTTTTTTTTTAATAATAATTTATACTGTTCAAACTAAATATTTTGTGTGTTTTTGTTCTTTAGTTCTTTTCGTTAATTTAAAGAAATGCCTTAATGTAAATCTTTTCTAAGCTTTGTGCCAAAAACATTATTTTAGTGCCAAGATAAACTGGGCGAAACGCTGGATAAAATGAAGTCTTCATGTCTACAATAACTATAGTCTATATCAGTGGTTCTCATCCTGTGTAACCTCAGGACCCACATTTGTCCTTGGTCATTAAGTCACAACTCAAGTCTGCACTGCAATTGAACACATGGCATTAGGGTAACGCGTGTTCTGGTGTGGGTGTAGGAACTGTGGGTGGGAGGTGTGTATGGGGTACAATTTAAAAGAATGGATTATGGATGTATTAGTGTGAACGGACCCTCAAAAACCCTGACATACATACACACACAACCACAGACACAATCTCACACACATACAGAGATTCACACACTCACAGACATTTTCACACACACACACACACACATACACACTCCAAATAATAAAAAAAAAATTAAGGTCCAGCCACTCTCCCTACCTTATGAGAACTACAGTCGATCCTCAGCCTGGGGTCCAGTGTGGGCTACTGTGCTGTGATGGAGCTCCATCCATATGTGCACTGCTTGTGCAGCTCCCTTGCGCGGCCTGTAGAGGTGTCGGGAGTCAGAATGTGATGTCACTCCAGTCCAGGCACCTCTATAGGACACCCGAGGGAGCTGTAAGCAATGTATGTATGGATGGATCTCCCTCGCAGCTATACCCCCAGCCCATCCCACCTCAACCTGACACTCAGCGACGGGCAGCATTTTTTGAATGCCTGCTTGGCACAAGAACTGACATTGCTGCTCTAGGGGGAGGCAGAGGAGGCTTTCATCACCTAAAAATGTGGAAGGCATGTGGCGACCCACTAAACATGGGGTTGCAACCCACTTTTGGGCCACGACCCACCAGTTGGAGAACCAAGGGTCTATATGTAATTATGAATGATCCTGTGTGGGCCGGGGAGTGAGGTCAATCTACCCAGTAGAGACACAGAAAACAATTACAGTGTGACCGAGCTTCTAATTCTTTCCCAATCTCCAAAACATACCAAAAAAAATAATGCAATTTGTTCAAGAAGGTATTATATTATTAATATTCATTTGATTAAACGTTACCATACCTTGAGATTTCTCACCTTTGTAACATTTTGTGTAAAACAAAATATTGTTTGAGAGCAGCTGTTTAAAGAGACTTTGTACGCTTGTCCTGAAG
Source organism: Nanorana parkeri (assembly GCF_000935625.1). Classification (NCBI taxonomy): domain Eukaryota; kingdom Metazoa; phylum Chordata; class Amphibia; order Anura; family Dicroglossidae; genus Nanorana; species Nanorana parkeri. The sequence goes on along the minus strand of NW_017306670.1, from coordinate 731,566 downwards.
GCCAACCCCTTGACCCACATATACTCACTTGCACAATTCTCTCCTGATTTTCCAGTTGCCGTATCATTCTCAACCCTTGAAAATTACTCTATGCTTTTGGGTATGTGGGAGCATGCAAGCTTCTACTTCCTTGCCAGATCTAATCACTGGCACATGAGAAGAACATCATAAAGCATATGTAAGCGCTCACACCATACAACACAGAGATTACACACGGTTTGACTCCTGTCTCTGACAGTAATTTTTTAAAGACCAGTACCCTATTTACTAGGGATGCACCAATACTGTTTTTTCCGTATCAAGTACGAGTACCAATATTTTTTTTTCTTGTTACTTGCCGATACCAATACTGGAAGTCCCATTAACCGCTTCCCAGGGACAGGGGTGGGCTTTCAAGAGACCTGGTCACTTTGCTCTGAATGGACAAAGGGACAGTGTCTTTTTAAGACTTGAAATAATAAGGAGAATTTAACTTTAGGAGTATGCCATACATTTCTGAAAAGTAAGTCAGTTATTGTAAAAAATGTTTTTACTATAATAGCAATAACTATGAATATTTTTTTTTCTGAAAATAATCATATTTCTAAATGGTATGTGTTACCCTTTTAAAAGGAGCACTTTTTCTTTTGTCTTCATTTAGATTTGATGACTTGAATTCCATGCATTGATCAGATATACAGTTAGCTTGCAATGCATGTGTTAAAAGAAATTTGCACGTTTCTTCTTTCAAAAAATTTGCAATTCTTCCAATATCTTTTCTTGGTAAGATGATCTAGTATGAAAAGTGCATAGCCAGAAAACCTATAAATGTGCAGAAAGCATACACCAATAATGGCACTTTTAGGGTGCCAACAAGTCCTGTTAAAAAATATATACAGACTAGACTTTTCTTCACTTTAAAGGGCAATAGACCAAATGAGGTGAATTTAATAAAATAATTTTCCTTCTATAAGGTCCCTTTTCCACCACTGGTGGGGGAGGAACAACTTTCTCAATGCATTTTGTAAACGTTGCTTTCTCAGGAGACATTGGGAAATGTATCTATAATACATGGTTAAAAAGACTGTCTAAATCAACATGGCAGGGAAAAAAAAACAAGCATCACCAATAGGAAATACCCTTTTCACTTACCAACGTCTCCCCCTTCATTGTTTGGTATAACATAAAATATAAATTTGTCTTCACTACCCCTAAAATATTAATTTGGCAAAAATTCCCCAAAATATAAGCAATCCTCAAAAGTCAATAATTTTCTTTTCTGTTTTTATCACCTTCCTTCCTCAATTTGCCTAAGAAATTTACAAGTCCAGGAAGAGTGCAAAAGGTTTTGGAATTGACGAGAAACCTTCACCAGAACCCCAAGATTCACCATCCCTGTTTGTCACAAGAATGGAAGGGACATCTTCCCATAGTAACAGTTGTTGCAGGAACCCTTATGCTGAGATTTCCTCTTACTTCCTGTTGTATTTACACTATAGTAAGTGATAGGATATCTTCTCTCCCCCACCCTCCCAAAAAACAAAAACAACAAGAAGACAGTGTAGGCAGTCACTACAGTGAGATGTCAACTGAGATGTTGTTTGTCTATTTTTTTTAAAGGTCTTATGTAAACCTATTTAATTTTAAAATTATGCTTGCAGCTTTAAAGCAGAAAACATTCATGCTTTCACATTATGGCAGAGAAAAACACCGAATTATATCTTTGCAACACGGTACAATATCTTTGGGTGTGATGAACCATAAGCATTTATAAATGCCGGAAAAATCCATTGTCTGAAAGGCAAAGATATTCTAATAGTCATGTCTGGAGGTAAATGAGTATAGCTCTGAAAGGATAAAAGTGACAAATAATAATACATATGACACACTGTAATAGGTAAGAATGTAACTCTGAGTGCATAAAAAAAAGTATGACATACAGAAAAGGTCATAGCAAGTTGTGAAATGTCATTTAAATGCATTAGTGGGGCAGATCTGTTAGATTCTCTCTCGCTTTATGAAGTGCTTACTGACAGAAAACAGCTAAATAATTTAAATCAGCCTACTGCCTAAAAACTAACATCTCTCGAGTAATAATCAAAATGACTTTTCCTTGACTGTCAAGTGCACACCATGCTAAAAAAATGAAAAATGCTAATTTTAGGTATACCGTATAAATACAGGATATTTAATGTTGAAAGACTCATAAGAAATTTGTTTTTGATTAGATACCTCATACTGTAAATATACTGCTTACAATATACTGCTGTCTTTAATTTATTTGCAAAATCTTAACATAGCTGGGTGCTATAGATATAATTTTTTAAAGACCAGTACCCTATTTACTAGGGATGCACCAATACTGTTTTTTCCGTATCAAGTACGAGTACCAATATTTTTTTTTCTTGTTACTTGCCGATACCAATACTGGAAGTCCCATTAACCGCTTCCCAGCCAACTGTTGTAATTAAATGGTCGGCCGGAAGCTTCTTGTTCATCTAAAGACGGCTTGTTAATCCCAGCCCCACGTACACACATGCAAACATGCATCGGGTGTGCATACGTGCGAAAACGATGATTGCGCCAATTACACTGCACATGTTACTGCGAACGTCAAAGTAAGGGCAATTATTTCTGGGCCATTATTCACTGATGACACTAAACTGATGAGCGGTAAAAGCTTTTAAAGCATTACCTGTGGCCAATTTTGGGTATGTTTTTTTTTCTTTGCGATCACGGGCGCATGCAATTTTAAAGCTTGACATGCTTGGTGTCTATTTATCCAGCATGACCCCATCTTTTATGTTTTACCAAAAATATGGGTAAGAATAAATGTTTTTTAACATAGTGTAGGGAAAACAGTTATTTAAAAATAAATTACTGTACTTTTTTCATTATATAGTAAAAAATAGAAAGCCCAGTGGTGATTAAATGGTATTTTATACCAAAAAATGGTATAAAATTAATTTCAGTACCGCATGACGGAATAAATGTCCGTCAAAGTACTGCAGCTCTGACTACTGAAAAATGGCCTGAAGAGGAAGGGGGTTAAACACTTGGTCTTTAAGTGGTTAAGGAAGCCAGGCAGCATATAATGACTTGCAGCCCAGCTTCCTGATTAGCTGGGAATCCGGATGACGTGTAATGACTCGCCACCCGGCTTCCTGATTAGCTGGGAAGCTGTCTCAATGCTCCCTCATCAGCAGGTGATGAGGAAGCATGGAGCTGGCTTTCTGGACAATCAGGAAGCCGCGAGGTGGGTAATGACTCGCCGCCCAGCTTCCTGATTGGCCAGCTTCTCATTACACACCACCCGGCTTCCTGATTGGCCGGGAAGCTGGCTCTATGCTCCTTTGTTACCAGGTGGCAGCACTGCCCCACAGTCACATCCCACTGCTATCCACAAAGCTCTGCAGTCTGGGCCTTTTTTAATGACCACATAATTCTGGTCTGCAGCCTCTGCCTACAGTGTATCAGCCATGGTAAAAGTAACAGTGATTTGATTACCACATGGATGAGGAAACACATGACTCTGCACCACAGAGTAACAAAAGGCCTGCACTCCTCTCCTTCCTCCCCGTTACTCACATTCCGTACCCCCCCTTACACTATCCTCTTACATCTGCCACAACCTCTTCAGTCTCTAATGACAAGGAAGGGGTTTTAGAGGATTGGGATATGCCATGTCAAGCAGGGAAGGGGGTTATGGGGCCATGATCTGCAGAATTCTCGTACACCCATACCACCATTTCCAGCAGCATTCTTTCCAAGGCAGGTGTCGCTTCTACAGCTGATGGAGCCTTGAAAAAATAATCCTGGACAGGAGACAGAGGTAGCTGTGCCCCTTGGAAGTCAATGGGGATGTACTGCACAAGCCTGGGCCGGAAAAGCAGATGTCCACCACTGGATGTAAACAAACAGTGGAGGCTGGCCTGTCGGAACTCAGTAGGTATGCATCTGTGCAGATGGAGGAAGAGATCGGTGAGGTAAGCTTAAAGGGGTCAAAAGGATAAGGGCACTTTGTTTTAAGTGTGGGAACTATTACATTGTATACTCTTTGTAATCTGTAACTTACCAGGGATACAATTCTCTACTAGCCTCACTGAATGAATCATGACTTTTGGCCCCATGTACTGTAGTGTTTGCTCTAAACAGTAGCACATTATTTGACATATATGACTCAGCTGCAACTCTATGAAACAAATGCAGATTATAAAGTATTTGTGTAATTAGTTAAAGAAGGTACTATGCTGCAAAACAAATATGATACAACTATTTTGCATTGGTTATTTACATGATAAAACAGAGACGATGTGCAGATGTTAGTTGATATTCCACCCAAGCACAGGGGCGTTGTATAACCTAACGAGTGTCAATGACAGCTGTATTGTCATATTTCTCTAAATTGATAGATGTCATTAATTTAAAATTTAAGGATGTTGTTTTTTCATTGATCAAAAATGAGTGTGGCTGAAATGCAGCAATTAGTACTGCAGAAGGTGCTAACAGTGGCAGCTGTATTGGCAAAGTGCCTGGCAGGGGGACCATGACTAAAAGTTTTAGTGTTGGTACACGTTCATACAGTTGACATAATTATGAGTTTCATCTTACAGTCCCATGGCTGCTGTTTTGTTTTCATTATACAAAGTGTATGCGAAGTTTGCACATTCTGAAATTAAATCATAATCTAACAAATAACATCTATATTTCCGTAATGTCAAAACAATGCCATTAAGAATGATAGGTTATTTACTGTGGCATGTCTAATAACAACTAAAGACGTAGAACATTCATGATCGGGGATAGACAACCTTGGCATACCAGCTGTTGTGTAACTACAAGACCTATAAGGCATTGCAAGACTAACAGCCACAGTCACCAGATTTCCATAGACAGAGGCATGATCATTACTAGGGAGCCTATTTATTAAGGCATGAACATAATTTACTCTATCTGTTTATTTTAATCTTAATTTTGTTGGGAACCAGGGCTATACTTTTTTCACCAGTATTTTTCGTTTATATTGCCATTTCAAAATAAAAAAATGCAATGATTTCGAGATTAGATGTAAGGTTTAGTGAAGTATAGTACTGTAGTTTTCATAGTTAAATAATACAGTATATTCGTACAATACATCAGGCCAAAAAGAGGGAGAACTGGGGAGAAAGAAGCGACAATGAGATTTAGTTCCAAATGCAGGACAGTAAACAAATGTGATTTAGACATCATGCTGACTTAGGTACACCTAAATGATGATGTCACAGGAGGATATTTACTATGTCCTCCTGTAACCCAAAACTCAGCATATAAAAGGCTATTGCCTGCTATATGCTGACAGCACATAGCCATGCTGCTGCCAGGAAAGATCCCAACAGTAATGTGGGGATCCATCCCGCTACCTAAATGACAGCTGGCTCTGCCTCCCTAGGGGCAGATCCAGCTGTGCCAGCCCCCTCCCCTGTCTGTCACTCCAGTTAACACTGGAGGAATGAAGAGGGGAGAGGGGAATCCCTGCTGAGAGTGGTGAATGAGAGTCACTTCTCTCTGCAAGGGAGAAGATCAGGAACTGAGTGATCAGTGGTATGTGATCGCTCAGTTTCCGATCAATAGAGTCGACATGTGACATCTGCAGTGTCACGCGTCAGCTGTAATTATGGGAATTAGTGTATTTAGCTCTCCCCATAATTCTCCTTTAACTCCATACGCTGTAACAGTTTGAAGTGAATTGTGCAGATTGAGCTTTTATAAAAGGCAATCACATGAAGATTCAATCTTCATCTTTGCAGAATTTTAAAGCAGTACTGTTTTCTTAAATATAATAACTTTTTTTGCTATAACTTAGAACCCTGTATTGCTTGTTTTGTGTTTGGGATAAAGTGTTATGGAGGGAAGGAGTGTCACAAGCACTTTTTGTTTGTGGTCATGTGTTTGCGGGGTTGGGGAGGATGGGGTGTTTATGGTCTCTTTCTACTTTAGTGGAGAGGTTAAGTTAATAAAATATATAAAACACCTTGCGCCAGTGAATCCCAATGAACAAGCTGCAAGCACTGAAACATCAACAATATTCATCTGAAATAAACAAGATATACATGTGCCGTACTGTGCCTAATATAGTCTTTTCCTTCGCTTTTTGACCTTTATTCAGAAAGGTCTTTATAGAAAGTGAGCAATCTTCTACTGGATGTGAGCACATTGCAAGTGAATAATGCTTTGGAACACAATCTGATGGATTGTAAGAAAACGTGAAGGAAAAGACTAATGGGGACATTTATCATAGCTGGAGCAGACAAAATCTGTGAAGTTGTCCATAGTAACCAATCAGCTTCTCTCTTCAGTTTGTTCAGTTAAGCTGTGAGAAGCTGATTGGTTGCCATAGGCAACTGCTCCAGATTTTGTCTGCTCCAGCTTTGATAAATTCCCCCCTGTATATTTTAAGTTTATTTTTTCCTTTAACCGGGCACATTCGTTTTGTGGATTTGTTTTGCATTTTTAGTTGTGTATACACCATTACACATATATGTAACACTGATGTTTTGTTTACTTAATGTTTATATAATTTAATATTTCACTTTAATATATTAGGCATAGCAGAGCACATATATATATTTTGTTTATTTCAGGATAGGTTAAGTTGCCCATAAACATTACAAGACAATCTCCTGATCTAGCCTATTTCGGGCCTGATTGGGTGACAATACAGATTCTATGGGGCAGCATCATGTCCTCTCCACCTCTATTGCCTTAAACATGAGCACTCATATGGCTAAAGATGGCCAAAAAGATTATGTGAGATTGAGGGATATTGCAACCATTTCTAACCATTCTTTAAAGTCTATAGACAGCTATAGGTTTAGAGTTCGGTGGGGTTAAGCATTAAGGACTCATTTTAGGGTGTCACAGTCTGGGAACTGGGGCAACAGGGAAGGTAGGCACAGGGGCTTACGGAGCAGGTTAGGACCAGCTGAGCTGAAGTGATGCTTGGTATGCAGGTCACAGTGAACTCAGGGACTGAAGTGACTGTGCGTTACAGGGGGACATGCTAGAGGTGCAGGATCTAAGGAGGGCCGGTTCTTCACCAGAGCCCCAGAAGATAGGGATGTTATGCTGCCTGACACCTCCCAGGTTGTGGCCCTCAGATCAGGAGTACAGGATACTGAGGAACTCAGAGGCAGAAGTCCATACAATGATGTGATAGGAACATTGGTACACAACAGAGAGTCAGCAACAACAAGGCTGTCCACAAATCTCTAAAGAAGCAGGCTGAATGAAATAAGCAGCCACAGAGGAGCACACCGAGACACAGAGGTAAAGCACAGGTACAAGAGCTCATGGAAGGAGGTGATAACAACCCAGTTGCTGGACATACAAGATCTCACTGAGAGCACAGAGGAATCTGAAAGAGACACAGGGAACAGCAACACTGGAAAGTAACAGTTAGGAGGGATCCAAAGGAAACGGGTTCTAAATGACACAAAGGGTCTGGCTGAAGTGTTAAGACACGTTGCTTGAATGCCAAGCAATATGTGCACTAGTCTTTTAATATAGAGGTTCAGAGCAAATGGCAGGAAGGTTTTGCTGTCTCCGTTGATGTTCTGCTGGGGAGATTTCCCTTCACTTCTTGTCACAGGAACACAGCAGGAAGTAAGAGGAAGTGTCTCCAAAGCAAAGAGATATCCCCTCTTAGACAGCTGTCACCAAAATAGGTGTCCACATTGGAAGAGTTTCACTCTCCTGTTCCTGTGACAACTCAAAATGTTTTGATTTTGTATCACTTTCTGTGCCAGAGATCTGGTCACCAGAATCTATAGTGAGGGTAAATCTTCCCAGCGGAAACACAAACCGGGCAGGGTTTTAACCATATAACACTCCAAAATAAAAAATAAAAAAGTTTAGGCTTTATTGTTTCTACACGTTAATGAGCAATAAAAGAGCTTTAAAACAAGCCCTCACCAGCCACAATAGCTGCAAGTACTGTTCTGCAATTTCTCCACAAAATTCACTACAGACGCTAAAATCAAGTGCCAATGAGATTCCAATGGCTTACAGCAGACTTTCTCAATAAGCGTGCCTTGGTATCCTGGGGTGCCTTTGGCTTCCTCAGTGGTGCATCAGAATTTTTGCACAGCCACACAATGAATGACACTAATCCAGGGAGGGTAGAATCTATTCAGAATAGGATGGAAGTTTGCTTCTGTCCAGACCTGCTCTGCCTGTGTTGCACAGCTGTGGCTCCTGATGTAAAGGTAGGGGGGATAGAGCACTCTGATGTGAAGGGGGACTGAGGACTCTAAAGTGAAGGGAACTTCTGATGTGAATGGGGCTTTTGATGTCAACAGAGGGCTTCTGATGTGAAGTAGGCTCTGATTTTAAGGTGGGGTGCTAATGTTAAAAGGGGCTCCTGATGTAAAAAAAGAGCTCCTGGTGTAAAAAGGGCTTGTGATGTGACGGTGGGCGTCTGATGTGAACGGGGGATTCTGATGTAAAAGGGTACTCTAATGTAAAGGGCTATGAATTTTATGGGTGACCCCACTTTTGTTTTGTTTTTGCATGCGTCTCCTCCCTTAAATCCATTACAGTTTGGGCTGGGATGCCTCAAGATTTTACATACTTTGTGCCATGACTAAAAAAAAAAGGTTGAGGAACACTGGCAGGGCATGAGGGGAAAGCAGCTGAAATTTCAATGGCTCTGCAGTGAACTTTGAGGATTAATTACTCCACAGCGCCTGCAGCTATATAGGTCAATGAGGATTTGTTTTAAAACTCATCTCATGCTTAATATGATTGTGTAAATCTTTTTTATGTCCATAGCCTGTTACTGGAGTACTTTAAGTGTTCATGAAGGGTTAATTGTAAAGTGGGGTGCTGTAGTGTAGAGTATACTTCGTTACCTAGTAAACCACTGGGAACCTATGCTATTCACACAAGTCTTAATGTACAAAACGTTCAGTGCCAGGCTGCCAGTGATGAGAAGAAATGTATCACATTTACTCAGTGTAGGAGAACTTGGCATTTCTTAGGCTACCACCTAAAGTGTTTGGACTCCAGTTGACATTCTAAGCTGCTGTTCTCACTGCCATACTTCTTCCCCTCCTTTCAATCACACCTTCACCTGGCACCAGACCACCACCTCCACCTCTATGCTGTCATTAGCTGCGTAATCGATTGGAGTAGACACGCTATCTGTATCGAACACCTGTATCCGCGCAGAAAACCATTAGAAGATTGACAGGAAGAACAAACCTGGCTACTTGTTCACAATGCTAATACCAGTTTAGCAAAGTCCTCTGCCGTTTTACAAACGTATCCAGTTTTCTACAAACTCCTTTGGTTATTTTAAATAATCTTCCACATTTATCTAAAACTCCTCCCTTCATTTTCAAACTCCATCGGAGTTTTCTATGAACCGCACAGGCTTATATGCAAGCTTTTTAAAATGTGTCCAGCTTGGGCCCGTTCACACCAGCTTGGGCTTGGGCCCGTTCACACCAGTAAGCTACTTTTTCCTGCACATCAACATTGTGTCTGTGAACACGCGCCAACAGCTGTGCATTCAGCGTGGCTTGATGGTGTAAATGGACCCCAAATATGGAAACTTACTTACACTACTTTGTAGCTTTCCACTTAACTTAACAAATTGTAAAGATCAAATGAAGTCACAGCTAAAATACAACTTTCTGTTATTGGAACTCCCATTTCAATGCTCGAGGCTGGCAGAAATGAGTAATTGGCTACTTACCTGTTATGTCAGACACTTATCACCTGGGTAGGAAATGGAGGTAAATCTCATCCACTGGAGAAAGATAATAATACCTTACAAAGCTTTTAGCCCTTTCTTACTCTTTTCTGCTAATGTTGTATTGCTCTTTAAGTTGCACAGAAGGCAATACAAACTTGCCCTTTTTCACTCTGTCCAAATATAAAAAAACTAAAAAAACCTGCCTGGTGCTAGGCTTTAATTTAAAACTGCTCTCCGCTACCAGGAAGTGCTTTGAAACTTTCAGCAAAGAGAAACATCAAATGCACACATTTGCACACAAATGCATAGTTGATATTATGTTAATTTAGCAGTGATTTTTTTCCCCTGACTTTGTTTCGCCTTTAAAGTTGCTTCTTTTTGCACAGAGATGTGTGCCAGTAATAAAGTGAGCTTTCTTCTGAATAAGAGTTAAATCACAAGAATTACCTCTAACGTAAAACCATTTTAGAAAGATCTGTTTTTGACAGAGTCTTTCAGATCATCGAACATTCCTATCCTTATCAAATGTTAAATCACTTTTTAAGTTACATGTATTTATCTTCATTGGATGGAGCTAAGCAAAAATGTTTCCCTGACATGTCTCTAAATAATTACAAGCACTTGAAAAGTTTGCAGCCAATCTAGTAATTGTGTGTCTGCTTTCTGAATAAGGAAGATTAATTGGTTTCGCCTCGATGATCTGCTCATTATGCTGTGCTTTTAGATAGGAGAGCTATACCTGATATGTAAATATAATCTGAAGAAAGGCATGCTTGTTGCTCTGTTAGTCATGAGCCTTTAGCATACTATTTGTGCAAATCAGTGCCATGTGAAGACATGGTGCTGATGTATTCTCTTAAAGCAGACCTACTGCCAAATATATTTTTTCATCTTAAAAGAGAACTATGGAGTAAGTGTTTTTCCCCATAGTTCTCTTTAGGGTCACGGGAGGACTTAGACTAACCTATTGCCCGTTATATACTGAGAACACCGCAGCCGGGGCAGATCCCGACAATACTGTCGAGATCCACCCAGCTGTGTGAGTGACAGCTGGCTCTGCCTATCTAGAGGCAGAGACAGCTATGCCCGCCCCCCTCCTCGTTCGTTCCTCCACTCAGGGAGACGATCGGGAAGTGAGCATGTTTTTGCTCACTTCCCGATCGATAGAGCCGACCTGTGACAGCTTCTTTGTCAGAGGTCGGCTCTAACATTGACGATGAGTGGAAATCACTCACCTCATAGTTCTCCTTGAATTGAATGCTAAGTAATACAGTATGCAATTGTAACATTGGCATAACAATAGTTATAGCAGCCCACACAGCTGCTAAGGGGCCTGGAGTAGAATGGGGCGCCAATAAGGGGGGCTGATTAAGAAAATTAAACTGTGAGGTTTCCGGTATAGAAGGGCATTTGCTTATGTATCTTAGCCGTATAGATTTATAATCCTGTATGCCTAATGCATTCACAAATTTCAGAGCATTACATCTGTTAAAACCTTATAAAAGGGCTGAGGTTTGTGGCTCTACAAGAAAAGTTTAATAAAGCTTGAGTTTATAGATGGTTGTATTAGGATTGAAGAGTAAGCGTGTGCAAGAGCATTATTCATGTTATCATAATATAAAATTTCAATATGGTTCTTATTATTAGTGCTACTATAACCCCCAGCACTGCTTCCTAGTAGTGTACTGACTATGCTGACAGCTTTCCGGCTGCCAGTCCTTGTTACATAATTCATGTTAAGATCAATGACTTGTATTGTCACAGTTGACACTGCCAGCTACTACAGAGAAACTTTGTCTGGGGGGGCCCAAAGTTTTGCAACGGGGCCCCATGATTTGTAGTTACTCCAGTGAATTATAACATGTACAAGTATGTATTATCTTTCACTGAGATAACATTCTCTCTAAAGTAGGGTACATGTAGTACAAATCTGTTCCTGATGAATTGGCCGTAATTCGCACAGTGTGTGCAGCTGCTGGCACCCCTCTGCCCAGCATCCCTCGATCAGCTGATCAAAGGAGCCAGTTGGTAAATTCTCAGTCAAACGGAACCTGCAGCCAATCAGCTGCTAGCTCTGTTCAGGTATTCTGAGATAAGCCAACCAGAGCACAATGCAAATAGCTCATTATCAGGTGTGGTTTGAATAGGAGCCCCGACGCAGGGAGACTCACCAATACTAAAGGTACATCTACACGAGCAGACTGGTATAAACGCACAATCTCTTACGCAGTGATAACCAGCACAGGTAAAGTCCAGAAACACCGTAGCCAAATCGTAATCCAAATTCGTAGCAGCGAAGGATCAGGGTCTGGTAACGAAGCCAAAGGTCAATACACAGGAAAGAAGCAGGATAATAATGCCAGGCACTACAAACGAGAAAACTCTGCAATAACCAAGCACAGACTGATTAGATTCGATTGAATTTATACCTACTGGTAATCTGCTGATGTCACGGTTGCAGGCAGAGCACTGTAGACTTGCTTGGAGAAATGCACCCTGTCTCTTTAACAGGTGGTTAAGTGTGCTCACACATGCCCAGCACATCACAGGAACTAGGAAGTTTACACCTGTGGCTAGGTTCTGAGCAGCAGCCACTGGAGCCAGAGAGCATAGGAGACACATTGACTGCTCTCTCTGGCTGACACATAACACAGCCAATGATACGACCGTGAGAGGTCTGGGATTGCTGAGGTAAGTTCTTACATTCATAAGCATTATTGAAGGAATCTGTTCTATTTTTTTTATCCAGCCCGAGAGTTGAACAAAAAAATAGACATGTGTATAACTGGCTTAAAACTCTTTTTCCTCCGCAGGTGTTTAAACATCACCCAGGGTCCAGATCTACACCCTGGATTAAAATGCTAGACAAAGATTAATTAAATCAATATCATGAAATAGTAAATTCTTGAATTTGTGCACTGGGCTTTATGTTCTTGACTAATTATATTCATTAACAGGGTTATTCACAAAAGGGTGAAGAGTTTGGAGAATGCAGGAGAAGTGAACAATCTAGGACAACATAGCTGAACTGGAAAGTGAGCTGAATTGGAGAATTTTTCCAAATCAGCTATGTTGGACTGGATTGTTCACTTCTCCTGCCTTCTCCAAACTCTTCACCCTTTTGTGAATAACCCTGTTAGTCTCCAACAGTTAAGCCCACTTCCTGCAGCATTTCCTCAGGGACTTGTACAAACGTTACAGAGACTAAGGAAATGTTTAACTCTTGCCTGCAACAGACTCAGAAGCCACCATTCCTCCAGTATGCTTTTCTAAGGCATTTAAAGGGTATACCTTTTAAAGGGGAAAATAATTATGTCACTACATAATGTGTTTTTCTTCTCAAAGGGTTTGTGGGCTAAAGTGAGTTTCTGTTGCCATTCAGAATCTTGCAGGCCTAATAAAACAGCAAAAGGCACCCTGAAGAGCTTTGTCAGGCTGCTGTGGTGTAGGCAAAAAAGTATTGGTGTGGATGCAAATATGCCATCAAATTTAGTGTGTCCCATTACCACTTCTAAGATGGCGGAAACATTGCATTCTCTCAATTGGAAAATAATTAACACAGGCGGGAGACTGGAAAGAAGTAGATCAATTCAACAGAGGGCTGTGCCATCACAAACCTCTCTCTTTATTGCAACACCAGGCAGGAATTAGTACCGGAGAAAGAAATTAGGCAGTGCTTAGCTCATTGAGCCTCGGAAAGAAGATCTAAGCTCTGCCTACACAAGCACTGGACAGTTGCATATTTTTTTTGTTACAGACAGCCTAAATAAATTAATGCACATAATGGCATTTTTTATGACCATCCATAGATTGAGGGACAGACTGTTGAAGGCCTCCTAGGTGGCAGACTTTGGAGTAACTTAGAGGCAAATGTCGGTGTCGTCTGTGATGGAGTTGGCAGGTTGAGTGCCATTGAAGACTTTGTTCCAAGGATATCTGTGAAATCTCAGTCCTCGCTAATACATGGTGGAATACTACTACCAGTACTATTGATTGCCTAGTGGAACTTTGTGGATAGGTATCTGAATTCAACTGCTGTTACGAAACCACCATTTCCCTTATTAATTTAATTTGCTGTTCTGCGCATTTATTGTTCTGAAGGTAACACCAATAAAGGAAGCCTATAGCTAGTGTAAGCTGTTGCTATTTTACAAAACTAATCAGAGTTATCCTATTCCATTCAGTACTGTTTCACTTACCTATCATCTGGCCTGTCACCTTTGATATTCAGAGTATGTTCAGCCTAGAGTGAAGACAGATCTGCAAAGATAACATTGACTTTCAATATAACTGCAGAGAGCACAATTTCATTACTGAGCATAAACCAGGGAATACTATTAAATTCTGTTCAGTGTCATTGCAGGTCATGTGACACTGTTCCTAGATTATGTGCAGACATATGAGATCAAATTTCCCATCCTGAATAGATGGGGGGTTTTGAATGGGCTAGGCATCAATAATTTTTGTTGGGACAGGCATCTGCAGCCGGCCAACAGTTCTCTGGTGGAATATCAAAACCAATCAAAGCTGTGAAAAAATTCCAAGGTGGATTTCAGGGGGGGAAACTGATTAAATCTTTATAGGAGAGGCTTTAAAATACCTCATAGAAGGAAATAACCATCATCATTTTGTGTTACTTGACTACTGTGATCCTAAGGTACCATTAGCCAGTTAGATGGTAACTGTCCAGGTTTTCTGAATTTATAGTCATGAATGATGTCGATAAGTGAAATCCAGAGACTCTACTTATCATTTACCTTGCCTTACATTCATTAGTTATTTTGCCCATGTGTTTCACAATCATCATCTGATCACTAATGGGTCAATTGGACAAATATGCCAAAATGAGAAGTTTATGTCTACCTTGGCTTTTCCTGCTTTTGGGATTTGTGATTAAGAATAACTCCCGGGCCCACATTCAGGGCTGAGTTTATAAATAAATAGTGGAAGCACTCACTTCAGGTACATCAGCAAAGAAGGCACTATCATATATTGCTTAAAGCGGAAGTTCACCCTAGAAAAGATATCAATAAACTTGCATTAAGCACATTTACCCTGATAAATGCAGTTGTCCATCACCATGTGCCTGCAGTTGTCCAGCAATCAGCATGGGAAACCACTGGCCGTTTACCAATGACACCATGCAATTCATGGTTTTGCTTTGCCCCTTTGTGCTATGTATGTCTTTGACAGCATCAAGGCACAATGGAAGTATTTCCCAGTCAAGCTTTTCAATCACAAGACATAGGTAGAATGTGGGGGGGCTGAGCAGCACCATGATTGGCATGGTGTCTCTGGTAAATGGTCAGCAGTTTCCAATGTTGTTTGCTGAACAACAGGAGCATGGGCAGAATAAAACATGGGACTATTAAATTTTTAGAGTACATACGTTATATGGCTATTTCAAGTTCATTGATGATTCCTAGAATGAATTTCCACTTTAATGTTATATTCCATTTTAAAAACCACATGAAATACATTGAATACATTTTAATGTACCTGTATAGTCTCGCTACAGAATATTCTGCAACCATTTAGAATGAAATGGTTTCTTAATGTGCCAGCTGCCAGGTGCATGCTGATAACACAAATGTAATTTGGCTGAATTTTTGTGATATATCTGACATTGTCCTTCATAAAGCAACATATTAATTTTAAACACCATCTGTAGCGTTTATTCACTTTTAGTGTAAGTTAAGAATTCATCACCTGTCTTGTCTTGGCTATATTAGACTGCTTTACTTTCTAGAATTCATGGTTGTATTTACAGTTGTAGGAAAATATGCAAACTTTAAATTGGCAGCCCCAAAATTAACAGAAACTTGCTTAGTTAACACGGCTGACACTAGAGAAACTTTTTAACACTGTGTGAAATAATTATTTGCGGCTGCTCTGTCTGTCACTTAAGATATGATTGTAACAGGGTTTTATAATTCTCCATGTTGATATAACCATGCCAATGTCGTGTACCCAGCAAAAAAAAAAAAAAAAATAATACAAATGATGTTCATAATGAGAAATAATTCTGAGTAAATGTCAATTTGCTGAAACATATTGTACTGTTAAAGCCTAAACATTGGCATGCTTAGTGGTTTAGCAAAGTGTTAGAATAAGTGCACACATTTTAAATTACTTTTATTCAAAATAACAAACCTGTCTTTAATGCCAAGCATAAAAAATAAAGATCAAGGGATATTTCTAGTGCAGTTTTTTGTCAAATAAATTGGTTTTATCTCTTTACTTTAAAAGTGGCAACTGCCCTTGGGATGTCACCATGGCTAACTGCACTCCAAATACAATGATCCAGTTAATGGAGCTGACGTCATTATATCTGCAACACTTTCTACATCAGTGAGAACTTCCCAGCACTGGAAAGAGGACCCTGCAGTGTCAGATGGCCGGTCTGAAAACTTTTGAAAAAAGGTAAAATTAAAAACTAAAAAAAAATCACAAGATACAGGGGAACAGCTGGAGGAGAGATGAAAAATAAGAGGACCTTGTGGCATCACATGACCAGCCTAATGATATCTGAAAACGGTGAGTATAAAGAAAGCAAGAATAAAGGTTGGGGCATCCCGGGAGAAGTATTATTTTTAAAAAGCTGTACTTTGAGCTCCAGGCAAGTGACTGTGCATAGGCTGATAGCTGCAGTCTAGGAGAATAACGTCACCGGGCATTCTTCTGTAGGCAAATGGAGTATTTGCTCAGTCTTCTCCCCCCAATAGTCACTGTGACTCTAACTCTCTACCTAATCACAATATAAGAAGCAGCACTAAGGAGTTAGTTATTTGAGAAAACGTGTATGCACAGCCCAGAACCTAAACAAGAACCAGATTTTACATAACTGTATCACCTTTGGGAAATATTTTATTCCAGGAAATAGATGCTAAACCTGGATGAAACCTGCACAAAGATGGGTCAAGGAAGAAAAGTAAAAGAAGACATTGTTAGTAAAGAGTACTCTGAATATTTTGAGGTAATATCTATGCATTACTTGTTAATGTATGCACTTAGCATTAAAAATATATCTTTGAGTTCCCAGGAACATTAAACTCATATCGCCAGGGCACTGCAGATTCAGCAAACTACAATGATAATTGGTAAGTCCATGTGGCAGGAAAACCACAAAAGGATATGATTGGAACATGTCTATCAGAACAATAAAGCAGAGTTGAAAATATCTCTCTAATACTGAATTGTTACACATATAAAGGGAAATTTTAATTTTAGCAAATTTGTTTTTAGCTCCAGCAACACCGACACTTCTTGCAATGAACAGGCTGGAGTCTCTAGAGTCTTTCTTTAAGAGTTATTGCTCAATAGTAGAAACCCAAGAGAGAGGGTCTACGGCTGCAGGGAGACCAAAAATAGATTCTTGAAGCGAGAACTGTGTATGATACCCGAGCGATTAATCCTTCCTACAATGTCCAGATGGCAGTTCCTCTCAGCTCCTCTGCAACACCCTCCAGTAAGAAGATACCAGGCAGCAGTCAGGTATCTAACAATCCCCATGGTAATGCAGCAATCTATAGGGCACTGGGATAAAGGGCTATTTCCGGAGTAGTCCCCTGAGATTTAAGATGCTATAGGTCTCACTAGCTACATAATTCATAATAAACACCCAGTGATTTTTATCCGTCAAGGAAGATGAAGAGATGAACTGGCTTTCCTTACAGACATCTTTACAAATGAAACAGCTGTATTTCAGGGCAAACATTAACAGAAGGGCTGATATGGAGAACCCCTATACCCTGCTTTGTTCCTTTCACATTTTTATGTTATTTTATATCATAGCTTGGCATATTTACTCTATTCACTACAAAATTCAGTATAAAAATGCATGTTTTTGGACATAATACTTGTATTTCAATTTTCTATACTATGCCCTTTGACCTTCTAGGCTATGTGAAGGAAGGTAAATTAATATGTGTTTGCATATATTATTGCATTTTTAACAACTAGAGCACTGTGGATTTCATTAGTGTAGTAATTAAAAAATACATCAGTATGGAAATTAAAGTGGCTAAGTGGGTTAGCAGTGGTTTAGCGTTGTAAGCTTTTATCTCAAGGGAAGTACATTAAATCTTGTACTGAGTCTTAACTCTTTCCCTCCTGAGGCATCAGGAAGCATTTTGAGTTACATTTCATCTATGCTAAAACAGAGGCAGCTCAAGAGGTTTCACTGATACACCTACTTTTCATGGGCACAAAATGTCATCTCCTCTTCTTTTCAGACATATGTAGACAAAGCTGATCTACATATGTCGCTTTGACCAAAACATATGTTCCCTGCAATTATTAAAGATTTGGCAGATATTTTTTCAGTCCCCTAAACTTAAATTTTAGGGCTTATGTTCATGGGCACCAGACTCAAAAGATAATCAAGTAAACTATACTTTCAGGTGTTTCTGGCTTGCTTTGACTTGTGTTTCAGTGGTTTTGATTTTCCTTTCAGTTACTCAAGGAGTTCCTTCACGATGCTTATTACAATGTAGTTGCATGAAGCTGCTAAAGCTAGTAATGAGCTGCTTCAAGTTGCATTCACTTTGACTTCTATGAGGAAGTAAAAGCCCATGCATTTGAGCCTTGCACTACTCAAATCACTAGTAGTTGATCACTAAACAGATAGAACACATGGTTCTTTATGGTGTAAGCTACATAAGAAGCATGCAATAGCGATTCATTTCCCACAATTGGAGCATCCTGTGATTGTTTAAATACTACTTGTGTAGCTTACACCATAGGGAGCCATTGTTATATCTGATTAAAGATTAAACATTACTTTTAGTGGTTAATCAATAGTGATTTTATGGGTAACACTAAGTTATTAAAATATATTCACGTAGATCTGGCCTACAATCTGGCCTAAAACTGGCCACATATAATTCAATTTCACTGTACAACCTCCTTTATATTTACCAACAATAATGAAGTAGGAGGGCCTAACTGATGAAGGCTTGCTTGCTTCACATTAGTAAATTGTCCTGCTGTAATTCGCCAACTTAATATTACTTAAAGGAGAACTATGAGGTGAGTGCCTTGCATTCAGCCTCATAGTTCTAGCCGACCTGTAACAATGAAACTGTCACCGGTCAGCTTAGTAGATCGGGAAGTGAGCGAACACATACCGGCGTTCGCTCACCTCTCGATCCTGTCAAGGCGCTCTGCCATGACAGGGGAGTGGCTGGATTCCCCCCTCCCCGCTCCGATCCTCCAGCGCTGACTGGTGGAACGGACGGGGAGGGTGCGGGTACAGCTGGCTCTGCCTCTAGATAGGCAGAGCCAGCTGTCCCTCACGCAGCTGGGCAGATCCAGACATAATTGGCGGGATCCGTTTCAGCTGCGGTGTCTAAGTATACCATGAGCTGTAACTCGCGGTATGCTGAGCCTAGGGTAATGGGAGGACGCTAGTTTGTGCCCTACGTTACCCTAAGGAGAACTATGGGGAAAAGCCCTAACCCCATAGTTCTCCTTTAAGGGTTTGTGGGGAAGCAGTCATTTCTCAACAATTTTGTGAATATTGTGAGGTTTTAGTATCAGAGAGAATTTTCAGAGCCATGGGAAATAAAAGTGTAGCAGAGGGGTTGATTTACTAAAGGCAAATAGGGTGTTCACCTTGAAAGAGAATGTATACATCGCAGGGGATGTTTCCCTCAGCTTGGGGGATGTGGTGAAATTTCACTTTGCAAAGTCATGTTCAAGAAAAATCTGTATTTTTGCTTGCACATGATTGGGTGATGGAAGCCAGAACTTTACCTCATTCACTAAGCTAAGGGGAAACTTCCCCTGCAAAGTGCAAATTGCTCAGGGTATGTCCTACATGAAACAAGTTCAGTTTTAAACTCCTGGCTAGCTTCCACGTGCACTGTCTGTTCCAGTACACAGACAGTAAAACTCTATAATTGGTGCTTCGGGTTTTACAACACATCTCAGCAAAAAAAAAACAGGTTCCGAATTTTGGCCAGGGAGCCCGCCCTCATTCCCTCTGCCCAGACTCAAGAGCCAAAAATGCCCAGGATCAAGGATCATGACAGTTATATAAAAGTTTTATAAGATGTATTCCTCCCTTCAACATATATAAAAAGATGAAGAGAAATATTTTATGTAAGGGATTAGGAAAGGAAAGTAATATGTTTTACTTGCTGAAATAAGCAAAATACTTTTGTTGATGGCATTTACTTATGTGAAGTAAAGAGAACTTCAAAAATCCACTCATGTGCAGGAGATGTTTTTTTTTTTTTTTATTCTCCTACATATAACTGGATATCTGTGAACTCAGGTTCCCTTTTCTCCTCTTCTCTTACTCCGTGTTAAAAGCAGACAGACAACCATTAACGTCATATTAGAGTCAAAAGGTTTTTAAGCTATTTCAAGTGCTGTACATGCAGTATATGACTGGTCCACAGCCCCATTGTTCCTGGGGGACGTACCTGTACGTCATCTTGTGGACCCCTGTTTGTGGTGACCAATGCTCGCAGAACAACAGCAAAAAGTTTCCCAGCACACTCACCAGCTAGCATGCAAAAAAACTTGTCTTATCACTAAGGTTAAAAACAGAGGTTTAGATACACGTCTCCTGCAGAATATGCGAAAGCCGGACCGCCCCACCAAGGCACCTCTATATAGTGCGGTCCTAACTCTAAACTATGAGAGTCTCGCAGAAGACCCCTTTAGGTTTCCTTCCCTCTCTGTATGACCTGTACATTTTTTGTATCTAGTGCCTTCAATACCAGCAGGTTTCTTCATGTTCAAAAAAATCAGATCTCCCTTGCATTTCTATTTTCCAAATAAGGTTCATTTCGGGGGTTTTAGTGCGGCCCTTACATTTTTATTTGATATATTTTATAACAGAAAGTAAATAAAACAGGTTTGTTTGGGTTTTTGGTGTTTTCCCTTTATACAGTAGAAATGTAAATTTAAGTAAAAATTAAATACTACCAAAAGAAACCTCTATATAAATTATATAAAATGTATTTAGTTACAGTGTTGTGTGATAGAGTAATTCTCAGTCGAACTTTCACAGCACTGAAAACTGAAAAATGGCCTAGTAATGAAGGGAGTTTAACATGTCAGTAATTAAGTAATTAAATCACGTACTAAAGATGCTGCTGCTTGATGTTTAAAAGTTTTAGTTTCCTGCAGAATCAGCTGGTCCCCTGAGCACTGGCCCTGATATCCTGTTTTAGCGTGGCTCCTTTACCTTCCCGGGTCCTATGAAGCCACCCTTGTGTGTGCTAGTAAGCTGTGTCTGTCTCCATAAACACACAGGCATGGCAAGCCAATCACCTACTCCTTCCTCCTCCTCCCTCCTCCCTGCTCCAAGCTAGTAGATGGACAGCTGCTGGAGATTGTGCTGTTTCTTGTGAATTTGTCTTGGACAAGAAGTTAAGGGAAGCCAAGCTGACAACATGACGCCTGTAAGTGCTTGGGGAAAAATTTAAAGAAATACTTTGCTGAGCAATGTATATTTGTTTGATCTGGATTCGCTATTGAAGTTTGAAAATTTAAAGAAGTATTAAACTCTCAAAAGTTTTTCAATAATTAATTCAGATCAAACAAATATACATTGCCCAGCAAAACATTTCTTTGCATTACTGCTCAAGTACTTATAATCATCATGTTTCCGAACAGCTGGCTCCCAGTCCAAATATCAAATATACACTGCCCAGCAAAGTATTTCTTTACATTTTTGCCCAAACACTTACAGTCATCATGTGTCCAAAGTCTCTCATCTCGGCTTCCCTGAACGTCCTGTCCACCACAAGAGCAGTATACAGCAGATGTCCATCTACTAGGGGCAGCACAGTGGCGTAGTGGTTAACGCTTCTGCTTTGTAGCACTGGGGTCCTGGTTCAAATCCCGGCCAGATCACTATCTGCAAGGAGTTTGCATGTTCTCCCTGTGCTTGCGTTGGTTTCCTCTGGGTACTTTGGTTTCCTCCCACACTCCAAAGACATGCTGGTAGGTTAATTGACTCCTCTCTAAGTAGGACCTGTATGTATGTGAGATGGGGACCATAGATTGTAAGCTCCTAGAGGGTAGGGACTGATCTGAATGTGCAAGTGCTGCGTAAATTGCCTGCGCTATATAAATACCTGTAGTAAATAAATACTATGTTGGAGGAGTGGGTAGTAGGAAGCAGAGAAGTTGATTGTCTTGCTGTGCCTGTGTGTTTCTGGAGACACACACAGAGGAGTGGCTCCATGGGACCCTGAAGGGGAAAGGAGTCACCCTAAAACAGGATATTAGAGTCAGTGCTCGGGGGACCAGCTGATTCTGCAGGAAACTAAAACTTTTAAACATCAAGGAGCAGCATCCATTGTAAGTGATTTCATCAGTATGTGAAATTGCTTAAAAAACCTTTTGACTTTCATATCACTTATAATACTATAATACTATTTTAACTGCTAAAAACTCACCTAACACCATACCTAAACCATTCTCAGTGTGTAATGGACCACTAACAACTAGCCTCTGTACTAGCAGTGGTCCCTTACCTTATATCTAATGAACTTCACAGAACCATATTATAAAAATGTGTCTACAGTAGAATTAGGGTGACTTTTGGAAGATTTATCACTCCCCACTTTTATTAAAGACAATGAGAATGTCTTGAAAAAGCAATATCAGCAGAGGAGGTGGGAAAAGTAATTAGAGGATTGAAAGGTTCAAATCTGCAATCTACGATAAAAATGTTTCTCATAAGCTAATTCTGTATCTAACTAAAATGTATAATATATTAATGCAAGGGAAATTATTCCATAGAAGAACTGCTAATATACTGAAATAGTATATTAGCTAGTATCCTCAAAGGTAATGACCAAACATATTTTAATTAAAGTTTTGGACGTGGATATTAAAATAACAGTTCAAGTAAACAAACTATATTCACTTGTTTCTAAAATAATTCATGGTGATCAGTTTAAAATTGTGTTCAATAGATGAGCTTCCAAAAACATCAATTACGTTTTGAAGAGTCTACGTAGGGTAGCCAAAAACTTAGAGCATATCTAAACACACAAATAAAAATGTAATATATTGCAGCTTACCAGTGCCTAATTGTCATGGTTGCATTTGTTTTTGTTTTTCTGTATTTTTTCCCTTATTTTCAATTGTTGATCCCGCCAGTAACACACTTCCTATTCTAGGATCACAAGCTACGCTCACCATACTATACATACGAAGGAGCAACATTGTCACTCTTGGCTGCTCTACTGATTTGGACAACAAACACCCTCCCCCTTCTGCTTTATCTCAATTACATTGGTAGGAGGGGTAGTGTAGTTCACAGAAGATAGCTGGTAAAGCTGATAAAATTGTTCAAGAATTCACTTTAGTTACATAGTTACATGGTTGTTGTTAAGGCCCATTGAGTTCAATCTTTGTGAGCATGTCTGTGTATTTGAGTTACTAAGATTACCTGTACCTCATAGTTAGATAGTGAACACAGGAAGTGACAAATACACTGGATTTCTGTCAGGATCAATACAGGTATTTTCTGTACTTACAGAAAATGTTCTTAACCTGAAAAAAGGAAAACTAATGCAGCCACCATATCTATGGATTAGTAAGCTGCAATATATTACATTTCTGTTTTGATTTAGATATAATTTAAAAGATACATGCACAATTACCTGCAAAAATAGTTTTTTGTATGCAAATTACTCATAGCATTATTGTTATGTTAATTGTCACATACTGAGTTTGCTAAATGTGACCTGGGCATCTAGGCATCAATGGCCTTTGGTCACAAATGGGTTAATAAATGGAACATCTTTATCAAAAACTAAAAATATTAGTTTTGGAAGTCTGACCCTTTAAACTTGAGGTTCAAACAAGACTCCTGACTGATTGCTGTTGGCTACTGAACTTTGCATATCGACTTCTTGCCTTATTAAATGACCTGTGCTGTGCTGTGTAGCTTAAAAACAATATATATCTTTTGTTTGTCTTCTGTTCTTTTATAAAGTGCACAATCACAATATTCTTAATCTTCTTGTTGCGTGCTGGGGTTGTAAATTTGGATTTCATGCAGAGCCTGTGCTGACATTTTATTCCACCATCCAATATTGTTCTCAAGCAACATTGTCTTGACAGATACAAACGTTATTGTCTATTCCTTAGGCAATATCCTTTTAATGCATAGGATTCTTTCACATTCTAGTCAGAGCTGCATCGGGACCATATAGAAGACAAAAAAGTTAAAACCCACATTACTGGGAAGAGAGAACTCAAATCTATTTTTATATGGCAGTGAATGAATAATAATAATCCCATAGTACATTCAGTTCACTCTCCGGCTGCAGGCATTTTATAGAACTCTTGCTTGACAGCCTTTAGCCTGCATTGACTTTATAAGCACGGCATGACAGATGCAGCAAACTTGACATTTATATCATATTAATGTCCTGTACTTCCATTCTGCATGTGCGCCATCACATAGCTTCACACTCAGTATTCAGTAAAAAAGAGAAAATGTTTTCCATATACATAGAATGCATTAGTATCTCTTCCTGTATCCTGGCAGACTGTTGGCTCTAAATAACTGCACAGAGTATAAGATGTGATGTGACTTCATCTCCAGGGACAAATTAGTAATTAAAGTCTTTAACAATGTCTTCTAAAAGGGACGGAGTCCCAAAACTAAACCAAAGGCATCATTTTTCAAAACGACTAAGGCACTGCATTAATTTTTCCTAGCAATTTTTCAAAACTAATGTAGCACTACTTACCCCATAGAGGCTATTAGGGATGCCACTTACTTTTGATAGAGTTGATAGAATATATTTCCCACCTTAAATTCTAAGGATAGAGGGTTAGGGAACAGGACACCCCTAAGGACATGGCAGACTCCAAGGAAATCATACTCAAAGCCTTCACAGGTAAAGGACATTTCAGTAAGACCAAAATCTGAGAATAGAGATACATAGCTGTGGTAGATAGTGTAGATTAATTTTCTGAGCAATACACCGGCTTCATGTAAGGTCCAAGCTCACCTGCGGCTTATCAGGTGGGTCGTAGTCCCTCTACTGGTGATACTTCCAAGTTTTGGGCTCCACTCCTCTGGGAGAAACCCTTCCACCAAGGCCATGGCAGCCTAGGTCCTGGACTCAGGCTTTAGTTCAATAACACATTTTTGTCCTGCCTAGACAGCAGAAGACTTCCAACACACACCCTCCCCAGGTAGGATGCTTGGAGGAAAGAGAGCTTCTAGCATGTACTCCCAAATATTAATACCCTTTTCCAGCCTACTCCTTTGGCAATAAACCTCCTAATGGTTGGCCAGGGTGATATAAATATTTATAACACAGCATTATTGTATCTTCTCCCTCTATTGAGCTTAAGGGAAACCCAGCAGAGAGCTGAACTATCAATCCAGTTTAGGCTGATTACAGCCCTGCAAAGACAAATGTAAGGAATCACTCCTGCATAGGGCAAGGTTAGCTACACTGATAAATATATCTGCTGAAACACATAATAACTACTACATTTTCAGCAGATTTATTCAATTCTTTAGTTCTAAAAATGTCATGCAAGTATTGGAACAACATTTTTCAAAACCTATAGCATGCGTACATTTTTGCATTTTATCAATATGTTTTTGTAATGCTTATTTTGTTTATGGTTTTTCAAAATAGCAAAAATGATGACCCATAACCTAAGAAAAGATTGTAATGCTGTTAACTGAACATAGCTGCATGCATTAACTTTTAATTTTATATAGTCATTTGATTTAATTTATACTCAATACCCTATGTGAATCAGGAACAGGTAAAGTATCTGGGCCTCAGGGAGGATCACCCCACCCAACAGTTTCACTACTTTATGTTTTTAATGGGATATTGTACTGTAACTATTGTCATAGTTGTGGTTCTAATCATGTAATACCTTACAGCTCTTTGTCAGTTTAACAAATTAAATACTAGAAGACATTTCTGTAATGTGCCTAAATACCTTTCGATTGTTTCCAATGACGATCTTCCCCTTTCTGCTAAGCTCCACCTCCTTCACTTCACTAGTAGTGGTTGGTGTAAAGACTGAACCACTTTGCCCTAGGAATATTACTGTTTGCCCTCAATTCTTGCTCACATTGTTATTTCCACTGTCTATTCTAGCACTCTACATAGACATATTCTTATGTTAATGATCTCTCTCTGTTTTTGTTACCAACTTTCTGCACATCTTTTTCTTAAACCATTCATGGCCACTCGCCTTTACTCTGTGGTCTTTTTCCTTCCATCCTGGCTCCCTTTCCTATCCTCTATGGCTGCTCCCCTATACTTTCAGCCATGTTCACTATCCTTTTCCCATTATCCTCCAACTTCAGCAATCTATGCTCTTCCTTATAGCCATCCTTCTTCACTTCTTAAACATGCTCATTTTTTTTTGTGGCCACGCGACTCCTCCTTCTCTCCATGATCACTTTCCATCTCTACTTTTATCTTTTACTCTGTTTCCCTGTCTTGTCAATGTACTCCATTTTTAGCCATACCCAGTCCCCTCCCTTTTATGGCCATTTTCCACTTCCATCCATGCCTGCTCTTTTCAGTGGCAATTCTGCTCCACTTGAATCAAGATACCCTCTCCTGTGTTTTGTGGCCATTCTAGTACACTTCCACTGGTGTCCACTCTCACTATCTCTGTGATTATCAACTAAGCTTGCTCTCCTCCATGCTTACTCTCTTCCATTTTGTGTTCTATTACCCTTCACCTTTCTTCAATCTCATACTAGACATGTGCGATTTTATTTTGTTCCGAATGAAAATTCGGAAGAATTTCCGCATATTTGGACATTCGGATGCATCTGAATGAAAGACATAACAAATCTGAACTTATGCAAATTATTGATAACGAAAATTCGGATGCATTTGAAATGTTTTCCAAATGTCATTCGGAATGAACTGATTTTGTTAAATGTTAAAATAATTTTAAAAAACAGCGTGGAGTCCCCCACCCCATTCATACCAGACCCTTTAGGTCTGGTAGGAATTTTAGGGGGGCCCCAATGCCAAAAGACCATAAAATACGTGTGGGTCCCTCCTAAAACCTCTTGCCAGACCGTTGATCCGAACAGCAGTTAATGAGGACAAGGGCCTCTTACCCACAACCCTGGCCCGAGGTTGTGGGGGTCTGCGGGCAGGGGGGCTTGTCTGAATCTGGGTACCCCTTTCATAAAGGGGGCACCCAGATGCCACCCTCCCCCTTGTGAATGAGTAAGGGGTAATTGTTACCCCTACTCATTCACCAAATAACAGTAAAATAATAAATAAACACACTACACAGTACTACAAATGCCTTTAAAAAAAAACAACAGTTTTTGACAAGTTAAAAAAAAAAAGTCCATCGATGTAATCCACAAGTCAAACACGTCCTGTTTATGAAAGGGGGACCCAGATTCCGATGAGCCCACCTGCCCACAGACTCCCACAACCACTGGGCAGGTTTGTGGGGATAAAGCCCTTGCCTTCCTCAACATGAGCATAAGATGCTTTTCCAGGGGTCCCCTCCCCGGCAAAGCACCAACCCCATGTTGAGGGTATGTGGTCTGGTATTGTGCAGGAGAGGGTAGTGCACGATTGTCTTCCCATTTCCTGCCCTGCCAGGCTGCTGCTCGGATCAAGGGTCTGGTAAGGGATTTACACCCTAAAATTCCTGTCAGACCTGTTTTTTTTTTAATTTTCAAATTTAAAAACAGCCTAACTCCATCATAGTAACATAGTAGGTGAGGTTCAATAAAGACAAAGGTCCATCCAGTTCAACCTATGGGTTTTTTTTGTATGTGTTTGTGTGTCTGAATATATATGGCTCTAATACTTCCCATATCCTTGTATATGTAGTGAAAGCAGAAACTCATCTAGAAGTGTCTTGAATTTATCAACGCTTTCAGCAGATATCACTGACTGTGATATTTATTACGCGAACAGTAAAAAAAAACTTTTGCAGTCTAAGATTGAACCCCCTTTCTGCTAACCTCTTGTTGTGTCCTCATGTTCTCAATATAGTTCTTGGTGTTGGTGGCAGCAGGCAGATGGGGATGTTGGTATTGAATTGTATTAAGGATGTTATTCCTCTAGGGCAGTGGTGGGGAACCTAGGCACTCCAGCTGTTTTGGAACTACAAGTCCCATGAGCCATTGCAAGGCTCTGACAGCCACATACATAACTCCCAGAGGCAGATGCATGTTGGGATTTGTAGTTTTGGAACAGCTGAAGTGCCAAGGTTCGCCATCACTGCTCTAGGGGGAAGTGCTGAGAGGGCTGGAGGCTTGGAGGTAACAAGCCCAGCTGAAGCTAGCTGGCTTGTTAGGCCCTCTACAAGAAGTCCCAGCCACTCAAGTAAGCAGCCCCACCCTAGAACCAGACTGTGTGTCTGGTGGACTGGGGAGCAGACAGCATGTGCGGCAATCCGCTACCTTGCATTGGGGCAGCAGGGGGAGTAAATCCGGCCCTGCCTGTGTGGCAAAACAGCAGCCTCTGTGGCAAAACAGCAGCCTATGTGGCAAGAGGACCAAAGACAAGCCTGTGGGGCAAGCCCTTTGAACACAGCCTATGTGGCCAGTGGACGTTTAAGTTAAAGGACCAACCTGAAGTCGGTGAGACTGAAAAATGTTATATTGCTGAAGGGAAAAGCTACATTTTGTGTTTAACTTGTTGGAGAAACCCCTGTAAGGGAAAATCTTATGGGAATGTTTAAAAAAAGTAGGCAGGACGCCCTAAAAAGAACTTGTTTACGCGTGGAAGTGTACTGAATGCGCGACCATTTGAAGCGAATCACAGTGTAAACAACTTGTTCCGAATATTGCGGTCCCCATTGATGATTTTGAAGACTGCAATGAGGTCCCCTCTTAAGTGCCTCTTTTCTAAGGTGAATATGTTTAATTTCTGGAGGCAGTCTTCATAACTCAGGCCTTCCATTCCCTTTATTAATTTTGTAGCCCTTCTCTGCTTTCCTAAGCTTTCCTACGCTTTCCTAAGAGTTGGTGACCAAAACTGCATCACATAGTCAAGATGAGACCGAACCAGTGATTTATAAAGTGGAAATATTACTTTTTTATCCCTTGCTAAAATCCCTCTTTTAATGTAGGACAGTATCCTGTTTGCTTTGCTGTCTGCTGCTTGGCATTGTATACTATTGCCAAATCTGTGATTTATGAGCACCCCAAGGTCTTTTTCTATCTCCGACTTCCCTAATGTAGCACCCCCAAGCAGTAGTTTGCTCAAACGTACTTTGCTCCCATGTGCATACCCTTGCATTTTTCATTATTAAATTGCATTTGCCATCTTGTAGCCCATGCCTCAAATTATCTAGGTTTTGTTGAAGTGCATATATTGTATCTCCTGTTTGGAATTTACTACCCTACACAGTTTAGTATTGTCCGCAAAAACTGAGATCAAACTATTTATTCCAATCTCTATGTCGTTGATGAATAAGATAAACGGGATTGGTCCCAAATGAATTCGAATATAACCAAAGGTTTGTCCATAAATATCATTTAACTCATCCGTTTTTTTCCTCTCGTATATTTTCTACGACACTCTGCATTATGACTTTCCCTGTTGAGCCCTCCTACAGGTTCCACCAATGTTTACACACATGCTCTGTGTATGCTTATAAGTATAGTGTCCATTTGCATGGGTATTGTTAAGCATCCCTGCATGTCACCATATTAAATTATGTTAGTCCCCTTTAGGGTTTCTCCGGCACTTTTTACCTGCTATTTGGAGTTGGCTGCCCAAGCCCACCTGTGGGTTGATATTTAAGGAAGGGTGTGACAGCTCTGAGAGAGGAGATGGGAAGTTGCTACAGGGGTTAAACAGATGTGATAATGTGAGGCATCCAAGTGGGACAATAAACCCCTTAGGGTTTACCTAAGGGTCACCCTAAGAATGGGAATGGTGAAAGGAGAGTTCACTGAAAGAGATAACAAGAAGCACCTGAATGACTGTGAAGTTGAGAATACCTCATGGGGAAATTACATTTATACTTTCTGTCAATTCTATGCAGTTAGTATATAATTATTTAGACAAGTAAATTTTAGTGAAAATATATCCGACTGGACATTCTGAAATTGAGTGTGAGCTGGAATGGCATGTGAAGTTCTGTAAAGTGGTAGGGCCGTGTGCACCCTTGAACTGTCTTCCGATAGTGAGGGTTCGAGTCAGCACTCACTGCCCATAACCCTCCCTGGGAAGTTAGACATTGAGTGTTCTGCCCTTGTTCTGGTCTACAAGAAGAGTACCGGACTGCACTTTGGATGCCATGAGCACCATTAATTCTCTGTAAGTGTACAGGGGGTACCATGTAAAACATCCTATGGACTGTGCAGGTTGTTGAAAGGGAAGGTGGTGCTACTCCCTGGAACCAGTATCTGGTGGTATAAGCAATATACATAAATACTACAAGTAGTGAAGTTAATTGTGAGAAAGTGGTTTTACTACTAGGCCTCAGGCCACCCAGAACCAGGCAGACCCTGAAGGCCTGAATGACAATGTGTGTCCCAGCCATGAGGGAAGCTGGCCTTAACCCTCGTGCTACAAATAGGTGCTGCCACCTGTCCTCATTTTTCCAGCTTTCTTTCATGGGCAGTGCATATTACTCTCAAGCTTTCTGTCATTGAGTTTATTTTCTGTGCTTCAGAGGAATTATAAATTCTGACCTCCCTTGTATTCCACCTGCACTCAAACCATCTGAGTTTCCTGACAACATGTTGCTCTTTTTAATGGTCAGCTGTGTTTACCTCTGTCCTGACTCAAGCTATTAGTATGAACGCCATCACTGGAAGTTCTGGTAAAGAACCTCTAGAACCTGTAAGAGCCTTCATCTTGGTAGAGGTTCTCAGCATACTTGGCCATTCAAGCTGGATCCTACTCATAATTACCTTGTGAGCAGTAGACTCAAACTTAAACACTGCAACCAAAATTATCTTACCACTTTTGTTCTTTTTTTCCTGAAAAAGGTTCAAATAAGTGGTTTTATGTCTTTGTGGAAATCCTGGGGGTTGAGCTATGATTATGGAGATACTTTAGGACTGTTAATTCCAGCCTTAACTGTACTTCAAAGGTGAACGTAAGACTAATAACTTTGAAAATTATACTAAAACAAACTTGCATAGGAGACAAGAACCCACTAATGAAAATGAAAAGCTAAATCCCTACTGTACTATGTTTGCATTGAACTGCCCCCCCCGACACACACACACACACAACCACTCCCAAGTCCCAAGTATGTCGTGAACTTCTTCCCTCTACATCAACTATTTTCATAATGTAATAAAGTATTGGGAATGTATATTTCACAATCACCAAAATAAATCTTCTTAGCTATTCAGTAACTTTTATTCTTGCACAATCTTAAGACTTGTTACATATCTTTAATGTATTATTTTGAAATAGAACATAAAAACATATTATTTCTACACACCAAACACATCTCTACAATTTACTTCAGCTATCAACTTGCAAATGATTATTTATTGTTTGTTACTAAATGCAGCAGCTGTGAAACATTTAATCTCTATTTTATATTTCCACTGTTGCCGCAGCTCAGCGATGTTAAATGCGACTATTCAGCAGAAGGGCATTTCACAGTTTGTTACAAACAGGAGAGTTTTATTTTTATCCTCTGGTAAAAACACATTATAGGATGTGACATTGTTGTTGCATAAATGAGATAAGCATTCCAGATATTTCCTGTAAAATGCATTCAACCTTTTAGTAATTCATACAAACGTACTCTGACAAACTCATTAAAAAGCAAGTGTATTTCAATCTCACAACGAAGCATTCATTTCTTTGGTATATCTATGCAAGCATAAGGAAATTAATATTCTATTAATTTCCCTTTTAACTTAAACAGTTTATTAAGGAGTTTCAGCTCTTTTTCTAAAAAGAAAATATCAAAATGTTTTACAAGGAAATACATGGATAGATAGAAAAATGGGCAGAGAAATGGATGAGTTAAATGTATGCTTTATTTTTATTGCTTTGTTATTAAATAACACATCCAGTATAGAAGGCGTCCATTTTGATTCCTTTGGGCTGCTGAATTGTTTTTGTTTTGCTTTTACTCATCAGCCCCAAAATTCCCAAAGTGACAATTAGGGTATACTATCAAGGCATGTTTTCCAGTTCTCTTCACACACTCACGGGTGAAATAACTAGTGATGCTCTTTTAAAGGTCAACTTATATTAGTGTTGGGTTGACACCATACAGCTCACAGAGACTATAGTTGTGACATTTCCACACAGCTGTTTGTTTCTCCATCCTCCATCATAATACCAAAACTGCTTTACTCTCTTGCACCAGCAGCAGTGTGTGATACAAAATAATTTCCCTTTGTAGTGACAACTGTATGTAAATAAAAGTTGAAAAATCAGCTGGGATATTTCACAATTGGAGTCCTCAGGAGAAAAAGAATTCCACTTCCTAGCAGCTAAACACATGAAAAATCCATTTTAAGTTGAGTAAATCTTTAAAGTGTATGTAGAGTCAACACTTGTTTTCAAGTTTTGAATAGAGTATGCTTGCTAACGGTAGATATAGGCAAAAAAAAACGGAGGGTTCAGAAACCCTTAAGTCTCCGTTGACACCTAGGCATTTTGTCTCTCAATGGTAAGCGTGATAAAACGCTCAAAACAAAGGATCCCATTCGCTTGTCTTAAGCATGATAAAATCCCATTCATTTCTATGGCCCATGTTGAAACATGAGCATTTTGTCATGGATTTTGTTGCACAACCTTTCCCATTAAAGTCTAAGGGACCAAAAAGTGCTGTAATCTGCCAAAAAGTAGCTTATGTACTTTTTCCAGCAACAGGAATTTTTCCGCTTGTGACAAAATGCTCAGGCGTGAACAGGGTCCATAGAAATGAATGGGATTCCTTGTTGTGATTGTTTTGTCACGCTCAAAACAAGCGAATAGGATTCCTTTTCTTGAGCTTTTTGTCGTGCTTGGCTTTGAGCAACAAAACACCTAGGTGTGAACAGAGTCTAACAGCAACACAAACAGAAGTAAATTAAGTAGGGGGTGCTAATTGCTAAAACCTCTGTCAGCTATTTTATTGTTGTCTGTTTTCCTGTCAGATATTCTTTTTTTTTAATCAAGTAATTTTTATTAAAGTTTTACAAAGACATAACAATACAGTGACATGTTGCTTTCGGTACAAGATGATTAAGTACAGATGGACAGATTATTGTCAGCAATCAAATCACAAACACACTAGGAAGGGGTATACAAATACAAAGGACAACGGGGAAAGAACCAAAAAGCATCTTAACAACTAGTAGGGGTACAAAGCTTGCACAGGTCCTATAATGCGCCTCTCAACCTCCAGTTCATGGTCCCTCCTACATCAGGGCAGCCCACACGTTTGCACAACCACGTCAAAGATCGTTAACCCTTTAAGCCATCTCAAAACGACTCTACCAAGTTCCTTCAGTATATGACTACTCCTGCATAGGGAGATATGATACCAATTACCTACCATAAGGATAACACATATCCCTCACCAAACTCAACTGCCACTTGAGGTAAGGTGCACGGATCTATGTATCCATTTAGTCCATATATTATGGAATTTAGAGATATTATCTCTATGTTGGAATATCACTCTTTCAAATGCTATCAAGCGGTCAAGCTCCTTTATCCACATGCTTACCGCGGGGACCGCTGAGGAGATCCAGTCAAGCGCAATCACCCTACGTGCTGCAAACAGGGCCCTGGATACAGCAGTCAGAGTGACATCGTCCCACAGGTCAGCATCCAGGATACAGAGCAAGCATGAGTACGGAGAACAAGAGACCTGAACCGCGAAGACTGAACTAATGACTGCAGTGACCCCACTCCAATATCTGACCAGTTTGGGGCAGCGCCACAGCAGGTGTATGAGGGAGCCCGGTGCCATGGCACACTTAGAGCACTTGGCATCAGTCTGCAGCCCTATTTTAAACAGACATTCTGGAGTTCTATATGTTCTATGTAGGATAGATATTTGAGTCCACTTATGTGACGATGACAAGGATGAGAGCCCAACACCCTGTAGGGCCGTCTCCCAATCCTCTTCCGAGATGGAGCCCAGTTCCTTTTCCCATCTCCCCCTGCATGAGAGCGGATACTTTACCAAAAAGCGCGGGAGGAGAATTGCATATATCTCAGAAATCAGCCCTTTCGTATTAGTGGAGAGTATCACTGAACTCAACGATTGAAGGGGAGAGATCTGAACCTCCTTGATACCTGGATGGGAGGACAAGGCATGCCTCAGTTGTAGGTACTGATAAAAGTGGGACATTTGTAACTGATATTGCGATTGTAGCTGTGGAAAGCTTTTAAGAGAGCCAGAGCAGTATACATCTGCGAGCTTGTGAATACCCCTCTGGCGCCAAGCCTCAAAACCCCTGAGTTTAAACACTTCCGGGAGGGCGCGATTTTGCCAAAGTGGGGTGTACACCGTGAATTGCGACATTCCCAATAGAGTCTTTGCCGAGACCCATGCCCTGGCAATCATCCTTGGTGTTATATAAGGTGACGGCGCAAGACGTGGAGTCTCCAGCAAAGAGACCGGGGGTACACTCCTGTACATTGTACACAAAAGTTGAGCATTGGGGGGAGAAGGAGGGTCAGAGGTCTGGGCCCACCCAGCCAGATGTTGAATTTGAGAGGCAATGTAGTAGAGCCATGGGTTGGGGAGAGACATACCCCCTTGGTCCTTTGGGTATTGTAGGGTTTCTAGTTTAATTCGTGGGGGTCTATGCTTCCAAATGAGTTCCCTAAAGAGCGAATTTAATCGTCTAAAGATCTTCTGGGGAAGCCAACACGGGGAGTTATGCAGAAAATAGAGTATCTGTGGCATCCAGATCATTTTTATAAGGTTAATCCTTCCTACCGGGGATAAAGGAAGTCTAGTCCACACTTTTGATTGTGCCGTGAATCTTGGGAAGAGGGGGAGAATATTATGTTCCGTGTATTTAATAGGGCGGGCAGTAAGTTTTATGCCTAGGTAAGTAAAGCTAGAGACCACTTGGACATGTGAGGCCTCTGCCGGGAGTGGGGCCTGTAGGGGATCAAGAGGTAAAAGAGTGGATTTAGTCCAATTAACCCTAAGACCCGAGAAGTGACCAAATCTGGAGAGCAGGGCCATAACCTCCACAAGAGAAGATTGAGTGTCCACCAGGAACAAAAGAGTATCATCTGCGTACAGTGTAATCTTCTCCTCGTGGGAGCCCGTGAGAAACCCCTTACCATTTTTGAAGTCCTTACCAAGACCGCCAGAGGCTCTATGGCTAGTGCAAAAAGGAGGGGCGACAGGGGACACCCCTGTCTCGTGCCTCTCTGCAAAGGAAAGGAGGGGGAGAGGGCATTGTTCACTCTAATCCTGGCAGACGGTGTTGCATAAAGAAGCTTCACCCATAAGGTGAACCGTGGTCCAAAACCAAATTGAGACAGCAATTCCCACAGATACTCCCACTTCACGCTATCAAAGGCTTTTGCAATGTCAAGAGAGAGGAGCGCCCTGCCGCCCTGCATGTCAACAGGAGCCTGCAAATCTAGGAAGACCCTACAAATATTTATCGCGGTGGATTTGATAGGCATGAAGCCAGTTTGGTCTGGGTGTACAATTGAGGTAATGACCTTGGATAGTCTAAGAGCTAACACCTTGGCCAAAATCTTTACATCAACTCCAAGTAGGGAAATTGGTCTATAGGACTCCGGAAGCAGGGGGTCCTTCCCTTTTTTTGGGATAAGGACCACTGCCGCGTCATACAGAGATTGGGGCAGCCAACCCGATTGAAGTGCATCATTATAGACATCTAACAATGCTGGCAACAATACTGAACCATACTTCTTATAAATCTCTATGGGAATACCGTCCAGACCAGGAGCTTTACCATTAGGGAAGCTGGAGACTGCCACTTCCAGTTCCGATAGAGAGATGGGGGCCTCTAAGGTGTTCTGGTCCGTCTGCGAGAGTAATGGAAGCTGGAGATCAGACATATAGCCAGAGAGTTCGGAGTGGGAGTATCTATGGGTGTGGGTATATACAGTACGATAAAATTCAGTAAATATGGATAGAATCTGTTCAGGCCGTGAGCACAACTGGCCCCCAGGATCACTTAGGGCAGTGATAAAGTTCCATTCTCTCTGGGAACTAGCCAGTTGCGCCAAGAGCCTGCCAGCAGACTCCCCCTCCTCCCATCTCATTTGTTTTAGAAAAAAAGAGTTTATTTTTAGCTTTTTGGAGAAGCAAGGCCTTAAGAGAATAATGTGCTACCCTAAGGCGAGCGGCAGAAGATTCTCCCGGGGCAGTAACACATAAAACTTCAGAGGCTAAGACTTCAGTTTGGGCCTCCGCCTTTTGAGTACGTAATTTAACCCTGGCTATTGGGGGGGGGGGGAGCCCCCCTGAACACTGTCAGAACCCGGAGCATGATCCGATAATGACCGTGGTAGAATGTCCACTGACTCTAAGAGGGGGAGAAATTCTGCAGTACACAACGTGAGGTCAATACGGGAGAGAGAGCGATGGGAGGCAGAAAAGCATGTATATTGGGATGTGGTGGGGTGGAGGAGTCTCCATGCATCCTGCAACCCCAGTTCTGTGCAGAAATGGCTTAAGCCTGAGGTAGTGGGAGGGAGGCCGGGAGAAGCTGGTGCCAACCTGTCCACCGTAGCAGACATAACATTGTTGAAGTCTTCCACTATTAGGATAGGTAAGGGCAATTTGTCCGAAATAAAGGCTGCCAAGTCCCGAAATGCTTCACTGGAATATGGTGGTGGTATGTACATATTGGCAAGCACACATTCAACATCAAACAGGTTGCAGTATAGTAAAACAAACCTCCCTCCCGTATCAATTTTAGTTTGCAAACACTCAAATTGGACCAAGTCATTTATCCAAATGGATACT
The DNA here is from genome assembly GCF_000935625.1 of Nanorana parkeri. Taxonomy (NCBI): domain Eukaryota; kingdom Metazoa; phylum Chordata; class Amphibia; order Anura; family Dicroglossidae; genus Nanorana; species Nanorana parkeri. The sequence continues at coordinate 694,950 of NW_017306670.1, read as the reverse complement.
CCCCTGGCATAGGAGGAGAAGTGGGAATGATAAGCACAAGAGAAACCCCTCAGTTTGAGCAGAGGGAGCGAGTCGAGGGTAGCATGAGTCTCTTGTAGACATATTATAGACGGTCTGTGAGAGCGAATGGAAGTGTAGACAGCAGTCCTCTTGGTCTTGTCCCCCAAACCACGAACATTCCAGGAAAGAACCGATAACTTACGGGCCAACATCGCAGGTGTCATGGCATGTTTGTTATTGAAAACGTGTGCAGCGTGGGACCGTACCCCGCTGAACAGCAGGAGGTAAGGGCCAATCCGGAGGTATCTCTGTGAGGCTATCAAGGACCTTGACAAGAACAAAAAATAAAAACCAACAGACAAAAACACACCTGTAAAAATTAAAGGCGTAACAACATTCCAAGGGCCAACCACGGCAACAAAAAGCCGGCTTGATCCAAAAAAAAATCAAAAAACAGTATGACGTTTTCCACGCAAAAGAAAAACAGAAAAAAGGCTGCATGGAAGGGGCTGGAGACATTTGAGTCTACAGTAGTGCGGGCGGCCATCCTCGGAGGTTCCGGCACACAAGATAGGGTAAGTAGGTAAACATCTTCCAAAAAAGAAATGGGACCTTGGGGTTGTAGAGTGGAATTATCCACAAATAACAAGATATTAAGGGTCTCCATGTTTGCGAGACATCTTATCCATCCAGGTAGAGGCAGAGATAAGGGAATCGAAGAAGACGGTTTCACCATCCGCGACGACCTGAAGTTTAGCGGGGTAGAGCATGGAGTATTGGTACTTGAGTTGGCGAAGTCGTCGCTTTACCTCGAGAAATTTAGCCCTCTTTTTCTGGACCTCTTGGGAAAAGTCCGGGAAAAGCATGATTTTGGATCCTTCCATGGAAATTTCTCCCATCTCACGAGCCTTACGTAGGATGACTTCTTTATCCCGAAAATTCAAGAGGCGAAACAGCATAGGGCGTGGCGGACCCCCAGGTGGGAGAGGCCTAGTTGGAACTCTGTGCGCCCGCTCTACCATAAACATTGGGGAGAAGGACTCTTTACCAAAGGTTTCAATCAGCCATTTTTCAGCAAAAAGCGTGGGGTTGGGGCCTTCCACCCTCTCAGGGATCCCAACAGCTCTTATATTGTTGCGTCTCAGTCTATTTTCAATATCCTCAGTTTTAAGGGAGTTCTCTGCGGATCTTTGAAGTGCGGACTTGAGGTCTGCCTGAATGGGGGCATTAGCATCCTCAAGGTCACCAAGCCGACCGTCCAAGACTGTGGTTCTGTCTCGGACCTTTTGGAGGTCATGCCGTAGGAATGATATATCCGCCCGCATCCCATGAACTTGGTCGGTCAGGGAGGATATGGATGAGTTGCGTTGTATGGCCGAGAAAACATCTTTGAGCGTGGGCTTATTCTTTTTTTTCTTGGTAGAGGGGGGAGCACATGTGTCACTCACCGCGCCATCTTCAGGATCTCAGCCATCGGTGCCAGTAGCTGAGCGAGATGCCAGCGGGGTACTGCCTCCCGCATCTGTCACTCGCAATGTGCGGCATGGTCCTCTCGGTGTCCCCCTTGCAAACTGCTTGAGCCTCGAGGCGACATCCCTGGAGCGGTCCCTCTGTTGTTTGCGAGGAGTCTGGGCTGGCGCACGCAAGCCGCGGCCATCCTGCAGGTCCATACCTCCAGTGAGGGCCGCATCGTTGGTTCTCGTCATCCCGATAAAACGGAGAATGACCGAGCAGTACCTGTCAGTCCCGAGGGGTCCGGTATGTACAAGGAAGGTACGTAGGTGTCAAGTACACAGTGTTAGTGAAGATGTTGAGGATATTATCAGGATCTCGTGCCGTAGCTCTCTCAGCCGGGTCCGCTCACATGAGTCGCCAGGCCACGCCCTCCTCCTGTCAGATATTCCTTTACTTCCTGTCTGGTAAAATGTTGTCTCCAGAACAGAAAATGAGGGGAAATCTCTGTAATGGAGCCCCAGAAAGCAGTAAAACAGGGGTTCTAACTCTTCCCCATTCTATCCAAAACTTAAAACAATGTTTTGTTATAAATACACTTTAAATTGCTACTAATTTAGGAGACATACAGTATCTCCAATTTCACAAGTATATATGAATAAATTACTTACATAGCACATTAACCCCTTAGTGACACAGCTTCAGAACAATTTTATGTTCCTGGGGACCGGAGCAATTTTTCCATTTTGGCCATGTGTTTGTTAAACCCTAATTTCCATCTTATACATGCATTGCACCTACACATATTATAAATTGTTTTTTAACCCCTTCATGACTGAGCTAGTTTTCAGGTTCTGTTCATAAATGACTGACACATTTGTTACATTTTTGCTGTGTGATTCTTCCACAGCAGTAATATACTTTCTTACTAAATGTACCCACACATATTATATATAGTTTTTTAGAGGACAGATAGGGCTATATAATTATATCACATATTTGTACCTAACCCCTCACTTAGTTTGAATAAAATAAAAAAAATAAGGAAATAAACTAGAAGAAAACACTTTTTTCACAAGTTTTGATTATTATTATTTTTTTTTAGAATTTTTTTATATTAATTATAGTATAAAAAATATATTTATATATAATTTATATTTTCCTAATTTTGTTTTACACTTTATTTTAATTTTTTTACACTTTGTAAAAAAAATAAAAATAAAATAAAAAAACTTTTTTTTTTTTTGTCAGTTTATATCAAGCAATCACTATGACAGCTTGATAAATTAACTTTTTTATTTTATTTTTGGCTATTAGGCTGATCCAAACTTAGGAACAGCTAATAATAACCTTAGAGACTGATCCTGACTTTAGTCAGATTCAGATCTCACTAAAAGCTCTTTGATCGTGCCTAGACGATCAGAAATGATACATTTCACTCAAAAGATATACATTGTATCCTTTCAGTGAAATGTATCTAAACATCGGGCTCTCGAGCTGTCAAAACAAATAGCAGAGAGGTGAGGTGAGTCACTGCTGCCTCTCTGCTATTTTGAGCTGTCAAATACGGGATCGCAAATTGCGGTCCTCTATTTGCATGTAACGGCTTCATTCTTTCATTAATGAAAGGAAGAAGCTTTTACAAAAAGCTTAATTATTTCATTAATTAATGCCGCAATACTGAGACATTAATGAATGCCTGTTAAATGCATCCTGCAAGCAATCACACGCTCCTGGTGCGTGCGTGTGTTTAGGTTAGTAAATCACCCCCTTTGTATCAGTTTGTAACACACAGCTGTCTCACAACTGCACAACACAGTGTGTTGCTGCCGTCTATGTGGCTGTCACGGCTCTGTGATCAATGCGATCAGCTATCGCTGTGATCATAGTGCTGTGACCACCTAATCTGCTGTTGTGGGTCTGCCTTGGACCTTGAGGGACCCAGCAACAGCAGTAACTCAATGAGTGCTAGTCCCTTCATGGGCCAGCGCTCATTGTATCGCATGACGGGATTATCCCATCACCGGTCGTTAATTAACTGAACGATCATGATGGGATAATCCCGTCATCGATTGGGAAGGGAATAAACAGCAACATTACAAACATACACCATACTAAATAAATAGGATTCATATGACTAGATGTGAAGCCCCTCCTAGACCACCTATAACTCGGCCAATCAGGTAAGTGCCCCTTCCATTTTGAAGAAAAACCTTGACCTTGACCCCTCCTTCTTGTTCCCATGTTCGCCCTGTCATGTTGTCCCTCCGCCTATTTCTTTTCTGTCATTAGCTCCGTGACTATCTTAACTGCAACATTTATGGGAAATATATTTTTTCAGGAAGAAGATAATGTCACTGGATGAAGCATAAGCAATATTGTGTCAACCTTCTAATTAGAAAGGTCAAGGCATCATCAGGAAGAATAATGTATTCTCTATGTAAATACAACATATGGCCAAAAATCATGGACAACTGACCATCACACCTATACTATAGAGACAAAAGTATTATTGCGTTCAGGTGTTTACAACAGCATACAAATACATTTTAGACTATTGTATGCCTCCAATCTTGTGGTAACGGTTTGGAAAAAGTATTTTTTCAATTCAAGCATCACTGTGCCCCTGTGAACAAAGCCTTGTACAAAAAGACATAGTGAAATAATTCTGTTTTTGGGGGATCTTAAGTGTTTTGCGCAAAGCCCTGACCTTAGCCAACTGTGGGGTGAACTGAAATGCCAATTGCAACTTTCTCTCTCAGGTCTGCTTCTCTGCTTAGTGGGCAGGGTTTCAATAGTTAGCCTGCTATTGGCTATTTTGAATTGGGGAATGCTGAATTAAGTTTTAATTGTTTAGAAGGTCATTATATCAGAATATAGCATTATACAGAATACAGAGATAACTTCCTGTATATCAAACTGTAGATAAGCAACCATAGAGACTAACATTGCACTAAACTGCCATCTACAGCTCATAAGATTTAACAGTAGAATGTCGGTAATATGCTATGACGTTTAGCTTCTCTCAAAATAAACGGTATTGATCCTTTGGCAATGGCTTAATTAGTGCATCCACAGTAATTTCCTCTGACAAGCAAAATTGAATGTTGATAATAGCTTGCTCTTGAGTGTCCCTTAGCAGATAATACTTCACGTCAATGTGCTTGGTTCTAGGGTTGACCCTTTTATGATTGTGTCAGCTTTATACATCCCTTGTTGTCTTCAAAGATCGGGGAGGGGTTTGACATATATATTCCCATCTCCATTAAAATCTAGCAAATCCATATTGTTTCTTGACAAGCATGTGCTGCTGCTATGTATTCAGCTTTAGTTGAGGAAAGTGCAACAGTTGTTTGCTTTCGGTTGGACCAACTTATAGTTTCTTCCCCATTTAGGAAGATGCAACCACTTGTGGATTTTTGATCTGTACAGTCTCTGGCCCAATCAGCATCTGCAGCTAGTTTTGGATTTTACGCTGTTGGAAGCCGTAGCTTCATCCGAAATGTTCCTTTTAAGTATTGCATTACCCTCTCTATTGTGTCCAGTCACGCTGACAGGGTGCTGCAACTTTTCTAGCGAGTATGCCCACTGCTGCAGCTATGTCTGGTCTTGTCACAGTAGCAATATATAGTAGCTTTCCGATTGCTCCATGGTACATGTCATTGTTGGGTAGCACGTTTTCTGCTTCATTGGTCTTTTGGTAGGAAGTAAAAAATAGGTGTTTTTACTTCCTTTGCATCTCACATGTGGAATTGTTCCAACATTTCTGCAATTTTCTGACTTTAGTTGAGAAGATAGCTTCCATCTTCTTCCCTCTCTACTTGAATTGCCAGATAGTGACAGATGTTCCCTCGCTCTTTCATTTAAAGTTTTGTTTTAGTTTGTGAACTATTTTACTATAGTCCCCTTCTTGTTCAAAGCAGGTGATAATGTCATCAACATAAATTAGTATTTATGTCCATCTGTCTTCTTGATTCCTGGAATATAGACAGGGATCTGCTTTGCTTCATGTGAATCCCTTTTTCATCAGTATTTGATTAACTTTCTCATTCCACATTCTTGCAGATTGCTTGAGTCCATAGATGCTCTTTTGAAGTTTACACACAAGGTTGTGTCCTTGTTCAAACCCTGGTGGTAACTTTAGGCAGAGATCTTCCTTCTTGTTTACATATAAGAAAGCGGTTTTAACGCCAAGGTGTCTCACTTGCATGTCCTTCCTGGCTGCAATGCTAAGGAGTGTTCTAATGTTGGATTGTTTAACTACTGGTGCAAATGTTTCATCGTAGTCTTCTCCAAATTTCTGGGAGTATCCCTTGGCAAGTAATCTGCCCTTGTATTTTCAGATATTTACTTCTGCATTGCGTTTCAGCCTAAAAGTCCATTTGCTTCCTCCTATAGTTCTGCAATCGAGCGGAAGCTCCGCGAGTGCCCAGGTTTTATTTTTTTGGAGTGATTTTAATTCTTCTTCTGCTGCCTGTCTCCATTGATTGGATTTGCGTTGTGGTAATTTTTCTATGTCTTCCCATGATGTTGGTTCGATTATGTTATTTGTCTTAGCAGTATATGACAGCTTGTTGAGTGGTATTTCCTTTGTTGCTCGAGTGGATCTTCTAATTTCAGGTCGTTCAGCAGAATTTAACATGGAACTTGACTGCATTGTGAGTTCGACTTCTTGTTCTGACTCCTGTGCGGCTTCACTTTGCTCTGCTTCCTTTGCTGGTTAATTGGGCTGATTCACTTCACAACTTTCCGGGATCATTGTTTCTGGTGATGCTTCTCATCAAAATAAACGCTGCAACTTATTTGTCAGTCTTTGGGTTTAGGATTGTATATCCCTTACTTTGTTCACTATAGCCCACCAGAATACCTTCAGTGGCTGTGTTCTCCAACTTGGATCGCTTCTCCTTTGGAATATATGCGTAAGCTTTACATCCAAACATTCTAATGTGCCCTAGGCTAGACTTCGATCCATGACACATTTCAAATGGGATGCTTTCAATGGCTTTTGATGGTAGTCTATTCTGTAGGTATGTTGCAGTCATGACTGCTTCTCCCCAGCACTTCTTAGTTGGGTTGGCATCTGACAGCATGCATCTGGCCATTTATATAAGAGTGCGATTTTTCTGTTCTGCTAAACCATTTTGTTCAGGACTGTATGATGTGGTTGTCTGGTGTACTATACCCTGTCTCTTCAGATATGATTCCGCTTCCTTACTGATGTATTCCCCTCCGTTGTCGGTGCATATAATTCCTGGTTTCCGTTGGAATTTGTTGCTGGACATGGCTACAAACTCGAAGTTTTTTTCTGATGTTTCATTCTTGTGCCTTATCAGATAAGTTGTTGTGTACCTGAAATAATCATCAATGAAAGTCAGTAGATATCTGTTCCTGCCTGATGTGGGAGTGTTCATTGGTCCGTACACATCGCTGAGTATGAACTCCATGGGTTGGGTGGCCTTTCTTAGAGTGGCCTTTGGAAGTGGGGTATGTGTGGCCTTTACTTCCATACAGCATTTGCATGTCATGAGCATTTGGCAGGACAGTACGGTTATATCTTCTGATAAGCCTCTCTTTATTATGTCTTTTATAGCTTCTGGGTTTCGGTACCCTAGTCGTCTGTGCATAGGTTAATACATTTGTTGTGTGGAATATGAGTGGCTTGTTCATCTGCGGTGAGGAGTTTGTGCTCACTGCTCAGTACTTGCCACAAGCATTTCAAGCTTGAACTTCCATAGCTGGTAGTTGCTATTGTTGAGCTTTGCGATTGCAAACTTCATATCTGAACTACGTGCCATATTTCAGTAGCTTGGATGCGGCTCTTATTGACTTGCAGTGTTCTGTTTAGTGCCTGGGCCCATAACCTGTTGGTGATGTTTTTAGATGAAGCACTGAGATCTTGAGGAATGCTGAATTAAGATTAACTTGCTTAAAAGATCATTATATCAGAATACAGCATTATATAGCATACAGAGAGAACTTCCTCTATATCTTATTGTAGATAATCAAGCATAGAGACTAACATTGCACTACAGCGCCATCTACAGCTCAAAAGACAGTAGAATGTCAGTAATATGCTGTTGTACTTCCAACACGCTCTAGGTGGCTGCCTAGTTTACCTAGCGGCAGCACTGGCTGTGCCAACAAGCTCATATTGCTGTGATGGTAAAGTGTATACAAAAATATACCTGCAAGTGTTGCACTTACACATTACTTAGCATGTATTTGCTTTATGGGAAAATATATCTAACTTTGACCAGTGTGTAGCACCCCTGTCAAAACAGGAATGCTTATTTAAATTTAGTGCTCATTTGTTTTCCCCTAACCAATATGTTATCATTTGCATCTGCCTGCTGCTGGGTGTATCCTTGCCACAGAGCAGAGCAACCAATAATAGAGTGCTATGATATCTATATCTGAATATGTATCTATCTCCCTAGCCAATCACTAGGAGAAGAGATAAATATTCAGGGTGGACCATGTGAGGTTCTCTTTTCCCGCCTGGAGGGAGGCTGCTATGTATCTGACTGATCTGGCTAGGCCTGAAGCCTAGGGAACAAAGCCATATGCTCACACTGAGGCCTGAGCCTGGGGCCCAGTGGCTGGAATTGAGCATGAAGATGAGAAGAGAGAGCCTGAGAAACCTGAAAGTCTGTTTCTGAATGGATTAGTACAGGACTCAAAATTTCAAGTCCTGAGTTACTAGCCAGGCCTTAAGAGTTACTCGCCACTGGTTGCCCCACCTAACCCTTACCCTGCCCCAGCCTTAACTCCGCCCCTAAACACACCCTCTTAAATAATCTTATGCTAATTCTTATCTTATGATAGTTGCTGCTTGTAAACGGCAGATTAGGGATTCCTGCTGCAGGAAAATGCAAGTTCCTGACGCAGGAATCCCTAATCACACCTGAAATATAGGTGTAAATTGGGGCCTAATATACACATACACTACAACACATTAATACACTTCTCAACCTTCCCCCCCCAACACAAATATAATAATAAAATTCCCCACTGCACACAAAAAATAATACATTCCCCCCCTGTTATCCCCCCCCCTTCCCCCTTATTAACCCCCCCCCCCACACATAAAATAATAATACACTCCCCGCGAGCCCCCTCACCTGTTCACTTAATGGAGTCTACGCTATCCTGGATGTCCTGAGCCCTAACCCTCAGTCCCTGAGTTCTACAATAAAGTTCTTCAGCATCATATCTTCAGTTTGGATCTCAGTTTTATCAGTGACCACAGAAGGGCTGGTAACTGCTATTGGGGCAGCCATGCTACTAAAATCCCTTGACAGGCCAGGAAGACCCTTTTTTTTTTCTTCCAACAGTTCCTTAGGGGGTGATTTATAGAATCTAATAGTTGTTAAGTTTTTTATTCATAATTCATAAATTATTCACATAGTCCAGTGGGACATATACAAAATCAGCTATAATCATGGCACCAATTTCTGCACCTTGTAAGCTTATAACCATATCTCAAACATGTTTATGGTCACACAATTTACTGCCTCTCCTGGGAGAAAGTTTAATAATGTTTAAATTTGTTGGCTCCTCAATATATATTGCATTCATTAACAGAATATTATATAAAGTAAATTATTTTGAAGCAATAAGGCATACTTCTTCAAGTATAAGTTAGGGTTAATTCTGCTATAAGTGTCAATTATTTTGGGCATTTATACATTTCTATCTACATATAATGATTTAAAGGAGCTCCCCATGAAATATTCATGGAAAAGACAGCGAGAGGTAAATGTAATGTGTTAATCCCAAGCTCAATGCTTATGTAATCTCTCTACTTGAGCTCCCTGATATCTTATGAATGGAATTAAATGGCTGCCATTTGCAGTCACTAATTCAACTTGTACAATTGTGGGGACAGAAGGAAGAAAGCACAAAAAGCAAAAGGACAAAGCTAATGGTGCGCTGCGCTCTCTGCCCTGTTTTCAAGAAGCTGTATTTGGGAAAGGACAGCATGGAGGTAAAAAGGTAGAACACATTACACTTAAATCCCATTGTCTTATTCACAGATAATTGCTGGAGATCTCCTGGAATGCTCATTCCTACACCTGGCTGCTTTGCTCCTCTGATTTGTGTTGACCACAATTGTTAGACATTTTTTCCTTATGTTGACCGCAAACACCAACTGCTGTACATTACATACTCCTGACCAGGGGCGTAACCAGAGTTGCGGGCACCGGGGGCAGAACAAAATTTTGCAACCCCCCCCCAAACATTATATCACCACCTCAACCATACTGCTGTCCCTCTGGTTCGAAGGATAATTCAATACAATACACAATACATTCAATACATTATATAGCAATGCAGAATGGCTCCAGCTATAGAGGACTACAAATCCCAGCAATACATTATACAACAATGGAGAATGGCAACTGGCTATAGTGGACTACAAATCCCAGCAATACATATTACAGCAATGCAGAATAATATGAAGCTACATACTCTATGTTGCTCTGGATTTACTGTCTGATGTTTCCAGATTCTCAGGAGGGTTGTGCAGGCTTTCAGGAGATTGTGCGGGCTCTCAGGTGGCCAGGGTGGGCTCTCAGGTGGGCTGTGCGGGCTCTCCCCAGGGGTCCAGAGAGTTTCACGTGTGGGTGCACTAGAGACGGCTCCCTAATTAGGCTCTCAGGTGGCCAATGCGGACTGTCAGGTGGTCAGTGCGGGCTCTCTGCTGGTCAGTGCGGGATCTGTGGTGGCCAGTGGTGGCTCCTTGATAATTAGTGGGGGCTCCGTGGTAGCTCCCAGTTGGGTAGTAGGGGCTCCACTGTGGCCAGTGGGGGCTTCCTGGTGGTTAGTGGAGGCTCCCTGGTAGATAGTGAAGGCTTCTTGTGTAGGGTGACAATTTCTCCCCAATTTCCGGGGACAGTCCCCGGATTGAGGAGACCATCCCCGGACAAATTATGTCCCCGAAAATGTCGCCGGGAACATAAAATTAATTACATTTTTTTATCCACTTGCTGTCCGGGGCATTTTCTTACTTTTTGCGCACACATGATAAAATATAATTTTTTGGCTAGAAAACAGCTTAAGACCCCCAAACAATGATCTATTTTCTGAAAGCAGAGGAACTGTAGAATAAAAAAATGCTAGTTGCATATTAATGTGAAAGATAAAGGGAGTACTCAAACTTCTAGGTCACGATCTGAAAAAAAGAATAGGTAATAATAAAATAGAATATTACTACATGTCACTTTCTGTTTTTCACACTTTCAGTCATTCTAACAGGCTACCAGTTGTATCAGCAATAAAAGGAAGCAGGGCTGAACCAATGTATAGCTTGGAATATGCTAGATTTAAAGGATCAGGAAACTCCAAATTTAAACTGATATGAACCAAAATAAAATGTTTTTTTTTTAGTTAGGGTATTTCCCTAATATTTTAGCATATATCTCATACAAAGTATGAACTCTACAGTCCAGAATGTTGAGAACCCTCTCATACCTTTAGGACAGTATCCTTTTAATATCTGATTTAGGCCATGCAGCTGAGAATGCAATAAACAGAAGTCTCAAGAGTCAAATTTTGTTAAATAAAGTTTGACAGATTTTTCCTGCTAATGAAATGTTTGATCAGTTAATAGGTTTAGGTTTTGATCTCTCATTATTCCTGTTAGAAACATGTCATATAATGAACTAATTCTAGATTTAAAGTGACCACAAAACAAATCCCCAAACAGGAGGCAGAGAACGGAAGACAAGGAGACTTCTCTTGTGGTTCGTGTCCTGCAACCCCTGGGTTTGAAACAGAAGGCTGCAGGGCAGCGAGGAGCACGAGTGACTCAGATGGAAGCAGACACCGTGCAGGAGACGTCTGCTAGAGGAGTCAGCAGGCCAAAGGTCACAACCGGGCGGGCAGCGTGGGAACAGATGCAGGAGACAGGAATCGTGGTCCAGAAAGCCAAGGATCAGAGCCAGCCGGGCTGCAAGGTGCCGAATCAGAAGGCAAGAGCGAAGTCCAGGAAATAGGCCAAGGTCAGGAGCAGGCAGCAAGCAGCAGAATGGTCCAAGACAATCCAGTGCAAAACAGGTCACAGGCAAATCAACAGGAAACAGGAAGAACTAGCTGACAAGACCATCAGAAATGTTGTGATCTCAAGCTCGTTCTTAAATAGCCACCTATGAGGTAAGATGTCATTTCCTGTATGCCTGCCTTTTACGCGTCTTCCCGCGCACTTTCGATTGCGCGCATGCACACTGCAGCCTGTCTTCGGAGATGGGATCTTTGCACATGAGCGGCCGCCATTTTACCCTTATAAGAAGAGAGTGATTACTTTCCTTTCCCACTGCCTCTGCCACCAGAACCCTGCTTGGTTCTAGAGGAATCCTCCCAGGGAGATAAGCACTTTTGGGAGTGTTGATCTCCTATGTCCTTTACAGCTCTTATTGGTTCCTCCTGCTGATCTTCACATCACTGATGTGTCCTGCAGTGAAATGGCGATCAGCTGGTGGAATCAATCAGGGAGACATGGGTGCTGATACTCCAGAAATTGCCAGTTTCCAAGCAGACAGCAGCACAGGATTTCTCTTGAACAAATCGGTGTTCTGGCAAAGCAGGCAAAGGTAGGTATATATTCACTCTGTTCTTTTGCAGCTAGCCCTGTTTGGGCTTATTATTTGTTTATTTTTTTACTGACAAAGTTTTATTGAAGTAAAATTTACCATTCAGTTATGTATCATACTTTTGTTATTACTGCAAGTGCCCTCATAGCCAGGACTGAGCCCTATACAATGTCCTAAAGAGGATTCTCAGGGAGACTCCTGTTAAAGTGACATTAAACACTCAGACATTTTAACATTAAACAATACTGTAATGTGTGCCTTACTGTAATCCATGGTGGTTTCCCTTCTCTTTGCTGCTCTTCCTTTTAAATCCTTATCTCTTCTCATGCTGGGGGAGAACTTCCCTTTGCAGCTGAGTGCCTCTTCCTGTAGTGCTGGCTCACAGACACCATGTATCCATTTCAGAGACAAGGCAGTCTGCTGCAAAACAGAAGTTCTGCCCATCATGAGAAGAGATACAGGAAAAGGAAGAGCAGCAAACAGAAGCGAAACAACCATGGATTACAGTAAGGCACACATTACAGTATTGTTTTATGTTAAACAATCTGAGGGTTTAATGTCACTTTAAGTAGGAATCTTAGTTTAGGAAATATTTTAACACTACAGGTTTCTTTTGAAGTTGATGCAACCACATGGTGAGCTAATTTTTCTCAGAAAAAAATGTTTAAAATGACTGCCAGTGAGGAGTAATGTCAGAGGACTACGATGGGAACGCTGCAGACTCAAGAGCAATTGAGTTGCCAACCTTCCAGAAAAGTAATGATGAATAATTAAAACTGTTGTAAATCAGCACTGTTTTCTTTTTACTTGCATTTATTAACCAGTCATAATGTTTATATCACAAATGAACATGGTACATAACCTGAAATACAGTATATTTGGTAGTAGCAGGCCAAATAACACCCCCAAACCCTCCACAACCAGGAAATTAAATCAACAGTTGCAAGTTATAAAACCAATGGTAAAGTGTTGCCTATAAAGGAATGCTTTTAAAAACACCCTGCCATCATTGGGAACATTATAATAATTTTAATTGTTATGTGCCTGTAAAATTTGAGCTGACTTTCCTATTTTGGGACAGATGTTTGTAATAAAAAAATAGTTTGGCATTCTGAATGGGCCTAAACTCCAACAGTTTTGTATCTTTCTTATTTTGTAAACAGTACCATTTTGCTCTCCAGACAGGTATACTACCTGCAATAGAATAGTAGTAATCCTGCCCTTGGATCATATTGGAAACATCAACGTATTAAAAAGTGGAACCCACCGCATGCTTACAGCCATAAGGAAATGTGTAAAAACAGAGGCACAGGCAGTAGGGTAAAGTTTTACTCAATGGAGCAACACAAAGACCTGTGGAACCAAGTGTAAGGTCAACAATTCTCAAGAGAGAAAGGCCAAATTCACACTGTTGCAGTATACTACTGCACATGCATTGTGTTATGGCAGACCCCTTTGTTCTGAATGGGTAGAAAATGCACTGCAACAAATATTTAAATGGAAATACACTTTAAAAAAAAAAGCACATTTAGTGCTTTGTACTGTGCTGAAACACATGTGCTTTGTGGTGTACTGGGTGTGGTGTGTGGGGTTGTATTCAAAATGAATGGTACTGCAATGTATCACAATCAGATTTGTGCTTTGCTGTGACATCCAGTAAAACATGCAGTACTATAATGAACAGATGTTAATCCAAATATAAGGGATTACTTTTTTTTAAATGATTGTAAATGTGGTAATGGTCAATATAGATTAAATAAAATGATACATTTCTGTTATCTTATAGATACTACATGTGTGAACATGGTCAATATAGTTGATTTGCAATGCTAACTATGTGTTAATATCTTAAAAACCTTTTGTTTATCGTTTTTATAGTTGTTCTACTTCTTGTTTTTACAGAAATTGTTTAGCAGGAATGCTGACTAAATTTATTACATACATAGTTTAAAAGAAAAAATATAATCGCTCCTATTCCCATTCAGAGTTCCAGCTGCATGAGAGCCATCAGGATGCAGGTTAAAAAGAGCTTGCTCACACTCTAACTTGGTTAACAACAGGAAAATTAGAGCACAAACACAGGTACCACTGTTTGGCATCTTTAGTGATAAATCTTAATTCCAATAACACAGATGAGCCCTGCCATACAGCCGCACTCCTCTAACACGTCTCACCATACAAGCTTAATTAGCAAATCTAAATCTATGATTAAGCCTGTGTGGCAATACATGTTAGAGGCGTGCGGCTGGTTGGTGGGGCTCATCTGTGTTATTGGAATGAAGATCTATAAAAAAAAGAAGATGCTGAATGGTGGAACCTGCGTTTGTTCGCTAATTTTCCTATTTATTGCATACATAGGTGTGTTTTCTAGTTACTAATACGAATCTTTATATAAATGTTATGAAAAATATATTATAACATGATAATGAAAAAAAAAGTAAAGTAATTTGGATTAAAGTTCACTCTCTTTGTGCGAGTCTGTGTATAAGAGAGTGTGTTTCAAGAAAACAACCCATAAAACCTACAAAATACATATTTCCTTTAAAGCAAAGCATTCTTGATCTGCTTTTGCCTAATGGAAGCCCATGATCATAAAGGAAACGGAGCAAACTAATGCAGTACATTCTCATTTCTTTTGTCACCTGTCAAGTTGTCTGGTAATTAATTCTAAACACTCTTTTCTTTTCTTTTACATAAAAAATGTAAAAGACATTCAAAATCTTAAGGGATATCTATATATTGTGATGAATTTCAGTACACAAGATGCATGTCTTCATCAAAGACCATCAATGTTTAGAGAGAAAAAAACAGAGTAGCAAAAAAATTAGACAACTTTTCTTTGCCATCCCACAGGAAAATAGCAATGGAAAATAAATGTCATTAATTTCCCTATTGTCAACTTATTTTGAATGCAGATAGATCATCAGAGCAAATATCACAATCAGTTGATAATATGACACTGTTTTTCATATCAGTGTAAAGCAAGAATGTTTATCAGTGGGACTTATTTACATAGCATACTGTACGTGTACTGACTTCAATAATATTTTCCCATCACAAATGTATAATCAAATAGTTCACCAGGTGGTGTTTCCTAGAAGTAGAAGGTCATATATTACAATATTTACATTAAGACATGAAATAGTGTCACTGCTTATGCAAAACAAGAATTAGAATTGGTAGGCAATAGGTATGACCTGCCAATGTGGCAGTTTTCTTTTAGTTCTGAATAAAGTAAGGAAGAAGAACCTTTATCAAATTGTTATTGCTGTCTCTGTCTGAGCTGGTAAGATTTACCCAAATGAGCAGGAATCCAAACATTTTGAGTGGTTGCCAGAGTTAAGGGAAAATCCCCCAATGGGGACCCTTTTTTCTGTGACTACTCTCTATCTTTCTTTCTAACTTTGTTTTGGGTCTCCAGAACAGATAGTAAAGGAAATATCTCCAGCGGGACACAGGCAGCAAAAAAACAACCCAATAGGGGTCTTATAGGGACCCCAACAGGGGTCTTAATCTTTCCCTACTCTATCCATAGCTACAAGACGTTAAGATGTTCGCTGCTTGTATGTTTGGGAAAAAGCCTCATGTTTCCTCTTAATAAAGGGTGTCTTTTGGCATACATCAATGTTGAATGGTGTTTTTTTTATATGTGCTTGGAGTTCGACTTTAATAAGGTTGCAGGAAAAAAAACTGAGCTTCAAGCAAACTACGTTGGTAGCATAGAGGAGAGACAAATCCAAGATAGACAGAGATCAGCATGTCAAACACTGTCTAGCAAAATGCACCAGCAATCCCCTGGATCAAAGAAAGGGAATAAACACCCAGGAGATTGCTAGAAGATCAGAAATGAACAAGAAGAGGAAAACAGACAACCAGCACAGGAACGCTAGAGAATAGGCACATAGTAAAGACAAAGAAGAACATCCAGAGTTAATTCAAAACACATACGTCCCCCTACATACCCCTGGCCCAGGCCCCTTCATTTAAACTCACCCGTTTGTAAAAAGAACCTGTCAATTTCACATCCTCTGTGTTAAAATAGGCTCTCTGGTATGTAGAAAAATGCACTCCAGGATACTGAAATATCCTATAATATTCATAAAGTTTTAACCATCTACAGAAATGCACCCCATCATGGTCATAATAGACTCCCCGAAATACAGGTTTTATTTTTCCAAAATGGCTAAAGAGAGGAAAAAAAAATCACAAATGGATATAACAGACATAGCTTCAAGAAGAAATATAACACCTTGATTAAATTCACTATTATAACTTGAAAAAAAAATATTTTCTACTCGTTGTTTTGCTTTACAATTATAACTGTTTATCATATGCAATATATCCTTTTGTTTTGTGGTTTTATCTTACATTTTTCTAACATCTCTGAAACACGCAGGGTATTCTAAGTGCTTACCTTCCCCTCCCCCAGCAATGACAGGAAGCAGCTGAAGCAGAAGAAACCAGCAGAGGATTTTTATTGCCATTATATTTTTAGACAATATTCCACCCGAGACTTTGGCTATTGTCCCTATGAAGGTCTCTCAATGAGAGTATCAGTGGTATTACTGAGCCGGTATGCACCTTCATTACACATAATTTGCTTTTTGGGACTAAGAAACACTTTAGATCGGAGGATTTTTTTCTTCAGCAATGCTTGTAAATGTTTGGAAAATGGATTTCAAATGTTCATACTAAGTCGTAATTTGGAAATGGTGTCAGCCAGGTGCTGGGGGTGGGCAGGTCTCCAGCCACACACTCTACCTGTAGTCCTACTGTGCTGATAGCTCCACGCAGTCACATTGTCAAGTAGGCACCAGCAGTGTCAGAGTGAGGTGGGTCAGTAGAAGTGAAGGGCTGCTGTCTGGGCTATTCACTATATCCCGTACAGCTCCCGAAGGCGGCCGAGGGGCTCAGCCTAGCCGAAGGCATATGCTTTGGCGTGACTGAGCCGAAGTGACGCCTGAGGCGGGCCGAACGCCTCGCAAATGACAGCTGGGCGGAACCAGCTGTGATCTCACTGCTGTTTTCGCCCAGTTGTAATGACAGATCAGCATCCCCAAATGACCTGGGGGCGCTGAACTGTCAGCTGACCATGATGTTATGTCTGGCTCCGCCCAGTTGTTATTCATTGGCCTAGACCTGCTGGACGACTCTAGCAGGTTTCGGCCAATAGGAAACAGTTGGGCAGAGCTAGCTGTCGCTGTTAGCTCTGCTAACAATTGCTAGCTCCGCCCAATTGTTTTTTATTATTATTTTTTTTCTTTTGTAAAAAATCTTTATTTTTTAAAATAACCCTCTGAGTGTTGTACATTTTTCTGATTTGTTTTTAAATTATTCTCATTCCTAACCATGGATCTCTGGCCCTTTTACTGCCCAAAGACCATATCTACAGATCATAACTATACAAACTCATAAACTACAAACTTTTTATTTTTATGATCAAATTGAGCTTTAAAACTGAACTGTATAACTTTCTGTTCTATCTGAAATTAAATATTACGGGTTTTGTTTTGGTTTTTTAAATCCTTAGTAACCTAAGTCATTAAGTCATTGATCCTGGTCATTAAAAACACTGCTTGTGAGTACCCAAAGAAAAAGTGAAATATGTTGTCAAGGAACATTTTCATTTTAAATATAATTGTAAAATAGCCTAAATATTTTGTAAATATCAAAACAAATCGATTATTACAACTGACTGGCACCATCAGCCTCCAACTGCCACCTCATCCTCCTACCTCAAGTGTTTTAAAACGAATACATTTACGGTAATTTTTCATACTAGCATAAGTACCAGCATGACAGTGTTCTCAATAGGAGAGGGAGGGTGAGCACTAGTGGTTAATCAAGCTCTGCTGCATTCTCGTGCTACCATGGAAACATGTTGACAGTAGGAAAGAGCAAAGGGAGCAGAGTAAATAACTTATCAGTGTTGATGCTTCTTCGTTGTCCACTCAGCAGGCTTTGGTTGAAGGGGTGACACCAATATATTTCTCAACTCCAACAGCAAAAGTGGTGTCACCCTCCTAGCTGTGTTGTCTTCCCCTCTACCACCCCCAACACACACCTGCCACCCCCTTAATAAGATGCCATCTGAGGCAACCTCAGGCTGCCTCATTATAGGGACCGCCCAGGTTTGAACAGATGTACAAACCCTTTGGCAGGAAAGACCGCTTACATACGTACATTACAACTGTGTATTTAGTTGTCTGCATAGGGTTCAGCATGCCTATACATACAGTTGATGGGTAAAAAAGATACTCTAGTCAAATAAGAAAAAACATTTTTCTGGGCACTACCTATAGGAGTAACATTTTATTTTACCTTTGACTCCTGAAATATATTTTATAATAGCATCCAAAGCTAAGTCTGAGCTGTGCCTGACATCTGTGTTGTTTGAGCATTTACTTCCCCCAAAACCAGTACATGAAAATAATAATTGAATTGGAAAGAGTTATGCCATCCATCCCTTTTCTGTCTCCCCAAATTTTAGGTGGATAGCACAGGATAATATTAATAAGTAGATTATAATACCGTGTTTCCCCGTAAATAAGGTACTGTCTTATATTTTTTTGGCTCAAAAAAACACACTAGGTCTTACTTTCGGGGTGGGTCTTATTTTTTTTTTTTTCAATGTACGACAATCCACACGTATTCATGTACAAAAATATGGTGATCAGGATGCTGTACCTTTCCAAGAGCTAACCAATCGATGACCAGAATGAGCGAAGCGCACTTTCACTATCGATTCCTCACAGGTGGAGTGCATTTGGTATTACTCCTGTGACAGAAGAGGAGGCATCAGCTTATGCGGCTCTGCTCCCTCCGGTGCCGCCTCGCTTCCTCTAGCGTTGGCTTCATTGGCACCACTGATTTTCTCACGCCTCTCATGCGGCTCTTCAAGTTCCTCCTTATGCCATCACCGGCCCTGGGAATGGTCACAACTAGGTCTTATTTTCGGGGTAGGTCTTATATTTTAGCAATTCCCAAAAATAGTACTAGGTCTTATTTTCGGGGTAGTTCTTATTTTGGGGAAACAGAAAGGAGACAAGAAATTATTTTTAAAAAGATTTAAAAATAAATCTAGCACTAATACTTTGAAGTAATTGAATGTCTATACATTAGGACTAAACACGCATGTTTTTATCAGCCTGGAGTTCTATTAAAACGCTAGTAACATAGTTAGCTAGGATATAAAAATAATCATACCGCCGACAGAGGGAAAAAGAGGATGAGGAAGGCTGACAGTGTCACGTCCAATGGCCGCAATCTCGTCTGTGTCTATATTTGTACACCTGCAACGAATATCAATGAGTGGTCTGTTTTATAAATAATTTATTGCCTTACACTACTGTTAAAGTAAAAAAATACTTATTGAATTATTTATAAAGTCCATTGATCAGTGATTGCATTCTTACAATTTTAAGTGGCCTGGGACACAGTCACATACCATGATCAGCATAGTCAACTAACTAGACCTTGGAATACTTACAGTGGTCCTGATATTCTAGGGGCATAATCTGCCTTGCCAGGCTGTCTATTTGCTATCATACAGAAGGGAAACCTCTGTTTTACCAAAGTGAATTGATGCCTGCATATGAACTACACATGCATACCTGGCTTGGGACTATGTGTATACATATTCACTTCATGTAAGCCTATGCCCTTTGCATATTTTGAGCAAGCAGTGAAAGTACTTTAACCCATTTGCTGCTAAGCCCTGCATAACACCATGTTTGCAATTTTTCACCTTTTTTTTTTAGTTATTATTATTTTCAACTGCTGCTTTTAGAATTTGTAAAAGACCCCTCCCCCGCCCCCAACTATACATTTACTAAAAGCACAGGACTGGTAGAATAAAAAGATGGTGTGACTAATTTTGTAGATCCTTCGCAAATGTTTATCAAATCCATATTAAACCAATATAAATGCACAGCACACAGAAAAAAATTCTGTCTGACTTCATTTAAAAGATAAAACTGTATTGAGTTAATAAACAACAAATATGTGTACGGCAATGCATCACATCGCTTTACCATGCGCTGCCACATGAATTAATGTTATTTTAAAATGAAAATAAATAAAAAATCAAGCACTGCGATGTGTTCTAACAATGCACCGCAGTGTATGTGCATAATGTACACCACGATATGGTGCACACTGTTGTATATTATTGGTGTGTTTTATTTCTTTTTAAATTTTTTACATTAAAAAATTGAGGGTTTTTCACTTAAGAGCCGAAGGATCCAGCCATAGCTTCGGCTGATCCTTCGGTTCACTTCGGCCGCCGAAGCCCTTCGGTTCGTCTGAACGGGCTGCTGTACGGCTATTCACTTAAAATGTCAGGGGTCTAAACAGGCCCCTGACATTTCCCTTTTGAAATAGAAAATAAAAATTAAGGACACATAGTCCTCAATCTCTTTTTTTCTACACCTCCAGCTTTGAATGAACAGGAAACACTCAGTACAGAGGCTTTCTATTAATTCGCAAACTGAGGAGGCATAGTACTCTCCACAGTTATGAATGGACAGTAGCCTCTGTGCTGAGTGCTCCTGTCCATTCAGAAACTCATAACTGAAAAGGAAGTGATGTAAAGCACTTCCTGTTCATTCACAAATGGGCACACATACTATGTCCTCAGTTATTTACAAACACTGCACTGGACATTAATCAATGGTTAACCTGGTACAACAGAACATATAAACATAACAAATATTTTAAACCAGGGCACATATTATATTCATGTAATGGCAGACCTGCTCACATATAGAGTATGTGTGTAACTATATGCATGGAAGAGCTTTCAGCTTGCTAACTAAAAGTCCCAATAACACAGCCAATGGACACATGTGCACCCAGCATTGCCATTTCACACTGTATTTCTTTGATGAATCCGGCCATTCCAATCAGATATTAGGTTAAATAGGTTACAAATATTGTGTGTATTGTATATACTGTGCATATAGATACTATGTTATATTATGTTATATCAGCAATATATTACTATGTTATATCAGCAGGAGGCTGATACCAGGTCAAATTCATGTACTTATATTGCTTGCATTTAAAAAATACATTTAATGATGTATTCATGATTACAGAGATTTATGTCTCTTTTATCTGTCTGGAATTCAGTTTCAGCTGTTTCCCTGGACCTGATTGTGCTGAATCGGGGGTAATCTTATGTAAACAGACACAGGTCCGTCTACATCCGATTTCCCATAGACCAACATGGGTCCATTAATTTCAGCTTTTTCCACCATCACAAGTTGGAGGTGACGATCAGCAGGGGATCTGTGCACAGATTCCCTCCTGATCGGCATATGAAAGGGACCTTAATCATTCTTTTCTAATTTGAACCATATCTGCTCTCCCTTATCATTATTTTCTTCCACTTCCATGTAAGTTTTCCAGCTCTCCTTTCTCTGATCATTCTTCTATGCTTCCAGAGCAGGACTCGGCTGTCAGGTTAACTGCAGAGCCCTGAAAATTACACCAGGAGCCACTCTCCCAAGCCTTACAGCTGTGGTACTGTAAGATCAATTATATCACACAGAAGTACATACATCCTGTCATTGTTGTGTATTCCTGAACGGTTCTTGGTAAGCCTCTGCAAATACTTATTTAATGTTATGTGCTGCTACAAGCTTAATGCAATATCAGAAAGTGCAATCACATCAACAAGGCAGCAAGGCACAACTGCTATAATAAACAAGACAGCACCATATTGTTTTAATCAGTTTTTGAACTCCATCTAGCACTTGTACTATTTCAGCATGGTATATTTGCTGCATAACTTACTACATAAGCAATATTCTATTGAACAGGTTGTATGGTACCGTTTATATGTTTCTTCATAATATACCAGCAATATAGGCTGACTGTAAAGACTGCCTGCAACCTTTCCTGAAATATTGTATTTTAGTTTAAACAGGAAAAGCCTGTTTAAACTAAGCTGTATAGATTTGGTCCTATTCGGTAATTCGGCTATTTGATCCTATTCTGTATAGATTTGGTCCAATTTGTAAGATGTGTATCTTAAAAAAAAGATTTAAAGCAAAAATAATAAGCTCAGGATCTTAGTTATATGCTACAGAACTATCCCTCCTACCGCTTTGATGTTATGGTAATGATACACATGCATGTGATGGGTGACTTTTAGGTTGGGCTCGATGTTCGAGCCGAACGTGAGTTTGACTCGAACATCGTTGGTTCCTGTGTTCGCTGAACACACAAACTATTAGGGCTCAACACGGGGGTGTTCGGCCCATCACTAATGACTGTAGGAACAATGCTCATATTCAGCTTTGTACGTCACTACTTTAGTCTGCTGATTAGATAATTAAGTAGCAGCACATTAATGAGGGCATCCCTCTCCTCCTGAAATGGCATCCACACACAATTTTGTTTACTTTTTCAGTTTAGTTCAGCTTTACATTTTTTAACAACATCAAAAAACATTTTCATTCATTTGGATTTTTCGACACTGTAGACTTTTGGATAAAATACTGGAGCTGCTGATGTGGGGGGGGGGAGCTAATCAATGCCATATCTTTATTAATACCACTCGGCAGTCGTGTATGAATTGGTTTATTGGTGGTTAACACAGGATGCCAGTAACCCCTGTGAATTTTGAGGCAGACCGTATAGGATCATGTACCACCCTAACATCAATTACCCTTTAGAAGCCCTTATGCTGGCAGAATCACTCCAAATATTAGGGCCCAACTTCGGATCTGAATTAATATCAAGAAAAAGTATCAGACCTACTCAGTGGTCTCTATCCACCCTTCTCTGAGGTAACCCCAAACTGCTGCATATACTCTCTATACCTGATCCCAAAATTTGGAGATTATAGGGTATTACAGTATATAGCTCCTCAGGGTACACTCATCTCCTTTTATGAAACAAAGAACCAGTTTTAGTTAGAAAATACAATATCTATATCTTCAGCTAAGGCATACAGCCCATTTCAAGGCATGCAGCTTAAGGGCAAACAGAATGGAAGCTCTTCTAAGCAAGGAAGATCTTCACAAACTTCTACTGTCTATATTATTGTCTACTTCCAAAATCCAACCCAGATCTAATCCAGACTGAACCACATCAGAAAGTTATACCGGATCTGACAGAATCTAAATAATTCTAGAAGTCATTAAACTAAATCAGTCTCTACATAATCACAAATGCAAACATGTAGGGTGCCCTAAAACAAGGGTGAACAAAGACCGTATATTTTAATATCAGCACAGACATGTAAAGGAGAGATTGTGGGAAACATTCTAATTAATTGCTGCTGATTATGTTATATTGGATCTTTAATTTAGCACCACAGTTAACTGTTAAAATGGTGTCTTCCATTTCAAGCATGTGAGAGTCAGGATTTACTAATGGCTATGCAAGTCCTTAATGGGTCCTCAGATGACTTGGAAAGAAAGAATGTTTTCTAAGCACCAAATGACAGATTCAGATGCCTGTAATGGTGCCACAGGGATTACTGGAGAATCAGAACACTAATGAGTTCATCTCTCTGTCAAGCGTCTTTCTCCTCCTATTAGCATGTTTCTGACTAGCACATGTGTACTGCAGCACATCTGAATGGCTTCTTGTGCTGGTTCTGCCTCTCCCAGTCTGATCCCTGCTGTGCAATAGAATGCAAGAGGCTGGTAGCAAGTCAAATTCAGGCACTGTCACTGCTTGCATATAAAAAAAAAATACATTTAATGATGTATACAGCGCTGCATTCATTGTTGTTTTTATATCTACCCGGAGCTTTACCACTTTGTGAATCCACTTTGTGGATATGACTGCAAATATATTTAAATGGACAGACCTATAGTATGCCTACAGTCATAAATAAGCTAATTTATGTCTGTTCAGACATGCACATAAACCAATGATTGCAGCCTGTGGCAATCCTGTTTTCATGCTAAAGTGAGACATCAAACCTTCCTATGCAACAAAAACAACTATTATATTAATCTTTTATTTTTAAGTAACTAACGTCCTTGCCCTGTAGAGGACACCAACCTCAGTTAAATATTGAAAAGTGTTTAAGCGGTGTACCCACTATAACATACGGCAGCAGTCATAGAAAAAGTATTCAGTCTCAACTGAGAGTAAATAGCATGAGGCCATTAGTTGTAACACTCCAATAAGAGGTGCCATAATTGCTTATTATGCATGGAGGCTGTACACCCTACTAAGTAGTGCCACACGGGTTATCAATTATTATGATATCAGTACTTATTTTGTCTCCTAATTTTCTCCTAAAACTTTTTGATTCAGAATTATAGACTAAAATGTATAATCTTTAGCTTTCCACTTAAAATTAACATTTATCTGTTGAAAGCATTATTTTCTCATAAGCTCTTATTTTATCGCATGAAGTGTTATTTAATCACCACCTCAATATCTCTTTTTCCTGCTCTTTTTTATTTTAGACCCTAGACCAAAATGAGTATTTAATCCTTGCAGTGCGGAGACAGCCCCACTACAAGGGTTAATGTTTTAACTGCCCAGAATTCTTTATAAAAAATATGCAGATTCAGTTTTTGTTCAGTTGCCATGTGTTGTTATTATAAATGAATCAGAAAATCAAAGACAATTGTGGAAAAATAGTCTGCCTTAACATAATAAATAAATGCACAAAATACTGCATGCAACGGAACGGGACAGTGTGAAGAGGCCTAAGTGTTCCACTTTCTCATTGCCAAATTGCATGCTTTTATAGATTAAAACTAGACTTTCTTTAGAGATTATTCTGTAATTGCAGCATTTGTTCTACAGCAATGCGGAATGGACTGTCTTTTTTTACTGATAGCCACTAGAGAGAGAACTGAATTCTGAATGACAAATGGCATCATGAAAATATAAAACAAATACATATACTGTATAAAGGTCACATCAACATTTACTTTCAAGAGACATTTGCAATAGTAACTCAAAATACAGATTTATAGAGATAGGATAATAGTTCACCTTTCACAAGAGATCAGATAATTTTGTAATACAAAGCAAAAAACAATACATGAGTCCAAAATGAGCAGGATATTATTTGTAAAGGAAAACGGGAGCCCTGACACACAGTACAGCTATTTGAAAAACAACAGCAAAGTAAACAGTTCCTATAGCATGCATTCCTATAGCAACAAATATGCATTTTCCTTATCCTTATCCTTATCCTTCAGTATCTGTAGAAAGCATAGGAGCTAAATTACTTTACATATACACCAATTAGTAGGGCTGAGACATTCATGAACAACCTGTGATCAATATCCCCTACTGAGACTCTTTCATCATAAAATGCATGTCTTGTATTAATAACATTACTTAACCAAGAAAAATGTCAATTAAGCTATGTTTTCTCCTAGAGCTAGCTTTTTAGTGGCATATGAGTGAAATTTGTCATCAATGGAGTGTATCTACATTCATTCACTACATCAATAAATGCCATAGATACCACAGAGATTCATTAAATGTGACAGTGATTGAGTCACAGAAGGGAATGAAAACAGAAATGTCATCTATCTACTCATGCACATACAGTGAATGGTCCTGGTGTCATGGGCTTGTCAAGGCTTGGCACAAATATTATTGTATTGCAGAGCTTGTTTGGTGGGCTACTAGTTCAATGACAATAGCATTGATGCATCCCTACTTGGACTTCCTTATACCTGAACAGACTTGAACTTGAAAGATGCTTGAAACACACATTGAAACATCAAGATATTACCAAAAACATGGTCTTGGAGGCTTTTCTTCTGAAAGTAATATTTTGTGGCTTTGAGTCCTGTTTGATATAATGGGAGCACCATCAACTGCATAGCTGAGCCTGAGGACCAATGCAGAGATTATGGGCTCAGTTCCTTCTCTAAAACATATTTTTGAGATTATCCTGATTCTGGATTGTTTAATGGTGATGTTTTTCATACTATAGACAGTATATATAGTCTCTGTAGTCCTGCTTCTACCAACGACTGGGATACTAGAGATGCATACATCAGAACAGAATGAACATTTCAGATGCTGAGTACAATCCTAGGTATTTGTCCCACATTTAAAAAGACTTCTTTCATCAGATAACAAAAATAGTGCATCAACGCTAGGTTAAGAGTAAATTGTACGTTACACTCCATAGAGTACCACTATGGTTGGTTCATTATTGTTATACAACTTAGTGGACATACTGTATATATTTATCATGTAGTATGTGTTACACTTCATGCATTGTTTCTTAGCTTTTCTCAAATTTGTTCACTCTTTCAAAGTATGCAAAATTTTAAGGCATCCCAGTCTGAAATGTAAAAAACTTAAATGTAAACATGTTTAAAAATGACACGTGGCTCCTCTAAAATCATACCAGACCGTTATCCAACATAGGGGTTTGATATTGATACCCCAAGCTGAAATACAAAAAAAGTGGGGTTCTCGCTTCACATCAGAGTCCCTTCAGCAAATCTGAAGCCCTCCCTTTTCACATCAAAATCCCCCCTTTCACACCCGAACCCCCTTTACATCAGGAGCTCACCGCCACATTATGAGCCCCCTTCACATCATGAGCACCTTCCTTTCACATCAGAAACCCCCTTTTCATATTAGAAGATCCCCACCTTTCACATCAGATTGCCCACTTTACTTCAGATGCTCCCTTTCACATCAGAAGCTCCCCCCTTCACATCAGGAAACCCCCTTCACCTCATAAACCCCCTTTTCACACTATAATCCCACCCCCCCTTTCATATCAGAGTTCCCTCTTTTCACATCAGAATTTCCCCTAGAGGCTAGCACCATGGAAGCCAGAGAAAGGCATGACACTGTGCAAATGCTGTGCAAAAATGTAAAGGCACCCCAGGGTGCTCTAGCAGAAATGCGCTCTAGCAGAGATAAAAGTAAAACACCTAAGCCCTAATGAAGGAACTGACTCAGGCACCCTTTATACCATGTCATATCATAATGCACACAGATAAGCATGTCTTTCCACTTTCTACTTATGATTAACCACAAGCAATAGCTTAGTCACTAGATGCCAATAATCTAATACTAGCAATAAAACGTGGTCTGGCACACAGGCAGAGCGTGGACAAGTAGCAGCAAGTTTAATTGTCACGTATTTGGTACATCATACAGTGTGACATTACAGTACTGTATATTAATGTGTTAGTGAATAAAGAAATGTCACTAGAGGTCCTACAATAGGACAGGATCCCAAAGCTGCTCCTGCTGCCACTTATTATTAGTAAAAGGAGATATTACACCAGCAAAGTTGAACAATTTAATAATATGTCCAACAAACAGTTCCAGTACTGTACTCTAGAAAATTCAAATTTTTTTGATGTTATTTTCCTTTTTTAGTTATGTATATGCATAGAATAAATAATATCTATAATAATGTTAATCACTGGATAACAACTAAATTATGCAAAGAAACTGAAAAAAAAAAAGTTTAAAGCCTAATTCATCCTGTATGTTATGATTTGTGACTAATTTTTGCCATGGAATGCCTTAAATACTGTTTTCTCTCAGTGAAAATGTGACTTCCTGCCCTCTACTCCAATGCTTCATGTCAACACAGAGGAGTGACAGCCATACTTCTAAGCAAAAGAGTCCTTATGCAGACTTGTAGAGGAAGAGAATGGGGTGTCTTCCAGTTTCTCTCATCAAGTGCTGATTACCAAAAGCACTAGGTCCAACACTGGTGTTCAATGAACTGCATACTTAGAGACCTTTTGCAATGTTGTAACAGGAAAGTGGAGGTAAGATACCTGTAACTTGAACATGGTGGATTTTTTGTGCAAACTCTATCTAATTGAATACAATGAATGCAACTGTATTTGGACTTTAGGAGTGCAATGATAAAGAATTATTATTTCAGAGATGACCAATAAGAACCATTAAAAAGGTATAATACTATACGGTGTATTATAACTCCAAAGAAATAATCATATAATTCGTAATGAAAGTCAAGGATCTCATATAGTGTGAGCTTTATTGAAGTTAATATGTGTCATGTGGGTATCATGGTACTCCTTCAATAAGTTCTACGGTACACTTTCAAACTGTTTTTAGAACTTAGTCAAGATGTAGTAAAGAGATCTCCCCAGTGACCCAATTATTTCAGATGGTATGTGCTGTGCAGCCTCGAGGAAAGGAGATAATTCCACTATGAAAGTTTCAGAATGAATTCATAATTGTTGAAACATATTTAAAGTGAGCCTGTGTTCAATCCAAGCAAACAAAAGCAACAGGGCCACTGTAAAGTGCATCAAAACCCCAAAAGAAAACAAATGTATATATTGCAGCTTACCAGTTCTTAGATAAGGAGGTTGCATTAGTTTCCTTTTTTCAAACTTGTTGTGATTCTGCCAGCAGCACACTCACCATAATGTATCTATGAATAAGCAATGTTGTTGACCTAAGAGCCCTTTCACACGGGCATTCCGATCAGGCCTCCCTGTTAGTTTTTCAGGGGGAGCTGACCAGAAGCCTGATAATGGTCTATGGGCAGCCGGATCTAAACAGAGTTTCGACGATTACATTAGAGGGTAATCTAATGTAAATGGACATGGATGTGAAAGTCCATTTAAATCTCATACCCCATAGACCAACATGGGTCCAGTAATTTCAGATTAACTGGAACTGGACAGACACAGATGTCACAATGGTAACATCCATTCCAATCAGCAGGGGATCCATGATGGGACCATGTGAAAGGGGACTAAGACATTACTACATAAACCTCCCCTCTTTTTTTCTCCAAGTTAACAACTGAGAAGAATTTTGGTGATTTGTTTCCACTTATTAAACAGATATACCAAAAAAGCTTTCAGACCAATGGGACCAAATAAGAGAAGCTCATAGTTAGGGTTTACATACTCTTCCACATACCTATCCCCCCTGGAGCAGATATAATTTGGAGCAGTTGCCCATAGTAACCAATCAGCTTCTTCTCTCAGTTTGTTCAGTTAAGCTTTGAAAATTAAAGATAGAAGCTGATTGATTATTATGTGCAACTGCTACAGATTCTGTCTGCTCCAGTTTTGAAAAATTCACTTCAATGTATGTATTTTCAGATAGAGTTCAAATGAAACTTCTCCATGCCTAAAGCTTTCTTACACCCATGAGTTATCAAATCTAATATGGTGGCATGACTAAAATGCCTGCTGAAATGCCAGCTTGTTTCTTTCTCTGTTCCCTCTTGTATTAAAATGGAGAACTAGAACTGCTTGCCAAGATCACTTCAGTTATAGGGCGGCTACACCGTCTGTCTTTCTGGAGCCCCAGCGTAGCCACCCTATCATGCACAGTCCCAGCCGGGACAAAGGCAGCACATGATTACAATTTGTTTGAGCACTGCAGGAAAAAACCTGGGTGAATAAAGATTGAGAAAAAAATGTTCCACAGGTTCTACAGCGCCGGAAGCTGAGGGATAAGGGACCAGCAGAAAGAAAAAAAGCTGCGGAATAATTTTTTTTGAAAATTTGCAATGTAGGAAGGTGAGGAGAAGTGTGCAAATTATCATGGGAAATTAAGTATATTTCCTGATGGTCAGGTATTTGATTTTATAATGTGTACCATGCATACTACTCAACATTAAGGGGTCTAATCACAATGGAGCCGAAGGATCCAGCCATAGCTTTGGCAGATCCTTCGCCTCTCTTCGGGCACCGAAGGGCTGCTGTACAGGCTATTCACTATAGCCCTACAGCAGCTGAAGGCGGCTGAGCGGCTCAGACGAAGCAGGGCAAACGGCCTGCCGAAGGGCCGACCATAAGCCCTGCAACTGACAGCTGGGCGGAGCCAGCCGTGATATCACGGCCGGCTCCGTCCAGTTGTTATATATTGGCCGGGACCTGCTAAAAGACTCTGGCAGGTGCCGGCCAATAGGAAACAGTTGGGCACAGCTAGCTGTCACAGCTAGCTCCGCCCAATTGTTTTTCTTTTTTTATAATTTTTTTTCTTCTTTAAAATATCTTTATTTATTTTTTAATTTTCCTATATATTTACATTTTAAAAATAATTTTTCAACTCTTTTTTTTTTTTCCATTCTTCTCACTTATTTTCTATTCTGCTCGGTACCCCAGAGGAGAATAGCGGCGAACGGCAGCGAGTGAACTGCCAGAGCTTCGGCTCAGCCGATCCAGATGTTGGATCGGCTGAGTCGAAGTCCCTAAAATCAGCCGTACTGAGCCGGAGTGAATAGCCGGAGTGAATAGCTGAAAGTTGTTCTGCTCACTTCACTTCGGCTGGGTTACTCACTCGGCTGCCTTCGGCAGCTGTGTGAATAACCCCTATATGTTTTTTATCAACTTATGCAATGGTAATGCGCTCTTTTTTTCAACCCCATGTTCTATATTGTGTGTCATAATGATCGGAAAAAAGGGGTTGAGGTGTTCCTCAGAGTGCAAGAGTCTGGATTATATGTTGTGGATAATATAAAAAGAAGCTGACAAGGCACCTCAGCCTTTAATGGCACCCACAACATGAGTTAAATTTAAAATAATTACATCATGTTGTCCCACAGTGCATTACACGTAACAGGGCAACCTAGATTAACAAAGTAAATACAATACCTACAGCAAACCCCCTTTCAAAAAAAAGGTGGTTGCTATCAGTAAAGCACACTGTAAAGTGGTCACCTTGTCTGTTCAGTAAATTAACTCTAGGTAGTGTTTACATCTCAAGTAATAAACCTTCACATGGCTATAAATATCCCTGAGATGCAGAAAAGTTCACACATGCACACATGGATCCTACTCTTGTTACCCAGTGATGTGACTCTTCTCTCCCACACCACTTGATGCTGTGCAAATAAAAGTATGTAACCTGCAGCACTAATCAGGTTATTCTTTCATGCTGGGATTTAATTTTTTGGCACAGGTAGAAGGCCAGCTAGCATAACATTGTGCACCAGACTTATGTATTTAAAGTGTAATGCGTGTTTTGCTGAAAAACAAAACTAATCCCATTATCCTGTTCCTTTTTCTTTTCTGAATTAATTACTGCTCATTTCTCCATGCCCTTTCCAAACATTCTTCTGAATGGAAAGGTCTAAACTCACCATAACCAACTAGTGCAATCACAGTGTTATAATTGGAAATGCTGCAGTGTCTGCATCCATTTAGAAGTAGAGGACCCCCAGGGAATATCTAATGAAGGTAGGTTACAATAGAAAAGTGAGGTTCAATAGTTAAAACAATGAACACATTTTTGAGAATTTGTATGAATTTTTCACAAAAATTATCAATAAGACCATTATAGAAGAAAAAAAAGTGGTATTCAATTATTATTCTATATCAATACATTAAAGCAATAAATATGTATTACCATATAATATATGAAGAAGCCAGCTTTGATATCACAGGGAGTATAAATTATATTCACATATAAACTGATTCAATAGACAAAGTGAACTTGTTCTTGGAATCATGGTGTCTGCTGCTTAAAGTATATCTAAAGCCAATTGTTTTTGGTTTTTAGTTTGAATCCAGGAGTGAATGGTTAAAACCAAACCTCTGTCAGGTGTTTTTTCCGCCATCTGTGTCCCATTTGCAAGATTTACCTCGCTTCCTGTACTATAGAAATTATTTTATAATATGTTCTGGAGACAACTCAAAAATGTCCTTCACTTTAAGTCCCAGTAAGTATGGTCACTATGGCAAATACAGAGTGTGAAGCTTCCGGATGGGTTCTTCTAAGTAGGTACATCTGCAAATGTATAAACCACTATTTTTGTTGTCAGATCTGTTATCCATACCATAATGGCTCTACAAAATACCTTTCTATCGTTCTTTGTGCTGAAAGAAGATTAAGTTTCACAGTTGTATTGAAAAAACACAACATGAAGGTCAAGCAAAAGATAAAAAAATTAATTCATGAATTAAAAATCATGCATCCTTAGAACCTCAGACTTGGAGCTGATGCTGAGGAAAGCAAAAAGTATTTAAAGAAGCTTTGTTCACTTTGCTCCAACAGGGAAAACATACCCTGGATCTTTTCGCCAAAATCAAAGATGTACAGGTAATGGAATACCTGACAGCACGGCTAAATGACACAGTTGAAGCCCATAAAGGGGTGTGGAGGCCGTGGGATGCCTATGAGGTGAGCACAAACTGCGTGGTTTGAGAGGAGTAAACTGAGGGGGGAGCCCGGGGGAGACTGGCCCAGGGGTATAGAACCAAGGGGACCAAGATTTGGGAGGAGCCCTGGTATATGTTGCTCATGATGTCCATACAGAATGATGTCCTGGAAGACGCTTACTTACCTACACCCACTTTCTCTTCTTTTCTTCTCTCACTGCTATATTTTTGCAATGTTATAAAGATATTCAGTTAATTGTAGATGCATCACATTTGAAAGGTATTTGTCGGATAGCACAGATTAGATAAGATAAACCAGAAGGAAGCTTTATATGCAATATAGCCATGACATACAGTACTGTAGGGTGGCAGATGGGGAAAAACCTGTCTTCTACGCTATAGTGAAACAACAGAACAATGTCTGTACAATGGTTTCCAGTTGAATGTTGATGATGTCATAAGTTTTGTATTTTCTATATGCAACTTTCAAAATAAAAATTGTCAATTTAAAAAAAAAAAAAAATACTACAAAAAAAATATATAGTAAATATATATGTTGTACACCTAAAAAAACATCAAACATGTTACTTTTGTAATGCACAGAAGGGTGATGCAAAAGGGATAGATTAATGGGGTTTGTAATACATTTACAAAGAATGAGGTTGGTATTGATCAGACTGCTGTATTCATAAATGAGAACACTGAAACACAGCAATATAACACAAATCAATCAATATAAGTTCACAATGATACAAGTTCACAATGTATAGTATTTCAGATGAAGAAGGCATCAGAATTCTTCAGTAGATACAATTGAATAGTGTGATGCATGTGAAAGGTTTCTAGCTCATCTCTTGTATAAAATACTTTTCCATGTAAACAAAGCACTACAGCCCTGCATGACTTATATGAGTCACTGCCAACAAATGTTTGTTATTTAAAATATGGTCATATTGTGAAGATAAAGTGTACATTCATACTTGCTGTGCAAAACAATTGTACATCCTATGTCGTAGTATCATTTATATACTTACAATAAATGTCAACCCTATTATTCTGACTCTGATTGTTGTATTAGCTATTTATCCCTTGCTGAGATCTCTATGCCTGGCCTTTATAAGCAGATATAATCACTGCGGACAATCCTTATCACATAGCTGAACTCAACAAATACCTTTTCATCCATGAAATGCTTTATACTTTGCTGCAGGTTACAGCAGACAGCAGGATACAGCAGTTGAATGAATAGATGGCATTTAAGGCGGTCAAGGATGATAATGTTTCAAGCTAGCATGTACATATGTTCCTGTTATGTGCAGCCATGACACTCAACTAGTACTGAACAAGAAAGGGGAAATACATAATTGATGGAAGGGAACACAGAAAACATGGTGCAATAACCCAAAACGACCACAAGATGTCAGTATAATAATAAGCTATACAATACCAATGAGCAAATGGCATAAGGAAAATAAACTATATTAATCTCATTTAACATTAATATGAATATTAATGTTAATATTAATATTATAAAACTATTGTGACAGCACACCTATCAATGAGCAATAACATGGACAGCATTTTGTTATATCTGTTTGATAAGTGCAACAAAATACCTGTTTACCCTGACCAGGGCTAGTTAACTGTGGAGCACCCCAAAGTGTAGTACTTATACACAGACACCCCAAAGTACTTATACACAGAATGCAAAGACACCCCAAAGTGTAGTACTTCAGAAAGCAAAACAAAGATGCCCATGTTACAGCTCACACTGAACATATCCAGTAGACATGTGCACCAGCAAAAAATACCCCTCCACCACTATTTTTTTTTATTCTAAACTACGTACATACACCTTCTGTTTAGGGTGTCAATGTTCTGTCCCTGTTTCCAAATTGTGCTACTGTGTTGTTAAAAGAGGCTGGACAAAGTACCATATCTTAGTCTGGTGTGCAATAAAGCATATGTTGTGGAAGAGTTTTATTTTTAATAAAAGATATTTTGAAAATCAAATGGAATTGTGTCTCAAAATTCAGCAAAATCCTTTGTTCTATTCTGTGTACCCCATGCTCCATTTTGTCTTAAGCATAGCAAAGCATAGGGGAAAAGGCATGACACTACAAGCCATCCGTTGTAACGCAACACTCACCTTTTGGCTCCATGTTCAGTGGAGATCGAGACTCGAGATGTCCCTCTTATTTTCAAATGTTGGCCACTATGGGAATGTATGCAATCCCATTTAAATGAGCTTATATAAATGCATGGATATTGACATGATAATGCACTTAATAAAGTATAGTAGTGTACCAGTAAAATCAAACAAGAAATTTCTGTTAAGACCAATACCTATGTCTTGATGGAGCTAAAATCAGCTTCTCAGAATTTATTATAGAAAAGCAGGAAGATATTAAGGGTAACAGTAGGAATTTCTATAAGAGATCATGGAAAGACTTCCATGATGTCCAGTGCTGTTTTTGTTTGTAGTGCTCCACGCCATATATATAAATAGTGAATGTTTACTGTTTTTGTTCCTGCTTCTTTATACGTAAATAATTAAAAGAGAAAATTCACAAATGTCTACAGAACTCATTAGCCAAACACAGTACGCTGATTGCTGGAGGGTCATTGCAAAAACATAGCAGGAACCTGTCTTTTATTGATTACCATTTTCTTTCAGTGACTCTGTAATGAGGAGCGAAGGTATGCATTTCACGGCTTGTTTATTCCATAAATGCTGACTTAAAATTACACTGCTGATTATGACTTGGAAGTCAATGTAATGATAGTGCCATAAGAATAATAATAGCTCTGTTTAATCATAAAACTACTGCAAGGCCAAAGTCAGGTTCATTGGGTGGTTTTGTCACATTAATAACTAATAAAATGCAGTTTTTATGACATTTTTAGCCTTGTTTTAGACAAACAGGTGACGGTAACAAAATAACTGAGGTGCATGGTTGAATTAAGGTACATTTAGAATAAAAGGAAAAAGGTGTATTTATCAATGACATGCTCTCAGTAAACAGTTTTGAAGTAGCAAGCATGTCTTTCCTGTTCTGTCTACAGGTGCTAAAACTACAAAAAAACACTACACCCTATAAACCTGGGTTGAAACGTTAGGTAGAATATAACTATCAAATAGGCAGTCACACTAGTATTCTGTGAATGTACATGAAAAACAGACTGTTGCACCACACTTACTGTATCTGTGCACTTGCACTAGACGACAGTACATTCCATCAATGGCAGCACAAGAATGGCTTTCGTAACTCCTTCAAGAGTATACAACCAAATTGTAATCCCAACTAGTACAAACAATATTGCTGAACATCCAACAGAAGACTAACATGACCACACCGCTCAGCCTTGAAGTCCCAACACAACATTTTACACATGAACCTATATCTTGCATCTCCCTTTTAGTAAAACAACAATCCAAAAATGGGTAACACCCGCAAAGCAAGTGCAGGATAACCAATAAGTGTAGTGCATACATATAGATCAAGACATTGAGATGTCTTAACTACTTATCAGGGACGTCAGGGGAGGCAGGTGAAGCGGAGCCTCACCTAGTATTATGAAGAAAAACGGGGTCAGCTGCAAGTCTGAAGTTGACAGCTTTTTCTCCATTCAGATCAGCTTGTAACAGGTCACACAGCAGGGAAAGCCTCCCCGCTGTGAAACCTGTCATGGACAGAGCACTGCCATGTTAATTACAGGCAGCGCCGCATCCAGCTTTTGACAGGTAGTTAGGTTACAGAGCAGTGGGCTTCCCCACTGCTTGTGTAACCTAACTTGGTGAGGCAAGAGCTGTCACAGCCTCTACTCTGTGTTAGAGGCGTGAGCTCTGTGGATGGCTTGGACCAATGGCAAAGCCCCATTGGTCCAAGCTGTCCAATAAAAAAAAAACAGTGAGGACATTGATCTCGATGCCTCACTGGTGACTCGCCAGTGACAAGCAAGTGAGGGACGGGGAGACTCCTCCCTTCCTCCTCCCCACACAGCCTGGTTACCAAGATGGGGGCAGGGCTTCAACAGGATGGTGTGGAGCTCGACTGGACGGGCGGAGCTTCGGCGGGCTGGGGGATGCCTCACCCAGCACAGAAGGCATGGCATGTCAATGCTACTTATCCAACAAAATTAGATCGGCACATCCACTAGATCCAAGCAATATATTAAGACTCAATTTTGGAGTAGTATGCTAAGGCACAATTAAAAAAACTCACTTGGAAGACTTGCTTTACATACTTAACTCGACACATGGGAACTATACATGGATTGGCAGAATATGTCCACATACTAATTTAGCATAATTTTTTATGCTGTTGAGGGAGCGAATTCCTGCCATCCCCACACTTTCCCTTTTTTGTTTTTTTTGTCTGTTAGAGTGTGTATTACCAAAGCTCACCTTGCGTCCAGCCTTCACATTCCAAGGTAGGCAATAATATGTTGATATAACTCTCTCTAAGGTGATGAAAGCACCAAAAAAACACTGATGTTGGTATTACGTCTTGTTTTATTATTTCTAGATGTACATAGTATTTTATTGCCATACCTACTGACATATTGCGTGAACACTAGTGTTTTGTTGTATTTGTCTTCTTTGAAAAATGTACTAATAAACTGAATAAAAATGTTTTATTTATTATTTTTAAAAATATATTTTATTTCAAAACATTTAAAATAGGGCTGGTAATGATTAACATTTTCGTGTTCGAATAATCTAAATGTTTTTTAATCGATTAATTTCGATTAATTATAACGCACATACAGATCCAACTACATTGGCCTATACACATACAGCACAGCAATGAAGTAATAAAATGAACTAGGATCAC
>NW_017306670.1:649625-657907 GCF_000935625.1 Nanorana parkeri | reverse complement strand
CTTCGTTAGCCGACGGAGCCACTTGGGGAAGGGGGAGGAGTCCGGTGACGTCGATGTCCCTGACGTCACTGGATCGCCGACGGGACTCAGGGAAGCCGGCGGAGAGGTGAGTGTTTTCTTTAGCGATCAAAATAATTTTAATCGATCAAAAAGTTTAACGATTAATCGAGAAATTAATCTTTCATTTCCACAGCCCTAATTTAAAAGTATTTTTTTTTAAATCCACCTTAGGATGTATCTTTGCTGGATATGATTTTTGTGGAGAATGGACACTAATTGTGCCCACAACAGAAAAGGACCTGTGACTTGTGTTTTCAGCTAGTTGTTTGTTGCGGACAGAGTGCAGCACACCAGCTAATAAGCAAATAAGCAGTTTTGCAAATGATCCTTTGCCATCAGTATGCATATATATGTACCATGGAATAGCACGGTATAAATCTCCACTTTACTTTGCCTTTAAAGTGAAATTGTTCTCTACTTTTATGTTTTGAACAAAAAGTGCTGCATAAGAGCAGACACTGCAAGATGCCTAAGCTCACTTTTTATTACCCAGAAAAACTTCTTCCATAATTTTAACTTTGTTACTGGGATCCAACTTTTTCTGACTCCATGGCTAAGCCCAGGGACGTCCCTACATTTTTCGATGCTTCAGGCGAGTTGGCGGAGTTGAGGTCGTGGGTGCACGTTACGGGGGATGGGGGGCGGTGCACGGTACCTATGTCCGGCATCCTGCCCAGCTCACTGACGTCACTGGTTGCCACTGGATGGATAGGATGCCAGCCAGAGCATTCCTTTTAGCTTCTGGTAACCAATGACATCAGTAAACAGGGTGGGACCCAAGTCAAAATGTCACAGGTTGCTAAGAGCTCTTCCACACGACTCAATGGCAACGGTTTCAGACTGCTTCATTATAGGGATATCCCAGGCTAAACTCTGCCAACTGCCTTTCCGGTTTCCAATGAGGCTACCTCAGTAATCAGTAAAAAGGCACTCTGACTAAAATGAAGTAGATGGAAGTTGGTGGGGCTTAGAAATCAAATCAGGGTCTGTCAGGCCCTGCAATCAGGGGCATAGCTAGGGGGGGGGGATAGGGGGGTTCAAACCCCCCCCCAGAGTGTCCTGGTGTACGGAGATCGGGTCTGTGTTTTTGATACTTGTGGACCGCTGACCGCGGTTCAGACAGAGGGACAGACCAGTGAACACACTGTAGCAGGGGGTGGGGCCGTTCAGGGAACTCCATTTCCCAGCAGGCACCGCGGTGAGAGAGCTGGAAGGATCCCATTTGTGTACTAGCTCAAGGCAGCGTGGGCAGTGCAGAGACATCCTGCAGGAGTTGGCAGCTTGGAAGCAACAGCGATCAGGAGGACAATCTGAAAGACTGAAAAAGAGCCGCAGCAGGTCCAGGTAGGTACAGAGTGCAGCGGTGTAAAAAGGCAGTAAACACAGTTCAACTGAGTGAAGTCTGTGTGACACAGTGTTGCGCAGGGGAAGGGAAGTGAAATCGGAACTTTTCCCTATGCTCAGAGCTCCATCAGAGAGGAGTCTTGCACTGCTCGCCTCTACATTGTTTGTGATATGAGAAGCGTGCCTGTGCTTGCATTCCAAAGACTGAAAGGCTTAAAGAGGAATTCCAGGTTCAGGGAGGCGAGTATATTTACATATATTACACTGACCTAGCCCACCAGTCCAGAGATCTTCATGCTGAAAATGTAGGAGATAACATGCTTCCACTCCCTGAGGGCTGCTCTGCATACAGACAAAATTAGTGTTTTTGCTAAGAAAGTGGATGCCTCTAGAAATGTGCACTTGAAAAACAAACCATGCCAGCTCCCTAAAGCCCCGTTCACACTCCGCGATATGCAAATCGCGCGATTTGCATTTTGCGCGATATCGCAAGATTTGCCGCGCGATATCGTGCAAATGCTTGCATTGAGCAAGCTTGAATCGCGGATAAATCCGCTCCAAAAAGGGTCCTGCTGTAGCGACACACGACCTGCGACAGCAGGACCCTTTGCCCCATTGAGAAGCATTGGGGAGCGATATCGCGCGGTAATTTGCCGCGATATCGCGGGAATTACCACGCGATAAATCGCTAAGTGTGAACGGGGCCTTACTGTATGCGTGAAGATGTCTGGATTAGGACAGCAGAACATTTTACATTTAATGAAATAATAATGCTTAATAATTAATAAATATTTAATGAAATATTTAATAATGAAATAATCAATATTTAAATATTTAATCATTCATCATTAAATAACTAATAATATGTATTAAATAATAATTTATATAATATTAAATAATTAATTTAATAGTTAAATAGTCCAGAGTCCTGCATCTGTTGCTATTACATTGCAAGATTTATATATTTTTATATACTGTATGTGTGTGTGTGTGTGTGTGTGTGTGAAAATCCAGAGGTTCTAATTAATATTAAAGACGGCCTGCAAATAGTGGCCAAACACAATTAAGTAGGCAAATTATGCGGCTGCTCGTTGGAGGTCGATTGGGGTGGAGGGGGGCACAAAATTTTGTTCTGAACCCCCCCCAGGAAAAAAAATTATCTACGGCCCTGCCTGCAATAAAGTTAAACTAAATAAGAAATGGAACAGAAAAGCATTTTCTGACTAATAAATGTAGGAGCAGATATTTTGTGGCAGGATGTTTACTTGAACAGCTTAAACTTGAGTAAGCTTCTCATTAACAGCAAATATTTGACAGTTTCAAGAGGTTTCTGAATCTGTTAGGAAATGGAAGTTGTATTCTGAAGAGGATTGGCACTTAAACCTTTCACATTCAATTGAAGAAAGCTAAGAACTGTTGTTGGATACAAACTGCTGTGTAATACTTTCAGTTTTTCAGTCACAGTAGAAGC
Organism: Nanorana parkeri; assembly: GCF_000935625.1. NCBI lineage: Eukaryota > Metazoa > Chordata > Amphibia > Anura > Dicroglossidae > Nanorana > Nanorana parkeri. The sequence continues at coordinate 655,032 of NW_017306670.1, read as the reverse complement.
CCAGATGTTGTTTAAACATTTATTTTAAAAAAATCTGCAGCAATTTTCTCAGTTTGGGCATTCATTCATGGCCAGCAGATCATAGCTCTGTTTTACAATTTCTCAACTCAGATGTGCCCATGGTGTAGTTCTTATGGTCTTGCAATCAAAAAACCATTAACAGATCCAATCCTCTATAACAACCAGCTCTTTACAAAAGTTCTAGACGTTTGCTACTGCAAAGGACGTACAGTCATGTAAAAAATTAAGTACAACTGTTGGTTGACTTTTTCAATATATTTGAACACGCAAGCATTTTAACTTCAGTAAAACAGTGCCTACAGATAAAGGTATATACTTGAATAACAACACAAGAAAAATGTGCCTTTCATTTATTCAACAAAAATATCAATAAATGTAATGGTGTATTGTGGAAAAATGGATATCAAAAGGCTGATATTGCGACCTATAGCAGGAATTACTTCTTGAATCATTTTGTATAACTGTCCACCAGTCTCTGACATTGACGCAGTAAACTTTTGGACCATTTCTCCATGCAATATTCCTTCAGTTTTAAGATGTATGTGGGATTCCTTGCATGAACTTGCTAGTTTCACAATCAGCCTGCAAAATATTAATGGGAATCAAATAAGGGCTTTGACTAAGGCAGTTCGTAAACCTCTATTTTTTCTTTTTGAGCCATTCTTTAATAGTTTTGCTCTTATGCTTTGGATCATTATCATCTTGAAATACTAATTTCTAGTTCAACTTCAATTTTTGGAAAGATAGCCCCACGTTCTTAACGAGCCCACTTTAATATGATGGACAATGTATAGTAGGCTCGATGAATGCGAGATACCCAGGGCCTGAAGCAGCAAAGCAACCCCATACCCTAACATTTCCACCACCACGTTTCTCAGTTGTTATGAGGAAATGCTGTATTTGGTTTGCAGCAAACATGTCTACCTTTACTGTGACCAAATAACTCTATCTTTGATTGATTAGTCTTCAGCATATTGTTGCAGAAGGTCTGGTCTTTGCCTGTATGTTCAATGGAAAACTGTAATTTTGCTCTAAAGTTCTTTTTAGACAGCTTCTAACACACCTCTCATTCAAGATGCATTGGTGTACTCTCCTTCTGATTGTAGATGCATGCACCCCAACCATTGCAAGAGTTAGCTGAACACCCCACAACAACATTTTGAGGTTCTGTGAGAACATCAAATGGTCGGCTCTTGGGCTGAATTTGCTGAGCTGTCCAGTCCTGGACAAATTAGCAGTTGTTTAAAATCTACTCTTCTAGTTTATTTTCCTTACAGTTAAATAATTGATTTCAAATCATTTGGCAATCTTTTTAAATCCCTTGCCAGACGCATAGATATCCACAACTTTATTTTTGAGGGCCTTAGAGAGATCTATTGATCTTGGAATGGCAACAAAATGCACATCATTAGCAAAGGGGACACCATACCCCAGATGTCTGAGGTTTAAATAAGAAAGGTTCCACCTGCATACTTTCTGGAAGTTCTAATCAATGGCACCTTATCTGGAACACCTGATTCCATTATCAAGGATCTGAAGTGGTGGTATATGTAGAGGTGTATGACAAATCATTATTTTTATTTAATTAGATCATAAAAATGAATACACCATGTCAATCCTATGTGTCATTTATTCAAGTATAACACCTTTTTCTGCAGGCACTATTTGAATCAAGATCTACAGGGTTATTCACTAAAGGGTGTAGGGTTTGGAGAAGGCAGGAGAAGTGAACGATCTAGGACAAAATAGCTGACTTGGAAAAATTCTCCAATTCGGCCCACTTTCCAGTTCAGCTATGTTGTCCTAGATTGTTCACTCCTCCAGCCTTCTCCAAACCCTTCACCCTTTTGTGAATAACTCTGCTAATGTTTGCCTATTTAAATATGTTGAAATACCCTGGAAAAACCTGATTCTTTTCATGTATACTACTAATCCCTGATGTATTCAAAATCGTTAATTCGGGAAATAGTGTCCAATTTGTCCATATTTCTGGAGAACAGAGCTCTGTATTTCAAATTAGACATGCATGTGTGTGGACAAAAAAGGAAAAAAGGAGAAAAAAGCTGACAGTAAGTATCAAAATATCATAAAGTGAATTTGAACTCACAGTGAGATATGTCCTCGTTTCTGGATCCAAATTGAAGAAATTAGGTTGTTGTTACTGCTATCACTGGGTCGATTCAGAGAGAATATCATATATATGGCTGCATTCAGTTAGTAATTCTATGCAATGCTGTGGAAAACGATGTTAAGGCATACCCTGGAAAAACCTGATTCTTTTCATGTATACTACTAATCCCTGATGTATTCAAAATCGTTAATTCGGGAAATAGTGTCCAATTTGTCCATATTTCTGGAGAACAGAGCTCTGTATTTCAAAATTAGACATGCATGTGTGTGGACAAAAAAGGAAAAAAGGAGAAAAAAGCTGACAGTCAGTATCAAAATATCATAAAGTGAATTTGAACTCACAGTGAGATATGTCCTCGTTTCTGGATCAAAATTGAAGAGATAAGGTTGTTGTTACTGCTATCACCGGGTCGATTCAGAGAGAATAGGTAGTTCAGGAGAAATAGATTAATCTCAGCTTCTATGCTGGTCGTTATAACTCAGTGCCTTCACTGAACTCCTATGTTCGTTCCATTGGGATTTTTGTTGCTCCAGGTCACAGAAACAATGTGGAGGGCAATAGCGATTCTCTCCGCTGGATTAGTGTGGGGTGATCAATTATCTTCTTCCCCAAACGGGGATCCACAGATCCAAGATAATAATATCATCCGGTGTGATAAAGGAAGTAGTAATAGCTGTAATAGATTCAGAAGATAGACTTATCTTGGCTCTCTTTGGTATATCGGATATGAGCCTTTCCTGAGACCGCAAAGCTCTTTTTTCTCTGTTTCCAGTCAACGAATTCCAAGTAAGTTCTTGTTGATACGATATATCAGATGAAAGTTACTTGTAAATAGGTGTTTAAGGAAAATCCCAGGGTAGCTTCCAACGAAGCAGCCATGTAATTAGCCATGACACAAACTAGCGTCCTCCCGTTACCCAAAGCTCAGTATACCGTGAGCTGCCGACAATTATGTCTGGATCCCCCCAGCTGCGTGAGTGACAGCTGGCTCTGCCTATCTAGAGGCAGAGCCAACTGTACCCGCCCCCTCCCCCGTCTGTTCTGCCAGTCAGCGCTGGAGGATCAGAGCGGGGAGGGGGGAATCCAGTCCCTCCCCTGTCATGGCTCTCTGCCGTGACAGGATCGAGAAGTGCGCATGTATTCGCTCAGTTCCCGATATACTGAGCCGACCTGTGACAGTTTCATTGTCACTGGTCAGCTAGAACTATGAGGATGAGTGAAAAGCACTCACCTCATAGTTCTCCTTTAACAATTTCATTGGGGTATACTTACTTTTTTTCACATGATTGTAAATGCTTTGCCTTTGCCGTTGTGGAGAACAATAAAAAATGCTTTGCCTCTGGCCAGTATGGGAATGACCTTTTCCAAACAGCTGAAAATCATTAACTGTGTGATCTATTAGGTCCCTTGAGAGATTGCTGAAATTTTTATCTGGATCTAGTTTTAGGCCTTCTAATGACAAAAATCACATGTGACTGATAACCATCAAAATATATGCACCCTAAAACCCATCTCTCGCCTGGCAACAATGCATAGGGATTGGTCACACAACAGCTAAAATAGTAGTCTTTTGCCAGCTGGGAAAGCTTCTTACTTTTAGTTATAATTTATTATAAACAAACAGAATGTAACATTTCTGGATTAGCCTAGAAAATCTGGCAGAGTGTAGCCAACATGCATAACACAAAGAAGTGTAAGCAGCAGTTAAAGTGAATTTTTCTATTCCCCAAGCATTTGCACATCGGTATCCTCATAGTCCGTTTCTTCGGCTACCAATGCACTCCTTTCCTCAAAACATGAAATGCATTGAAAAATGTATGTTCATGTGCATCAATGTACAGTACCCTGCAATATTATCTGTAGTCTCTTAACTGGTTCAGCGAACTAGTGTAAAATGTACTATCTTCTAGTAAATGCGGGTCTATTATCGTTTGCGGAAAAAGCACTTGTTGCTGATGCTAAAGCATCCTGAAAAAAAAGCCTTTTTAAAAACTGACATTAACCCTTCCGCTGCTACAGCCTTTTTTTCTTTTTTTGCACACATGATATAATCCACATTTGGGCCTGAAAGTTACTTCAAACGCCCAAAACATTATGAGGGTTATTTACTAGGAGCCAAGAATCTAGCCCTAGTTTTGGCTGATCGTTCAGCTTACTTCAGCCGCAGGAGCCCTTCGGTTCAGTCGGACCGAAGGGCCGCTGTTCAGGCTATTCACTATAGCCTGTACAGCAGTTGAAGGAAGGCAAGCCGAAGTGGGGAGAACTGTCTGCCAAAGCAGACCGTTTTCTTTTCAAATGCCCTGTTGTCATTCAATGACAGCCTTGCACCCTCAACTTATTTGAGGACACTGTGCTGTCACTGAATGACAACAATGGGTGGAGCCAGCCATGACATCCCAGCCGACTCAGTCCATTTGCTGTGATTCTGCCAGTCCGGGATGTGGCAGGTGTTGACAAATGTAAACAGTTGGGCGGAGCTAGGGGGATGTCACCGCTAGCTCTGCCCAATTGTTTATATTTTGCCGACATCTGTCAGATTGTAATTTTGCGGTGGGAGTTGTTTGGTGAAGTCGGCGGGCGTTGTTTTTTTTATAAATTTCGCCAAGTTGTCGTGGACAATGCTGCATGTCGTGATTTACCTTAGGATTATGTTGTTGGATCAATTTTTGGGATTTTTTTTTTTTAAATAAAGGAATTGTCAAAATTCCTTGTTGTGTTTTTTTCTTTTCTATTAAAGGATTTTTAAAAAAGTGTGGGCTCTGTATTTTAATTTTGATTTAGCCCTTTAGTGAATGGATAGGGGTAAAAATACCCCTCACTCATTTACAAGGTGAGGGGCTGCATTTGGGTGCCCGTTTATTAAAGGGGTACCCTGATGCAAATAAGCCCCCCCATACACAGACCCCCACAACCAACGCCCCAGGACTTGTGGGGAAGAAGCTCGTGTCCCCATTGGCACGGGGACAAAGTGCCTTTTCCGGGGGGGCCCTGGAAAAGTACCCTCCCAGTGCCAAGGGCATGAGGCCTGGTATAGCAGGGGGGGGGCAATGCAATCGTTCGCCCCCCCCTTTCCAGCCCTGCCAGGCCTTTGCTCGAATCAAGGGTCTGGTATGGAATTTTAGAGGGGACTGCCAGCTCTCAGTACCCCTAAAAGGGACCCCATGTAACAAAAACAAAAAGTGTGTGGGGTTCCCCCTTAAAGTCCTACCAGGCCCTTAAGGTCTGGTAGGAATTTTAAGGAGGAACCCCACCCCC
>NW_017306670.1:639869-649591 GCF_000935625.1 Nanorana parkeri | reverse complement strand
ATTCTGCTCGCTACTTTGGAGGTAGCAAGCAGAATAGCCGAGCCGAATGCCAAGCGGCATTCGGCTTGGCTATTCTGCTTGCTACCTCCAAAGGCTACACTACAGTGTCCAGGTTCCCTGGCAGTGTCCAGGTTTCCATTTTTTTGACAGTATATGCCTATTAGCACTAGAAATGTCTTGAATTTAATAAGATTCGACCCTTACAGACTTCAATTTGATTTTTATTTAAAATGATCCTAAACTCAGATGTTAAGCCTTAAAAAAGCATTCAAGTACCTTAACTATTAACAAAAATGTAGCTTATTTGTGTATCACTTCCTTCTGGAGGGTGGCTACTTTTGTTCCCCATGGCCCCTTGCTTTCATGATGGACTACAATCTCAATAAACATTATTGAACTATATGTGAAATTTTAGTCCATCCTGGAAGTAAGCTTGGAGTGGTGGTTTCTTTACAACACACACAGAGACCATGGAGAGAGCAAAAGTAGCCACCCTGCAGAAGGAAGGACAGTGTCAGCACCAATTCAGAGATGATTTGAGGATCTACAGCTATGTGAAGCACAAATAAGTTACATTGTTGTTAAATATAGAGTTCGATCTCAATTGTTTCCTGACTAATAATTAAGTACCTGATTGGATTTATATATCGACATTTGTTTTAAAATAATTATTGTAGTTTTAACAGACATTTAGACCATTATTATCTTATTTGTTTCTTCCCTAAACACACTCGTGTGAGGATCTATAAAAAGTCAATTCTACATGTAGACCTACTCTTTAACGTGTAAGGACCCTCCCCTTTCAATGGATGTGGTTTATATTAATTCCCTTAGGGCCATTAGGGATATTGTGCAGAGGCTTTGATTAAATATCTACAGAAGATTACGAACCCAAAGGGTATATATTGTATATTATTGTAACTGTAATGTCTTCCTTATATTGTAAAGCACTGCACAAACTGTTGGCACTATATAAATAATAATAATAATATAATAATAATATTATTCCTTTAAAGCCAAGATAATATAATTTCATATGATACAGGTATTCACTTTGATATAGGAGTTTACCACTAATCTTATATAGTGACCAGTCAGCATTTTATGCACAATATGCATGCTGTGTAAAGTAATAAATTACCATCTCAATTTACTACTTACCATAGGGAAATAACCCAAAGTTCTACAGAACATTATAGTAAAATTGTGAAAAAAGCCGTGCTGTGCTAATAATAAATATACTATGTGTGAATAAGAAATCTAATATACTTCCAGTAAACAAATGAAAACATTCTGAATATTATTATTATTATATATAGATATACACAAATAAAAATATCCGTGGACAGTGCAAAAGGATAAATTCCAAACAACGAGCCTCAAAATTCAATCTGACATTGTGATAAAACATCCCAATAAAGTGCAATAAATGTCCAAACAATCATATGCTTCCAGTCCACAACAGCATAAACAGTGATCTTTTGGGTATGTGAACACAACCCCGATCTCCCCTTAGGCCCCATTCACACTTGGCGATTCGCAAATCGCGTGTTTGTTGTGCAATTTGCATTTTGCGCGATATCGCGCGATTTGTTGCGCGATATCGCGCAAATGCTTGCATTGAAAAGCATTGAATCGCAGCAAAATCCGCTCCAAAAAGGGTCCTGCTGCAGCGATGCACGACCTGCGACAGCAGGACCCTTTGCCCCATTGCCATGCATTGGAGAGCGATATCGCGCGGTAAATAGCCGCGATATCGCGGGAATTACCGCACGATAAATCGCTCAGTGTGAACGGGGCCTTACTGCCACCAGAGAAAACGTTGGGAGTGCCGCTCACCTTGCTATCAGACCCAAAGAAAGCTATGTTTGCACTATTCCTCCTTTCAAAACCGTGTAGAGGAAAAACTCACCAATGAACACTTCCCGTCGACTCCTCCTGGACAATTAATTTGCTATGACAGTCCTCGGTGTTAGGCAGGATTTACGTTCCCACAAGCCATGTATTAATATACAATGGAAAGATTCATAGTGCAGATGGTTTATGCAAAACAAGCAGGCTTTATTAAGAACTACTCACATTTGACAAGAATAAAACAAGCATCAGAAAAAATCAGTCCATTCTCAGCAACGGTGAAACCAATTGTGCCGCTCCTATGCTGCACCGTACGCGCGTTACATCAAAGGCATGACTTCTTCAGGGGTGTGGAGAATGGAGCATCCCCGAGCGTATACATAGATCCTGGTTACCATGGAAACATGTACACAAAACCACTAAATTGCCGACAAATGACTACCGGCATTACATGAGAGCTATCGGTACTATAACAACTGGTGGTAATACATAGAAATACTGTATATAAATATGGCCAGTACAACCAGAAGAAGATGGGGCACATATTACATGCATGAAATATAAAAATGTATAAAATAACATCACATATTAACACATGATATGTACACAAGTATACAGTATATGCATGTATGTCCCATAAGAATATTTAAAAACATTTACATAATAAATGCTCAATGATTGCAGAGAAATCCAGCAGCATAATCTAGGATATGTGAAATAACACTCCACACCCGTATTATAAAATTCTAACGAATACACTCCTAATTAAGAACTTTTTAAAGCTTTTTTCCACTATTTTAAACTTTATCTCATTACAAAGAGTCAAGCTGGGGCTTTTAGTCACCACAGTTTAGGGGAGTGGCGCAAGGTTTTTTTTATACTTAATTTATAACATTATAGTACTCTCACACAAAATCCAGTCAGTACCAATGTTATTCAATCAACTCCTGTCCCAAGCTCAACCGTTATATTTATATATTCCTAAATCCTTGTATGCATATAAGGGAACCTTAAAAGTCCCCAAACAGAACAATAAAGTTTTTGAGGTTTATATTACTGTTCACCAAATATGCACTTTGATGAATTGTTTATAAACGAAATAGTTTATAACTGGTAGTCAGGGGCGTAACTAGAAATCACAGGGCCCCATAGCAACATTTTGTATGGGGCCCTGTGATTTCTAGTTATGCCTCTTGCATAGCCCACCTGATATACCAAACAGCCCACCTGAGAGTGACCCTGCAGAGCCCACCATAGACTCTCTATGGCGGGCTCTGCAGAGTCTCAGGTGGGCTGCACACCTCTTACCTGTCAGCTCGGTCCGCCTCCATGGTTGCCGGGCCCCGCCTGCTCTTCCGTCCCCGCCTCCTCTTTCATCGTCGGGCCCTGTCTTGTCCTCTATCGATGGGCCCCACCTCCTCCTTCACTGCAAACGCTGGGTCCAGTCTCTTTTGCAGCAGCTGCTGGCTGTCACTGACACAGCCCAGCAGCGGATGTGAGGAAGAACGCTGCGCGTTCCTCTTGACAGCCAGCACCCTGATATGCCACAGCAACCCAGGCAGCCCGCACGGCATCAGAGGGATGCCCTGGCCGGGCCCACCTGCGCTTGGGCTCCATAGCGGCTGCCTGGGTCGCTATGGCGATTGTTATGCCACTGCTGGTAGTAAATTCTTTAAATATTGGAATACAAAAGGGACACTATTTTTTTCTCACAGCATTTTAACACGTGTGTTGTGGGTTATAGAAAAATGCACAAACATGTGCATTAATATGTAATAAAAGTATGCAAATAGTGTTAAAAATACAAGCAATCAATAAAACATAAGTACATAGAAAATCGAGTTAACCTTTTCCATGCAGCAAGGTTTACTTTGCACAAGAATTATACCCCTAGTCAAGTTTTTTGTAGCTGCTGTCATATAAAAATGTTCTAACTGCTGTTGTCATTAATGGAAGGGAAAATGTATTTTACCAGCCTATAGAAATTTCACTATTTTCTTGCATGGTCTGCACAAAAATTACAGTTTAAGGTTTACTAAGCCCTAATAAAATAATATTGCCTCCACAGGAACAGTAGCAAATATTCAGTAATACAACCAATGTAATTGCATTGTCAGCTATCTCAAGTATACCTGCTCTCCGATCAAATCCCTTAACAAATATGGCTTTGGGTCAATCTGCTTGAGCAACACAAAAATGCAGCCTGTTACTCCACTTGTAGGAAGCCTATATTTCAATGTATACCTCATTTACTTGTGTTAAATCAACAACACTTCTATTGATTTAACTACATTTTTCTGTGTGGCCTTTTCAGAAATAGAAATTCTTAGATTATAAACTTCCAAGTAGCAGGGTATAAATTATTTTACCCCCCCCCCCCTTTTTTTTTTTCAAGTCACGTTCTGTGCAAGTATAATAAACAGCTACAGAGGTGTGAGGCTACAGGGGTGCAAACATTTCCCCATTATTCACCTTTATTGTTAATAGTTTAATGCCTGGCAGTCAGATAAATATACAAATTAAATACATACTGTATATCTGTGCTGTCTGACCTGCCAATGGATTTGTACTTCCATTCATTCAGACTTGTAGATAGATTAGATATAAAGTAGTATTAAACTCTTTTGAATCCAGATCCAACATATATACAACTCCCAGCAAAGTAATTCTTTACATTTTTGCCCAGGCACTCATAGTCATCATGTTTCCAAACAGCTGACTCCAACTCTCTCAGCTTGGCTTCCCTGAACTTCCCGTCCAGTACAAGATCACAAAAAGGACAGAGCAGGCTCCAGCAGCTGTCCATCTACTAGCTTAGAAAAGGGAAGAGTGAGGAAGTAGGAGTGGGGAGCAGTTCAGCGGCTTGCCCTGCCTTGCCATGTCTGTGTGTTTTGTGGCTTACCAGTACACACAAGGGTGGTTCCATAGGACTCTGCAAGGGAAATGAGCCACCTTAAAACAGGGTCAGTGTTCTGATTCTGCAGGAATCTAAAACTTTTAAGGATCAGCATCCATTGTAAGTAATTTTTTCAGCAATTGAAAAAGCTTAAAAACCTTTTGACTTTAATATCACTGCCAAGCAGTATAGCCAGGTTAATGGCCTCACACTTCCCAGCAGTTAGTCAGTACAGCATGATCATCTCACTGCCCCAGCATGTGATTAGGCAATAAAGAAGCAGCAGCAGACTGATGAGCTCATTCTTCTGAGTCTCTTCCATCAGCATGGTTCTTGTCAGCACAGAGTCTGGCTGGCTAGTTCTCCCCATCCAAATGATAGTGTTGTCGTACAAGAAATTACAAGAGACTGATATCAAGACAGATTTTGGTACTTCCATTAGTTCCATTAAACAAACATTTAATGAATATCATTAAAAAATAACTACATTATCTGGTGATTTAACATCTCACTGGAGTTTGCCCTTAAAACATTTGTTAATATAGATTTTTTTTTCCATGGAAAATGCTAAATTTGTTAGACTGTCACGTTGCCCATTCAGGAGAAAGTTAAAGAGCCCCCCGACCCTCTTATACTAATCTCCACTGTACATGAGCAGGGGGCAGCGGAGCATATAGTGGGGGGATGCAAGAAGTTGAATATAAGTGTGGCTGGGATGGCCTTAAGAAACTCTGTCACATTACCTTGAATAAGCTATTATTTCACAAACCCAGATAACTCATAACTATCATAAGGGTTCACACATTCCTGGTAGACCAATATATAATATATACCAAGAGATAGAACTAAAAAACCCAATTAAATATCAGCGGAGAAGTATGCTTTGTAGACAACTTGAAGATGTAATTTAAAAAAAATAGTGTTTTTTCTTTCTTTAGGTTGAGGCAAGCACCTATATTTTAGGAGCTTGCCTTTCTCACTGCCGCCCTCTCCAACTTAGATGAATGAAAAAGGCATTTGAAAAGACAGCAGTCCCGTCACACTAAGCTGAGGCAGCACATGCAGCTGTTTTAGCAAGCAGTTAGGAAAAGTGAAGATACTAAAGAGTTTATTTAAAGGGTGATTGTATGCTTAAAACACATTAGCTAATTTTACTATAATCAGGTACACTGATAGTTCTGTGGCTATAACAACTTAACTCTGCCTTTTCTTATCCCATACATTGGAAACTCTCATGCTTGAACCAGGCAACTGCAAACATTAAACATAAGTAATGAATGATAGACATCTGACAGGAATAAAAGGGGTTTTTAAAAGGGGTTTAAGTAATACCGTGTTTCCCCAAAAATAAGGCCTACCCCGAAATTAACTTTCCCTACGTTCTGTTATAAAACATTTATTCTTACACATATTTTTGGTAAAACATAAAAGTCGGGATCACGTCGGGTAAATAGACAAAAAACATGTCAAGCCTTAAAGTTGCGTGCGCCCGCAAAAAAACCCCATAGGCGACACTTAAAACGCTTTTATTGCTTATCAGTTTAGTGTTATCAGTGATTAATGACCCTAAAATTATTGCTCTCACTCCAATGTTTGCGGCGATATGTGACATGTGCAGCACAATAGGTGCAATCGTCGTTTTCGCACATAGGCGCACCCGACGCATATCTGCGTGTGTATGTGGGGGGCGGGGACTTAAAAAAATTAAAATTGTTTTCTTTTTAATTTTTTCATGCTTTATCAGAATTCGTTAAATGTTCAAGAGCAGCTGTTGTTAAAGTGTTTAAAAACTGGACTGTCAGCCAAAAATTTGGTTCTGAACGTGCAAATTGTGGCCGTCAGCGACAAATCAATGTTAGGGCAGAACGGAGAGTGGCAAGACTGGTACAAGACAACAGAAGGGCAACAGTGCAGTGTCAGATTCCTCGCATCACCTTTCAACATCTCGTGCAGTCACGAGGCGGCCAACAAAGTCATCTCGTGGAGTCATCTCGTGGCCCAATGAAGTACTGATGGGGTGGTCATAATAATCTGGCCACTCAGTGTATACTGATCTCCCTTTGATCTCCTGTCACAGAGCCATGTCGGCAGTGACAGCTGCTAATACAAGCGATCGGGCGTCTCTAGAGATGCCCAATCGCTTGAATGTAAAGCTCCCGGCCGGCCTTGTAATTACAACGGCCGGCCGGGAAGCTGCTCGCCGGGATTGTCAAGCCCTGCCTCTGATCCTCGCACACAGCCGGGACATACAGCTGTCACAGAGTTAACTGCGGTTCAGTGTAAAAAACCGGCATATTACTTGTACTGTGCCGGTTCTTTACACTGAACCTCAGTTAACTGTGACAGCTTGACAGCTGTATGTCCCGGCCGTGTGCGGGGAGGTACTCCTGTCACTGGTACGGTACTGCGGGTGGGAGCGGCTCTATCTCGGGGGGGGGGGGCAATTGCCCTGTTGCCCCGCCCCTGGATCCGCCACTGGTCTGCCTCAGCCTTTGCTTAGAGAGCTGCCGCCGGGCAGAAAACTACATTTCCCAGCAGGCAGCAGCACAGCAAGGAACATATGGACTGTGGGGTCGGAGTGAGGTGACTGAGCAGTCCAGCCTGGCCAGAGAGGTGGCTCCCTGGCGGGGATCCCACAGAGAACTGTGGACGGCATCAGAGAGGAGAGCTCCAGGACAGCTGCAGGTATTGTGACATTGTGTGTGACAGTATTTAAAATAAGACATCCCCCGAAAATAAGACCTAGTGTGATTTTTTTTTGGGGGGGAATATAAGACAGTGACTTATTTTTAGGGGAAACTCAGTATATAAGGCCATTTTTTGTCTCTTTCCAACTGATTTTTAGCAAGTCCTCTTTACATTTTAGGGTTTATTAGTCCTCAGTTTCTAATACCAATTCCGCTATTCATTGTATAAACGTTTTTTATCATGATCATATACAAGATTTTTTAGGGATAATAAAATATGTCACCTTCAAAAAGATCTTTTAGAAACCTTTTAAAATTTCGTAACAGGCGTAATATAGACACATGTAGCAGTGTACCTAGCACAATATCAGCAATTGTGATAGCTACTGGTTAATTTGGGCTAAATTATTGAGTAGTATAAATAAACAGGGAGAGATGGTGACAGCGTGCGCACCGCCCTCTGAGAGAGTCGATTGATGATGAAACGCGTCGACTGGGTGTGTCCACGCTGTCACAATGCTGCCTCACGTTCCTGAACACAGTTCTAGGAAAAGTAGAAACTTGTTGCAAAGCTATTTTCTTTGCGATCTGGAGGGGAGACAAAGTATGCATACAGGGCTGGTGGACTCTAGGAGGGTGTAAGCGGCTTTCCAGAGACGGATATGAAAATGCAATCTCTTCATAGCTCAAAAAAGTGTTTTTAACCATATTTCATTAAGTTTTTAAAAAGGATTTTATGCTATCCGTTCTGAGAAAATTGAAAAATCCCCACTGGGCTTGGTGACCTAGGACCAAATTATATAGTTGGGATTTGCAGTAAAAATGCAGCTGACCATTTAACACGTATGATCTTAGTTAGAGTTAGTGAGCTTTGGCCATATACTACTACTGTTTGAGACCCGGAATCAAATTATAATATTGGGAATCGGAGCAAAACAAAATACTGTCGACCAGAGGCAGCTCTAGAGTTTGTGATGCCTTGGTGGTGAGACCCCACAGAGCTCTGGTGAGACCCCACAGAGCCCTGGTTTATCCAGGGCTCTGTAGGGTCTCATCACCACCAGGACTCTGTAGGGTCTCACCGGGGCTATCTGGAGTCTTACCAGCCTGGTTAGACCCCTCAGAGCCCTGGTGAGACCCCACAGAGCCCTGGTGAGACACCAAAAAGCCCTGGTTAAACCAGGGCTCTCAAGGATCTTACCAGCACTCTCTAGGGTCTCACCAGGGCTCTCTAGGGTGAGGGTCTCACCAGGGCTCTCTAGGATGAGGGTCTCACCAGGGCTCTCTAGGATGAGGGTCTCACCAGGGCTCTCTAGGGTGGGGGTCTCACCATGGCTCTCTAGGGTGAGGGTCTCACCAAGGCTTTCTAGGGTGAGGGTCTCACCAGGGCTCTCTAGGGTGAGGGTCTCACCAGGGCTCTCTAGGATGAGGGTCTCACCAGGGCTCTCTAGGATGAGGGTCTCACCAGGGCTCTCTAGGGTGGGGGTCTCACCATGGCTCTCTAGGGTGAGGGTCTCACCAAGGCTTTCTAGGGTGAGGGTCTCACCAGGGCTCTCTAGGGTGAGGGTCTCACCAGGGCTATCTAGGGTGAGGGTCTCACCAGGGCTTTCTAGGGTGAGGGTCTCACCAGGGCTCTCTAGAGTCTCAACAGGGCTGTCTAGGGTCTCAACAGGGCTGTCTAGGGTCTCAACAGGGCTCTATGGAGTCTTACCAGGTTTGCGCGGGCCACGTCTCACCGATGCTCCGCTGGCCGGGACCGGTTCTCACTAGGAATGCGCAGGCCACCTCTCACCAGGACTGTGCGGGGCGGTCCAACCAGGTCAGTGCAAGCGCGTCTCGCGGGCGAGAGCATGCAAGACCAGGTGCCGATGTCTCAATCTGCCTCTGAGAGCCTTGTGCGGTTGATGGGAGGGGTGACGTCTCTTCTCATTGGCTGGTGGGCGTAGCTCCAGAAGGCCGAGTGGATGGACTGGGGAAATGGATGAGCTCTCAGTTTGACAGCGACAGGGCTGAGAGCTCATACGTCACCTGGCTACGCCTGTGAGGTAACGCACTGGGAGGGCAAAAAAACCACGAGGCCCTTGGGAGCAAAAGGCCTTAGGCAACCGCCTAATTTGCCTACTTAAAGAGCCGTCTCTACTGTCGAGCATGTAACACGCACGATCTTGTCAGTGTGTTAAAGTGGTGACGTATATTATCACACACTGTACAAGGAGGTGGATTGCACTGGAAGTGTTACTGTATCCAGTGGTGTATTTAGGTTTCGTGCTGCCCTAGGCAAGACT
>NW_017306670.1:634273-639759 GCF_000935625.1 Nanorana parkeri | reverse complement strand
ATTTTCGACTCCATGGTCAGTTTAAGCTCCCCACACACTTTACAATTTGATTGAACTCCTCTGGATCTACCAACTTCCATGTATAGGAAGTGCCTGGCAGATAACATACAAAATTATACAGTTTTGTCAAATCTAAAGTAGATTGAACAAAACTGTATGGTGGAGATAGCTGAGAAGTTTATTGGTGTCAGTGGTAACATACTCAAGGGAATTTATCAAAAAGGGAGCAGACAAAATCTGGAGCAGCTGTGCGTGGCAACCAATCAGCATCGCTTTTTCAGTTTGTTCAGTTAAGATTTGATAATGAAAGAGAGAAGCTGATTGGTTGCCGTGCACATTTGCTCCAGATTTTGTCTGCTCCAGATTTTGTCTGCTCCAGATTTTGATAAATTTCCTTCACTGTATGTGAGAAGTAGAAATTGCTCATCTCTGGACGATCCCTAGGCTTCTATGAACCCCTAAGGCTTGTTCACACCAATTGTTGTGCGTTCCAGAACGCACCACAATCGCTCACAAATTTCCCCCTTCGTTCTGGGGCGGGAGGGGGCGTGACGGTGCATTGAACTCAATGCAAGCGCGCCTGCAGTGCGATCGGACATGTGGCAAAACTTTGCCTGCGTTCCGTTCCACTGCATATGCAAAAAGTAGAGCATGCAGCATTTTTTGCATTTGCAGTGGAACAGAATGCAGGCAAAGTTTTGCCACGCGTCCTATCGCACTGCAGGGGGGGGAAGTGTGCCTGCGGTTACATTGACTTCAGAACGAAGTGAGTTATTGTGGTGCGTTCTGAAAAGCAATGCAATTGGTGTGAACAAGCCCTGAGGGACTAAAGTATCCACATACTGACCACCACATACTGACCACCACATACTGACCACCACATACTGACCACCACTGTCTGCCTCCATTCCTCTGTAACTAGGAGGAGGCCATGTCACATTTCCCAAATACAATACACAAAACAGCACACTGCTATGCCTGAACCCACCCCATGTAATTCACACATGGAGCAAACTCAGTACTGTGCTCACCCTCCGTCGATCCACTTACCTCACAGACGCCCCCTTCAAGTGTCCCTGTGTGCAGAGCGGAGCAGCCATGTGTCACAGAGTCCTGCCGGCCGACTGAAACACCTGCAGCCCCTCCCATTACCGCGTGTCACTTCCTCCGGATCTCAGTGCAGCATCATTGATTCTCTGGCCGGCTGCCTGCTGTTCACTGCTGGGCTCACCCTCCCGTCTGCTTCTGTGCCCGGCTCCCGCTCTCCCCCCTCTCCATCACAAGCAGGCTCCCGCCGTCTCCACCACAAGCAGGCTCCCGCCCTCCCCCCTCTCCACCACAAGCAGGCTCCCGCCGTCTCCACCACAAGCAGGCTCCGTGCCTTAAACGGAGCTTCAGCTTTTACAAACAGGCTGACAGACGTTTGCGGTACAAGGCGTTTGCCTAGGGCCGCCCCCCAGGAAAGTGCCGCCCTAGGCAAACGCCTTGTTTGCCTCGTGGTAAATACGCCCCTGACTGTATCTATGAACTTGCAAAGATTTTTTTTATAAACATTGATTGTTGAATACCATTTTGTTTTTGGACTAAGTACCCGTGGTGGATAGTTGAAAAGACTTTTCACATAATTTTTGTTTGAAGGATTTGAATGTTTTAAGATGAACTTAATTGATAGAGTTTGTATTTAAGATTTGAAGATTTTCTAGGTTTGCACATTGACAGTTTATTGGAGATTGGATTGAGGGTGGGGAGGCACAGTGCACCAAAGAAATAATACTGTTAAATGATATTGATCATTAGAGCACCTGCAGCCATTTAGTTTAAAAGAGTTCCTTATTTATAGATGGGAGCGTGAATTAATTCAATCAGTTGCAAACATTGCTTGTTTACATGCAGCCTTTATGTAGTCTGCAGTCTACCATATATAGGGGTCTATTCACTAAGCTGCCGTAGGCAGCCGAGTGAATGACCGACCTAAAGCAAAGTGAGCCGAACGCTGTTTGGCTATTCACTTCAGGGTGGTAGGCTGATTTCAGCCGTATGTCGGCTGAAATCAGCCGTACATCGGGTGGCTTCACGTGGCTTCGGGTCGGCTGAACATGCTCAGCATGTTCGGCCGACCCGAAGTGCAGGAGGAGTTCGACTCAGCCGATCCAACATCTGGATCGGCTAAGCCGAACCTCCGGCAGGCTACTCGCTGCTGTTCAGTCTATTCTTATAGACTTGGCTGTTCTGCTCAGTCCCTAAGAGGGACTGAGCAGAACAGAAAAATAGTTTAAAAAGTACAAGAAAAACCCAAATGGTCTAGAAAACGTTGTAGATTGTGCGGAGCTAGAAATGACAGCTAGCTCCGCCCAACAGTTTTCTATTGTCCAGCGGTTCTGCTGCCGTAAAAAAAAACGGAAAAAAACTCTCCCGGGCGCTCTGTGAGTCTCCCGCTCCCGGCCGCCCAGGAGAGAAGCACTGCTTTATCTTTTTTTTGTCTTTATTCTGACACGGAGCCGTGTCAGAATAGGAAAAAATAAATAAAACATTTTTGCCCACAGGAATGCATTGCTAGATTCCTATTGGCTATTTCAATTTGCAATAGGAAATAGTAAACTAGCATTGCACCCGCCCTCTGCTGATGTTCGGCCGACCCGAAGTGCAGAAGGAGTTCGACTCAGCCGATCCAACATCTGGATCGGCTGAGCCGAACCTCCGGCAGGCTACTCGCTGCTGTTCGGACTATTCTCATAGATGCCGAACAGCAGTGAGAGAATAGCGGCATTCGGCTCGGCTGTCCTGCTCGGTCTCTCTGTGGGAACGAGCAGAACATAAAAACAGTTA
Organism: Nanorana parkeri; assembly: GCF_000935625.1. NCBI lineage: Eukaryota > Metazoa > Chordata > Amphibia > Anura > Dicroglossidae > Nanorana > Nanorana parkeri. The sequence continues at coordinate 636,933 of NW_017306670.1, read as the reverse complement.
AAAAAGTAGAAAATAGAAAATGATTGTGCGGAGCTAGCAATGACAGCTAGCTCCGCCCAACAGTTTTCTATTGGCCGGCGGTTCTGATGCCGTCAAAAAAAAAAAGCATAGCTCTCACGGGGCTCCGGGAGTCTCCCTCTCCTGGCTGTCAAGGAGAGATACACTGCTTTTTCTTTTCTTTTTTTTTTATTCTGACACGAAGCCATGTCAGAATAGAAAAAATTATAATATATTTGGCCATAGGAATGCATTGCTAGATTCCTATTGGCTATTTCAATTTGCAATAGCCAATAGCAAACTAGCTATTGTACCCGCCCACTGCTGCTGTCACTCAGTAGTGAGGAGAACTGCAGCAGAGGGCAGGTGAAAAAGAAGTGTTTCTCTCCTTGGTGGCCGGGAGACTCCCGGAGCGCCGGGGAGAGTTAGGCTGTCTGGAGATCAGTGTCCCTGGTTAGCTGGTAACCAGGGATGCTGATATCTATGCAAGTGGCCGGAGCCAGCCGTAATTTCACAGCTGGCTCCGCCCAGCTTTCAGAAGCAGGCTGTCGGCTGGCCAATGGCCGGCCGCTCGGCCAGCTTCGGCTTTCAGCACGGCTCAGCCAAGCCGAGGCATATGCCTTCGGCTCGACTGAGCCGCTCGGCCAAGTTCGGGGAGCTGTACGGGCTATAGTGAATAGCCCGTAGAGCAGCCCTTCGGTTCTACTGAACCGAAGGAGTCCTGGGTCCGAAGCTAGCCAAAGGATCGGCCGAAGCTACGGCTAGATCATTCGGCAGCTTCGTGAATAGACCCCCTAGTGTGGAAAGGAAAAAAAACTTAGACCAGGGCTACTTACAATGAACACATCAAGAAATTCTCTAGATATGTATTCTGCTGTCTGCACTTGGCAATCCTGAATCACATGGGATAATAGAGATGTTTAGAGTTAAGCTAGCCAGGCATGGTTTGAACTTCAATCGAAAACAATAATTTTTTGAAAAAAGCAGCTAGCGAATAGAAGAAAAGAACATATGGAAACTGAGCTGTACGGTGAGATTAGTAAAAGAAAACAAAAGGAGTTTAGAAAAAGGAGTAGAGGAAAAGGGGAGACAAAAGAGAGAAATAATTCAAAGATAAAGGTGACCAGGGGGTTCCATGATCTTGGGAAGGAAGTTTATCAAAATCAGTGGGGAAGAAATTGAAGACCTGTGGATCTTGGCGATTGTTTTTTAACTGTAGGGAAGAAGAAAAAAAGGCCCAGGTTAGAACTTATTTCTCATCTAAATGAACACAATTTCTAACGGTTCAGGTGGTCCTTGGGAACAATCACACTTGTAATACGCATGTGCTAGGAAATGTTTCATCTGGAATTAGAACTTTCATTAAAAATAGTTTAAAAAGTACAAGAAAAACCCAAATGGTCTAGAAAACGTTGTAGATTGTGCGGAGCTAGAAATGACAGCTAGCTCCGCCCAACAGTTTTCTATTGTCCAGCGGTTCTGCTGCCGTAAAAAAAAACGGAAAAAAACTCTCCCGGGCGCTCTGTGAGTCTCCCGCTCCCGGCCGCCCAGGAGAGAAGCACTGCTTTATCTTTTTTTTGTCTTTATTCTGACACGGAGCCGTGTCAGAATAGGAAAAAATAAATAAAACATTTTTGCCCACAGGAATGCATTGCTAGATTCCTATTGGCTATTTCAATTTGCAATAGGAAATAGTAAACTAGCATTGCACCCGCCCTCTGCTGATGTTCGGCCGACCCGAAGTGCAGAAGGAGTTCGACTCAGCCGATCCAACATCTGGATCGGCTGAGCCGAACCTCCGGCAGGCTACTCGCTGCTGTTCGGACTATTCTCATAGATGCCGAACAGCAGTGAGAGAATAGCGGCATTCGGCTCGGCTGTCCTGCTCGGTCTCTCTGTGGGAACGAGCAGAACATAAAAACAGTTAAAAAAGTAGAAAATAGAAAATGATTGTGCGGAGCTAGCAATGACAGCTAGCTCCGCCCAACAGTTTTCTATTGGCCGGCGGTTCTGATGCCGTCAAAAAAAAAAAGCATAGCTCTCACGGGGCTCCGGGAGTCTCCCTCTCCTGGCTGTCAAGGAGAGATACACTGCTTTTTCTTTTCTTTTTTTTTTATTCTGACACGAAGCCATGTCAGAATAGAAAAAATTATAATATATTTGGCCATAGGAATGCATTGCTAGATTCCTATTGGCTATTTCAATTTGCAATAGCCAATAGCAAACTAGCTATTGTACCCGCCCACTGCTGCTGTCACTCAGTAGTGAGGAGAACTGCAGCAGAGGGCAGGTGAAAAAGAAGTGTTTCTCTCCTTGGTGGCCGGGAGACTCCCGGAGCGCCGGGGAGAGTTAGGCTGTCTGGAGATCAGTGTCCCTGGTTAGCTGGTAACCAGGGATGCTGATATCTATGCAAGTGGCCGGAGCCAGCCGTAATTTCACAGCTGGCTCCGCCCAGCTTTCAGAAGCAGGCTGTCGGCTGGCCAATGGCCGGCCGCTCGGCCAGCTTCGGCTTTCAGCACGGCTCAGCCAAGCCGAGGCATATGCCTTCGGCTCGACTGAGCCGCTCGGCCAAGTTCGGGGAGCTGTACGGGCTATAGTGAATAGCCCGTAGAGCAGCCCTTCGGTTCTACTGAACCGAAGGAGTCCTGGGTCCGAAGCTAGCC
>NW_017306670.1:497390-632037 GCF_000935625.1 Nanorana parkeri | reverse complement strand
AAAAAAAAAAAGCATAGCTCTCACGGGGCGCCGGGAGTCTCCCTCTCCTGGCTGTCAAGGAGAGATACACTGCTTTTTCTTTTCTTTTTTTTTTATTCTGACACGAAGCCATGTCAGAATAGAAAAAATAATAATATATTTGCCCATAGGAATGCATTGCTAGATTCCTATTGGCTATTTCAATTTGCAATAGCCAATAGCAAACTAGCTATTGTACCCGCCCACTGCTGCTGTCACTCAGTAGTGAGGAGAACTGCAGCAGAGGGCAGGTGAAAAAGAAGTGTTTCTCTCCTTGGTGGCCGGGAGACTCCCGGAGCGCCGGGGAGAGTTAGGCTGTCTGGAGATCAGTGTCCCTGGTTAGCTGGTAACCAGGGATGCTGATATCTATGCAAGTGGCCGGAGCCAGCCGTAATTTCACAGCTGGCTCCGCCCTGCTTTCAGAAGCAGGCTGTCGGCTGGCCAATGGCCGGCCGCTCGGCCAGCTTCGGCTTTCAGCACGGCTCAGCCAAGCCGAGGCATATGCCTTCGGCTCGACTGAGCCGCTCGGCCAAGTTCGGGGAGCTGTACGGGCTATAGTGAATAGCCCGTAGAGCAGCCCTTCGGTTCTACTGAACCGAAGGAGTCCTGGGTCCGAAGCTAGCCAAAGGATCGGCCGAAGCTACGGCTAGATCATTCGGCAGCTTCGTGAATAGACCCCCTAGTGTGGAAAGGAAAAAAAACTTAGACCAGGGCTACTTACAATGAACACATCAAGAAATTCTCTAGATATGTATTCTGCTGTCTGCACTTGGCAATCCTGAATCACATGGGATAATAGAGATGTTTAGAGTTAAGCTAGCCAGGCATGGTTTGAACTTCAATCGAAAACAATAATTTTTTGAAAAAAGCAGCTAGCGAATAGAAGAAAAGAACATATGGAAACTGAGCTGTACGGTGAGATTAGTAAAAGAAAACAAAAGGAGTTTAGAAAAAGGAGTAGAGGAAAAGGGGAGACAAAAGAGAGAAATAATTCAAAGATAAAGGTGACCAGGGGGTTCCATGATCTTGGGAAGGAAGTTTATCAAAATCAGTGGGGAAGAAATTGAAGACCTGTGGATCTTGGCGATTGTTTTTTAACTGTAGGGAAGAAGAAAAAAAGGCCCAGGTTAGAACTTATTTCTCATCTAAATGAACACAATTTCTAACGGTTCAGGTGGTCCTTGGGAACAATCACACTTGTAATACGCATGTGCTAGGAAATGTTTCATCTGGAATTAGAACTTTCATTGTAACGAACATCATTTGTTCAATGATAATGTATGGTATAGGAATGTATAAAAGAACAATACCAACAAAAGTTTCTGTTTAGTGTATGCAAATGGATTGATCAGTAGATTCTAGTACATTGTGTGAGTGTGTATATATATATATATATATATATATATCTTCCACTAGACCATTTGGGGTTGCTTTACTAAAGGCAAATAGGCTGTTCACTTGGCAAAGGAATTTGCACTTTGCAGGGGAAATGTCCCCTTAGTTTAGTGAATGAAGTGAAGCTCTGTTGACTTCCATCATCCAATCTTGTACAAGCAATACTACTGTTTTTTAATTTTCCTTGCTCGTGATTGTGTATTCTTTACAAAGTGAAATATCACCTAATTCACCAAGCTAAAGGAAACTACCCCTGCAACGTGCACATTCCTTTGTAAAGTGAACAGCCTATTTGTCTCTACATGCTTTTAGTCCACCTGGGCAGTTTTTGCTCTTGTCTGAGTTCGGTATTAGTGGACTTTGCTTTGCATTATTCTTTCATTGATTTCATAACCAATATAGAAAACCTGTTTAATACGTCTGGGATTCCATACAAGTAGCAGATCTGGACTAAATATTTAGGGGTGCTTGAACAAAAGTAGTTGACTCGATGATGGCATCATAGAATGCTATGATCTTTTTTTCAGATTTTCTTGTATACCTTTTGAACAAACCTCAATATGTGTATTTCTAGCTTTAGTTAAATACATGTAGGGCTGCCTGCTTCTATCTTTCACTCGGCTGCCTACGGCAGCTTAGTGAATAGACCCCTATGTGTTTTCAAAAGCTTATAACATTGTGATGTTGGTTAGGAAAGCTGAACTGCTCAATGTCCAAGTGGCCACTGAACCCACCAGAGGTACAATTGAAATATAGAAAATACATGTTATTACCTACCAATATAATAAAAATATGAAATAAGTGAATTAATGGTACATGCCAACAATAATATGTATTTTCCTGTATATTATCTAAAATGCTATTGCAGGTCTTCTTTGCATCTGTACACATGGAACATACTGTATAAGTAAACAAAAATATTGGGACCAACTGTTGTTCACTTGGAACCTTTCTCAACCTTGAACATTTTGAAGTTCAGTTCTAAGTGGACAGGCCCAGTACACTATTCCACCAGCAGTTAGCTGTATTTTCCTTTCCTTTTTTTCATGCTTCCCAAAACCACCACCACCCTTTTTCTCTTTTTGTTTCCATTCTTCTTTTCTCTGATGATGGTTTGGTAGTGGAAAGCCAAGCTAATATTTAGTAATACTATCACTGAAAAATACACACAGATACAGGTTTGTAATCTCTATCATTTTGAAAAAGGTTAAAAAAGGGTTCTTAAATCTTGTTTTTTAAATCTGTTGAAAAAAAATCTTGTTTTTATCTGTGATTTTAAATTTGGATAACATAGGTTTCAAGGATGTGATGGATTGAGGAAGAAAAGTTAATGACATTGTAACATTTTGAAACAAATTTAAGAATGTTTATGAACAATTCGCAGAGCCATTCGCCCTGTGAATCTCTGTGAATGTTGGTTTTGTACACATAGAGGCAAAATAAATACTCTTAGATAGATTTTCTTTTCAGGTCAAATATAATACTGCATTATGGTCATTAGATGGAGCTGTGGAGTGTCGGAAATACATACTTATTTTCTATGCTACTCAGCTCCTCCAGTGGCTATATTGCAGTATTACATTACACGTGACAGGAAAAAATATACAAGAACATTCTTTTTTGTCTCTATTAGCACAGAAGAAACATTCATAGAGACGGGCCCAACAGATCTACGAATGACTTATAAATAGACTGCTTGTGTTTTTTGTTAATAATAAAAAAACTGAAACAAATCTGGTGTCTGTATCTTTAATAAATGAACCACATTTTGTTTAAAAAAATCCCCTAGCTTTCTGATACCCCAACTCTACAATTAAATGTTATATAAACTTTCTGTGCTCTTTGCCTCTGCTGCACAGAAATCCCTACTAGTGTTATCAGGTCGGCCTGATTTCTCCCATGCAAGACTACAGAATACCTCCCCGTATGTTATGGAGATGTGAAGGGAAGGGGGTTTGAAGTGCAAACCAGGGGTGAGCAGCCTAGGATGACAATGCTGCTCCTTCATAGAGATATTACAGTGAGTGAGCATTGTCACTCTAGGACAGGAAGTGCTTACTGGCAGGATCACCATGTGATAATAATAATTAAAAAAACTAATGCAGGCACCACGTCAAATGAGTGGTAAGCTGAAAGATATTACGTTTTGTTCTTGGGTTTAGATACACTTTTGGCTCATTATCATATATGTATCAGATTCATATTACTCAACAGTGAGGGAAACCTAGGTGGACAGGGGATCACTGGATCATTAAAGTTTGTAGGACTTTGGCGTACGTCCTACATCTATTTGAATTGGAATTTCACTAACAAAGATGCACAAACTGTACAGGCAGGGTGGCAGGCTGAAGCATTTTATAACACATGAATCGGGAGTTCTGGAGTTGTACACAGCCAGTGTACAACTCCAAGGATATGTACCTGGTACCAAGGTCCCCATCCCTTTTATCATTCAGGGGTCATCTTCATTTATTCTGCAAATCTGTGATCTGCACACAGGCCTTTCACATAAAAATAGCTCTTTTATTTATGACACTTAAAGTGACATTAAACCCTCAGATGTTTTAACATAAACCAATACTGTAATGTGTGCCTTACTGTAATCCATGGTTGTTTCCCTTCTCTTTGCTGCTCTTCCTTTTAAATCCGTATCTGCTCTCATGCTGGGCAGAACTTCTGTTTTGCAACAGACTGCCTTGTCTCTGAAATGGATACATGGTGTCTGTGTGTAGGTTCACAGCCTGAGCCAGAACTACAGGAAGAGGCACTCAGCTGCAAAGGGAAGTTCTCCCCCAGCATGAGAAGACATGAGGATTTAAAAGGAAGAGCAGCAAAGAGAAGGGAAACAACCATGGATTACAGTAAGGCACACATTACAGTATTGGTTTATGTTAAAAAATCTGAGGGTTTAATGTCACTTTAAGCTTAGTAGCAAGATACACCTCGGTTATGTGAGCAACACTCTGAGCCCCATGTCCAGTTTTGCAGAATTAGTAACAGTCAGCAAGATGATGTGTTGGTGACTGTATGCAGCCTTGACTGGCCTGCTGCCGTAGGTCACAATCTATGTTGGCTGTACAGAAATCTGTCTCTGGCTATCCTGCAGAAGGAGGGACACTACTGTAGGCACCCGTGCTACTTTGGTGGCAATTTCTTTTTATTATACTAATTCAGTACATCTCATTCCACCAGCAGAAGACGGAACAGCACCCACTACAATTACTCAACAGTCAATTAGATTAATGTCACCACACAGCAGTTGGTGGTGACCCTAGAGACAAAAAAAAACGTGCTGCAGACACGCTTCTAAGTTCAGTGCCAATACACATCAGAGGTATATTCAGCCTTCTGGCACCATGCCCACTTTACAAAGAGAATTTTCACTCCCGATAAGAGAGCTGGCAATGCACAGTCAAAGACATTATCTCAGCCCAGATAAGGACAGTGACAACTATTTTAGGTGCCTGCTAATATGCTTAAAGAGGAAAAGTGTGCTGAGGAAATGACAGCAGCGGTACAAGTCATCCTGACACATCCAAGCAATGTCAACTCACCCTAAAATCCTCTGAGTCACCTTGTTTTTACCCCTGTCGTCCTGTCATTCTGTGTGATGTACAAGTTTCCCTTCATTCCTCTCATGCACAATGATTTGTCCCTTTGTTTTTTTCTCTGCATAACTGCCAGCTGTCCCCTATGTGTAAAATACAGTAAATATAATATATTGCAACTTGCCAGTCCTTACATGTGGTGGCTGCATTAATTTATTTATTTTTCCAGGTTTTTTCCCCCCTTTATTTTCCCCTGGTGATCCTGCCAGTAACACACTTCCTGCCCTAGTGGGACAGTGCATCTATGGCAGGGCAGTGTTGTCACCCTAGGACAGGAAGTGTGTTAGGACTACTGAACACCTACTCTGTTCTCAGGGGTGGACCTAGCCTTTTTGCTGCCTGAGAGCTGGGAAAGGGGGGGGGGTTCCAACCCATAGATGTCTCCCCAAGCTCCTGACAACCAGTGATGCCACTGGTTGCCAGGAGCTCGGCGGGACGCCGGCAAGAGTGTCCACGGTTCCTAAGAGCTGGGTGGGGAGATGTGCATGGCACCTGGAACAGGAACACTCTGGCGAAAAAAGGGGGTGGCAGGCACACTGCAAACAAAAACTGCCTGCCGCCCCCCCCACATGACCTAGAGGGATGTCGTCCGAGGCAACAGCCCTAGGCTGCCTCATTATAAGGATAACCCTGCCTTTCTTCTTCTCCATAACATGTCTATAACTTCTGTTGTCCAAAGAGAGAACAGCATGTTAAACTTATGTTTCCAAAGCTGATTGCTAGACAATCGTAGCATGGACAGAAGTCAAACATGAGTCTATATATTCATCAAGGTACATTTGCCATATGACTGTTTAATGTGCATAGACTAATTCAAGACCTGCACATACACATACGAAAGTCAACCTAAACAGGAGGCAATTAACCAACCAGCATGTCTTTGGAGTGTGGGAGGAAACCAGAGTACCCAAAGGAAGCCCATGCAAGAACATGCAAACCAAATGCAAATAGTATCTTGGTCCCGGGGCTGCAAGGCAGAAGTGTTAACCACAAAGCCACTGTGCTCTATTTAGGGCTCATGCACAGGCATCTTTAAACACTGATCACCTTTGGAGGAGAGTTCAGGCAGATGTTTCCTGCATAAATAACACATGAATTGGTCTGTAAAATGCTTGTGTTTACACACGTATAGACGCATAAACATCCGTACAGAGTTTAGACGCATAACATTTTATTTACATTCTAATAAAGCATGCAATTACTGACCCAAATGTATCTATTTTGAGTTTACAGATCTGAATTCAGGACCCTTTTACTGATGTTTACGCACTGCGTGCATGGGCCCATAGAAAACAATAGAACTGCATTCATATCTGTAAATATAAAATCACTGCACTGACATAAATTAAGCTTTTTTTAGGGCCGTGTCTATGAGCCCTTAAAAGAACAAACGGGATCAAATAAGAAGGGTTTATTGTTAGAGCTGTTTATGTACAGAGGCGTATGCAAATCCTCTTCCCTGATGGCTCTGTGTCGGCACACGAGTGGGTATAGGCTCCGCCCCCCAAATCTGATAGGACCAATAGCTCATAAATTTGAGCCTCCCCCCAGCCAATTCGTTCCTCCTTTTTCCACCTGTTGGAGTCTGATAGGATGGCTATGGTCGCTTACCTGGCTAAAGTAAATCCTTGGCCGTCCACCCCTCGTCAACTTATCAACAATCAACTTATATTGAAGGGGGCAGCCGAACAGTTTTGGCTGAACAGTGGCTGCAGTCACTGATCAGGTATTATGACAGAGGGGGGAGATTCGTCAATCCATGCTGTTTAGCATAGGTTGAATGAAAAAAAAAATCTATTAGTGTATGACCAGCTACGACCACACGGCGTGAAAAAATCTGAAAAAAAATGATGTGAAAAAATGCACATAATGGCACGTAAAGTTATTTATAACACTTTGAGGCGTACATGCATACATTTATTGTGGTAGCTATATTATTTATTATTCTGCCACTACCACCACTTTATTATTCTGCCATTATATATTCTAGCCACTAGAATGAATTAATGTGTGTAGGTCACGTTTATGCGTGTGAACTATACCAGCACTTTTCTCTCCATAAGCAAGTTTGAGGCCTTTTTTAATGTCCCTGAACACTGCTCTAGATTAAGGATCGAAATACCACAATGTGCAGAGACACATCGGCTCACACACACAGGCATATTAAAATACTCCCATCTGCACTGCATTTTTCTAACAAAAGCTGACAGAAAAATGCAGAGTAAAAAAAGTTTTGTGTTTTGGTGTGTAATCAAGCCCATAGGCGTATGCATGTAAACTAATTCTATTGGCTAGAACATTCATTAATTCCAGCCACTAGAATGAATTTCCATGCACATATCCATTCCTTTCCAAACACATTTTATTATATGCCCCTGATCACTGCTCTAAAATATGGATCTAAACACCACAGTTTGTTTGGCTAACATAAAGCTGCGTTGAGAGGCATAAAAATATGCCTTACAATTGGTATTTTTTTTCTGCCCATGTGCATTAGCCCTCAGGCCCCATTCACTTTTAGGCCTTTTGTAGCTTGATTGCCTAAGACAGTGGTGGGCAACTCCGGTCCTCAGGCTGTGCTTTAACTACATATCTCTGCGTGCCTCTGGGAGTCATGCCTGTAATGGTCAGTCTTGCAATGCTTCATAGGACTTATAGTACTACAACAGCTGGAGGGCCAGAATTGTCCATCCCTGGCCCAAGTACTACAACACTCAACAAAAGGAATCATTATGTTTTTTTAAGGCTCCTGTTCACATCTAAGCGTTCTGTCACGTGTAGCAAAATGCCTGTAGCTTGTAGTTTGTTTTCAAGCAGAATCAAGCATTTTGGCCTTATAGACTTTAATGGTAACGCCTGAAAAACGCTTAGTTTTTGGCACTTTTCAGGGTTCCCATTTAAAAGTCTTAAGTACCAAAAGCAGTGCATAAAAGAACACATACAAATGTACAAAAAAGTCGCCTCTAAATGGCCTGGCTACGCTCACAGCCACAAATACGGCATTAGGGATCTTCATTCTAAGCTGTACAAATTTAAAAGTGTTTTTTTGTGGGGTTTTTTGCGCCCATGAGCTGTTAGGCCTTTCAGACGTGCTGATCAGGAGGGGATTGATGCATGGATCTCCTACTGATTGGAGCAGTACGGATCGGAGGTCACTGCTGTGACATTCGCATTCATCCAGTTTTCACCTCCATCTTGCTTTGGAAGAAAGAACTAAAGCTGCCGTACCTAAGGATATCCCGATACCACTTTTTTTTAAGACCAAGCACAAGTACAAGTACTTTCCCTCAGGTACTTCCCGATACCAATTACCGATACTTTTTCTTAAAGGGACATGTGACATTTTTTCTAAAAAAACACAGACTGATGATTTTAGGGCAGTTTCTCACCAGGGCTAAATACAGATGTCTCCAGAACTGAATACATGTCTCCAAAGCAGAACACGTGTCCCCACAGCAGAATACATGTCCCCAAAGCAGAACCTGTCCCCAAAGCAGAACATATGTCCCTAAGGCAGAATAGTATTCTGCTTTAGGGACATGTATTCTGACAACACATGTCCCCCAAAGCAGAATTCATCTCACCAGGCTGCGGGTCAATCTCACCCGTGGCTCTGCGGGCACTCCACCATACCAGGGATGGTGGAGCCCAGCCTCCTCCACGTCCGGACCGGCGATGAGGGCCCCGGTCTACTCCACCTGCAGACCATCTCCACTGCTGGTCCACCCGACTTCCATCCTTTCCACTGCCTCCCGACCCAGTCCTCCCCTGTCAGTGGGAAGCGGGACCCCCCAGCTTTAAACCCTGGGGCGGCTGCTCCGGCTGCACCGCCGGTAGTTCTGCCCCTGGGGCTGTCTATGGCTGTGCCTGCGCCTGGAAGGAGGTGATAAAGAACCGAACAGGCACTGCCATGGACAGCTATTTGCAAGTCCCCAGCAGGCTGCCGAGGTCCCCACAAGCACAGGAACTCAGCAGCCGCTGCAATTTAAAAATGTAAAGGGCCTTAAGAATCAGGGCATTTTCCAGAGTACAAGAACTCGTGAAAATGCCTGGTATTGGCCCCGATACTAGTATTGGTATCGGTACATCCATAGCCTACCCAATGTCGGTCTATGGGGAATGGGATGTAAACAGACATTGTTATTATTATTATTATTAAAGGTATTGATATAGTGCCAACAATTTACATAGTGCACATTCACATCAGTCCCTGCCCTCAAGCAGCTTACAATCTAAAGTCCCTATCTCACATACATACAGGGCCAATTAATTTACCAGCATGGCTTTGGAGTGTGGGGGGAAACTGGAGTACCCAGAGGAAGCCCACGCAAACACAGGGAACACATGCAAACTCCATGCAGATAGTGACCTGCCCAGGATTTGAACCAGGGACCCCCAGTGCTGCAAAGCAGAAGCGATAACCGCTGCACCACTGTGATGCATCAGTTTTCATCAGATCACCCCCGATCCGGAATAATCAGTTCCGGCGAAACGGAAATCTGCTCTGTTAGTTTTCCCAGACCAGGCCGGAGTTGGGGGTAACCAGGTGTAAACGGACACATGATCGTTTACAATGGTTGCCCATAGATTAGCAATGGACATCAAATTGGATCTGCCTAAAAAAAACTGACAGGTGGACCGATCAGACTGCCCATTTGAAAGGAACTTGTAATCACACTCACTTCTACATCCCCCTATAAACTGTCCTCACAGGATGGACATCCAGGAAAGCTTGATGTCTCATCAGACAGAGGAGAGCTGTGTATAATATCAATGAGTCCCATCCCATAAGCCTGATGAATGTATTCAGCGATCGCCTGGGCTAAAGGTGGAACGTGCGCTGACTGAGGAATCCTCCATGACAGCAGCGCTCTGCACGTAATGCAGTGGCATAAAACACCGACTCCTATGACAGCGATTACCGAGCGGTACCCCAGCCTGGCGGAGAGAGGGAAGGGGCTGAATGACAGCGCAGCTCCCTTTAAGACCGAGCAGGATCCTCCCTCGCAGTGTGTGGAGCTCTCCTGTGCAGGGGCTGTAAATTACTGCTGGCTGCCCTTCTCTCCTACCTTCACGTCTCATGCAGCCTCTCCCATTCTCCCCATCCATTCCTCCCTCCCTCCCTCTCTTCTCTGCTGAGCTACGTGAAAAGCAGCAAATGTCCTAAGAGCCAAGCAAGGCTGCAGTGAAAAGTTGGCCCGTCCACCTCCCTCCTCTATCCCATAAGATCAGTCACTGCAGTTGATAGTGAAGGATCCGCAGAGCTTCCATTCGCCTGCGCTGGCTGTCTATGGACTGAGTGCATCCTGCGCTCCCTCGCTGCCAGCGCTATCGCAGTGGCCGGTGTTCAACATCCAGCATCCCCGGACTGCTGCTCGCCGGTCTGAGAGTGAATCCCCCCCTCTGTCATCTCATCCAACAAGTCTCAGACTGACACCCAACCCAGCATCGCTTTCATGGATCGGATGGAGAAGTCTTGCCATAATTAGCGCAAGTTTTGTCCCTTCTCCGAGGTGTTTCACCTTGCCAAGGTAAGGGGACCATCGCATCCTTCCTCTGCTGTTGTCATACTGTAGCTGTGTTTATGACCCATGTTTTGTGATTCATTCAGTGCTTCAAAACAATGTCATGATGGTTATTGTTTTATTGGATTACACAAGATCGCTGGCTACCCCTGTGAGTGTCATGAGGGTCCCTGTGTGGTTGTGGATGCTGCAGCTTTTGTAGATGTGTCTAGTGTGAGATCAAACATCCATGCAAGTGAGAATGCAGCATATAGGTTGTTTATTATAGACACAAGTGAATAGGAACACTGCATCTGCTGTTATGAGCGCACTGTGCAGGGGAATGCAATGTTGACAGGAGCTCAGTACTTGCTGGATCGATGTCACTGTGAGCGCAGGATTCCCCTTCCACTCCAGCCTGATACCAGAACAGGTTGTATACATCATCTGGGCACAGAGCTGGTACTGGTGGCTGTTATTTGCATTTACTGGAACTGTTGCATGTAGAGAATAGAGGTGGCAAAAGCAAAACTGTAATAGACTGCAGCTTCCATTGCTTAAAGTGTATCTAAACCTACAAGCAACAATGTAATAATTTGCAGCTTCCAATCCTAAAAGTGTATCTAAACCAAAAAGCAACTATGTAATATTTTACAGCTTTGAATGCTTAAAATGTATCCAAACTCAAAAGCAACCATGTATGTAATACATTGCAGCTTCCAATCCTTAATCTTAACCCAAAAAGCAACAATGTACTAAACTGCAGCTTCCAATCCTAAAAGTGTATCCAAACCCAAAAGCAACAATGTAATATATTGCAGCTTCCAATCATTAATCTACCCCCCCCCCTCCCCCCCAATGTAATATATTGCAGTTTATCAGTCCATAAAGTGTATCTAAACCCAAAAGCAACAATGTAATAAACTGCAGCTTCCAATCCTTAAAGTGTATCTAAACCCAAAAGCAACAATGTAATATATTGCAGCTTCCATTCCTTAAAGTGATACTAAACTCAGGAGTTAAATCTTCTATATGCATTCAAGTACCTTACCTGTTACATATTATCTCTGAATTGGTGCTGACACTGTCCTTCCTTCTGGAGGGTGGCTACTTTTGTTCCCCACAGTCCCTGTTTGTGTTGTAATAAAGGCCACCGCTCCAAGCATGCTCCCATGATGGACTGCAATCTCATGTTTAGTTAGCTAATTTGTACTAAGATTGTAGTCCATCACAGGAGTGAGCCTGGAGCAGTGGCTATATTACCACACACACAGGGACCATGGGGAACAAATGTAAGCACCCTCCAGAAGGAAGGACAGTGTCAGCACCAATTCAGAGATGATTTCAGGATTTACAGCTGAGTGATACACAAATAAGCTACGTTTGTGTTAATAGTTGGGGTACTTGAATGCATTTTTAAGAGTCACTGCTGAAATTAGTGAAGTTAGCTATAAAGCTATCTAAACCCAAAAGCAAAAATGTAATAAACTGCAGCTTGTAATCCTTAAATTGTATCTAAACCTAAAAGCACCAATGTAATATATTGCAGCTTGCTTTAGTAATATTTTGCAGCTTTACCTTAGCTTAGTCTCTTATTTTTAAATGTTTCCTTTATTTTCATCTGGTGGTCCATCCAGTAAGTCGGTTATTTTTTAACTTACTTATGGGCCAAGGTGTCCAGCAAAAGTGGCAGTTGGAGGGTTGTTAGAGAGCTCCGGGCCGGCCGTTTTTCTACTACGGCCGGCCCGGAGTCAGTTAAAGCAGAACTCAGAGCAAACCAAATTTAAAGGAGAACTATGGTGTTAACCTTTTTTCTCATAGTTCTCTTCAGGGTCACGGTAGGACATATACTAACTTCCTCCCGTGACCCAAAACTTAGTATATAGCGGGCTATTGCCCACTATATGCTGAAAAAGCTGCAGCCGAGACGGATCCTGAGAATACTGTCGAGATCTACCCTGCTGGCTGATTGACAGTGGGCTCTGCCTATCTAGAGGCAGAGCCAGCTGTGCCTGCCCCCTCCCATGTCCATCCCTCCAGTAAGCGCTGGAGGATCAGAGGGGGGGGGATCCCTGTGGGGAGCAATGACTGACAGTCACCGCTATCTGCGGGGACATGATTGGGAAGTGAGCGAGCAGCTGTATGTTTTCGCTAATTTCTTGATCAATAGAGCCGACATGTGACAGTTTCAATGTCACACGTTAACTCTAACTATGGGGATGAGTGTACTTCACTCACCCCACACTATAGTTCTTCTTTAATCCTTGCTGTGGGGCTACAGCCCTGCACTGCAAAGGTGAAGTGCTTGTTTTGTCTAGGGAGCTAAAATAACAGACTTATACTCACCCAAACCACGATCCTAGTTTGCACTTAGACTGGATCCTTTAGCCTCGCTCCTCCTCCACTCCAGAGGTCTAAGGTCCTGTGAATCATCATGTTCTATACAGTGTATAGAATATAAGGACACTGAGAGACATACCCTTGCTGGAGGGAGCAGAGGAGAAGACAGGTTGCAGGGAGCGGTGAAAGCAAGCCGGGATCACAGTTCAGGCGAGTATAACTTTGTTATTTTAGCTCCCTAGGCAAGCCCCACTGCAAGGGTGAATATTTGATTTGCACAGAGTTCTTCTTTAACACTGCCAGGGGGTCCTACTATAGTCAGCTTCTACTTATTTATGTAAAACCTTTATCCTATATGGAAAAAATAACTGTTACTGTAACTGCTTAAAAAGTGTTAGTTGAAGTTCAGATTTAATTTATTAAGTCCATCTAAATCTCCTAAATCTCCTAGTCCATCTATCCATTACCCTCCCCACAGGGTGACAATCCTGCTGTCAAAAGGTGATTCCATTGCTTCTCCATAGAATGGAGCCACCCTAAGATAGGAGGTGTGTCACTGGCTGGATCACCAGGCAAAAATAAAGGAAATAAGCCTAAAAAAATAAATCTAATGCAGCCACCTTATCCAAGGATTGGTAATATATTACATCTTTACTTTTGGGGTATAGATACGCTTTAATTATCTGATTCTTTTTGACAGTTTATAGCTGTTTTCATTAGAACAAGTTTATGGTTTGGTAAACAGCTTATTAAAAATAGTTTTTTAATTTAGCTTATTATAGGAAATACTACACATAATAGTGCAATGACTATGGAAAAATTGCAGCAACACATAGAAACTGATTGATCACATCTTAGTTTCTTCAGATCGGATAGTTTGAAGCCGAACTCCAAGATAAGCCAATATTGTCTAAATACAAGAGGTATGTGTATTCTTACTTGAATCTTGGTGTGCTTTTTTTCCTTCGTCCAGCTCTGTGCAGTAATCCAGTGTGAAACTTTGCCTCTGTGCAGAAGCTTCCTGTAATAAAGAGCAGTCACTGCTGCTGTCTCTCATTATGCAGGGTGACTGGTCTTGTTTCCACTCCCTCCTGTAGTGGGTGGGGCCTGCTGGGTTCCTCCCACAGCTTTGCTCTCTGCACTGGCCATGCACAGCACAGTGGTGATGTCACTGATTCAAGTTTAGGGTAATATCTGGATTTGCAAAGGCATTTGGTTCATACAAAGTGGATATCTATCCTCTGTAGCTATTGAGGAATCTATTTAAATGAAAGTTGTTGTCACTGGAGGTTAGCTTTAATAGCTCAATTCTGATTTACTTCACCTTGCATGCTGTTGTTGCACTTTATTCAACTTTGACTAATGCCATGGGCTTCTGCTCTTTAAATACAGACAATTACACTCTCATCTGGTGTATTAAATAACCCTGTTTATAGAGTGATTTCACAAAACTTTGGATTACTGTGATACTACCTACGAGTACCAATGTGGCTTTCCTGACCTACATCATTTTAAGTCAGTTTTAATTGGCCAGATTGCCATAACAACCCCCCCTCATTCCTTGCTAAACAACCTTCGGATGCTTGAACTTACCTTCTTAACAAACCCAGCCCCCTGACCTAGAACCCCCATCTAGGTGCTTACTTACCTCACCATGGCAGTGATGTCTCCCTCTGGTGGGTACATCATTGGTCTTGAAATCTTCAGTGGTATTAACTTCCCATAGACTTCAGTGCAGCCATACTGCAACAGAGGAAGGTCACCACCATGACAAATAAGTAAGTTAGCACCCGGGTGGGGGATTTTAGGTTCTATTTGGTTAGGGGACTAGGAAGGTGGGCTTTTTTTGTGTGCTTTTTATGTTGTTCTTTAACCTCTTACTGCTGGCTTCCACTGACCCTTTAGGAGGTTCTTATTGATGGGGACGCTTCCTGGACTTCCTAATCATGTGATTACTCTGATTGGTCACACTGTGCCTGATGATGGGACCCAAAACCTTACTTCAATGTGACAATATGTGGCAATAAAGGAGGAATTACATTGGTTTGGTGTGATGGTGACATTCTGTTTTACGTATGATGCCTGCAGTGCTATCCGATGTCACTACAGCACCCACCTTCAGGGGTTCTTCGGTAAGAAGTTCTCTGATTGGCTGTCACAGTGATCACATGATTGAGTGCCTCTTCTACCAGCTCCCAATCTTCAATGTGAACATGTTGAATGTGTTCCCAGCACAATATATGTGTAATATATATACTGTATATATATATCTATATATCTATATATATATATATAGATATATATACTGCATATGTCAGCATGGCAAGACGCCCACCTTCATAGGAATAGAGCCCATTTTAAAGAACGACCTCACCTTAAATTATCCTTTAAGTAACTGTACTCTGCTTAAAGGCTGGAGGCCGCCATGAGTACAGCTCGCTCATAGGAATGAATGGGCCATGGCATGTATGCACAGTAGAAAGAGGACCTGGTTAGGACTTTTTTTTATGCAAATACTTTGCAGGTCCACACAGCAAAGATTGTCGGAACAGGGAGGAAAGTAAGTATTTTGCCATGTAGACTGCCATCGGGAGGAGGGCGATTACTTAAATAACAACTTCACTAAACTCCCCACAATGCAGCACTGATTGCTTGAACGGCCAATCAAACACAGATCTGCCATTTGGGAGCATATCTCAGATTGTGAAGTTACAGACCATTCTTTGTATTACTTTAATATTTATGACAGGTTTGCTTTAGCCTTATAAAACTTAAATCACCAAACCACAGCTTTGTCACATGGGGGTATATCTTAGATTGTGCAGTTATAGGCCATTCTCTGTATTGTTGCAATATTTAGCAGGTGTGCGTTAACCCTATGAAACGTTACTAGCATAGCAGCCTGCAGTAAGGTGAATTTTGCTGTGAAATAATGTAATACCTAATAATACAATTCTGTACATTTATCTTTAGCTGTTTGCTGTTACCATATATCACACATCTGTTTTCTTAAATTTAGTATAACCTATTTATTACAATGTGGAAGTACAGTAACCAGTACCTCTTATATATGCATTTCAGATTTGATTGGTTGTTATGTGTTACTGCCCATTGCATAATGCTGGGTATAGGTGTAACTGTTCTTTCAGTACAATAGTTGCTACTGAAATCAGTTTTGCTAAAAGGAGTGGGTAGATCTATAAAGAATTGTTTTCATGGAAAAGGAATGATCACTTCTGGCAGAAAATCCAATCGAATTCAGCCAAATTGATTTTGTTTGTCTTGTCAAATGAGCATTTTCAAGGGATCATTTATACAAATTGAATCATTTATCGTTATATGTTTGGCCAGCATAGACCATTGCACTTCACTTTGCTTTATTAATTAACTGTTTTTATGCAATTAGTCACTTCAAAAATGAAAATCAGGTTGATTGCTTGTTAAAAATGATAGTGTTTTGGTATGTACCCAGTCTGATAATTGCACTCTCATTAGTAACTTTATTAGGTACTCCTTTCTAGTACCAGGGAGAGCCATATCCCTGAAATTTCACTGTGTGGATTTAGAAAAGTCAGGTCATGTTATATCTGTAAAAATAAATCAAGGCAACTGGACTTGCCGTATTTTTCTTGAAGACGTTTTGCTGGCCATTTGACTAGGTTTCTAAATTCAGAAATACTTTGCAAACATTATTTGGGAATAAATATGGTGAATGTTGCTCCAATAAACATAATCTGTTAATCATAACCAGCATGGGATCAGACACTTTTTTCCTGTCTTCTGTTTTTGGTATTTTTATGCCCATCGTAGCCCCTTTTTATCATAAAAGTGAAAGTCTTCTGGTTCAGTAGCCCATTCTCCTCAAAGAGTTTCCACAAATGATTGTTGTTCTAACTTCTTGCCAGGTTAAAAAAAATGTGGCTGTTGCCTTCTGATGTCTCTTGAGTTTTTGCCCATGGAACTATTCTCCATTACATGTTCTTTTTTTCACCATTTGTGTTAACTGTGTAAACATTCCAGGTCAATAGTGTCAGAGATGTTGAAAGTGCCTTGTCTAGCACAAACAATCATTCTATAATCAAACTCTCCAATAATTGCATCTTCTCCATTCTGATGTTCATTAAGAGCAACTTGGACTTTGCTCATCCAGGACAAAGTAATAGGTTGCTACAATAGCTCGCTCTCTGCTGATGCTCGCATTTTTTGGTGTTCTCTTGCTGCAGCCTCAAGAAAAAGCCCTGTACTTTCCCAAATGGATCTAGCTTGGAAGTTGTATAAGATTTATAACCTTCCTTATGTCTCAATGTGACAGAGCTAAGGTATGGCCATTGGCCAGGCTCCTAGTACTGTGTTATGAAAGAAAGAGAGAAGGGTTATCAGATTTTTCCATAACTGAAAATAGTATTTAACAGGGCTGGTGGGAGAATAGATGGTTGGGTAGCATGTAGTGGGTAAATATTAGCAGTGCAGTATGTAGGCTATGAAGCCCTGAATGAACAAAGTACATGTATGCTTTAAGCACCATCTGAACCTCTAGTCTTTGTCTACATGCCTAATTTATTAAGTTGCAGCCATGTGATTCACTGTTTGGCAAATTGCAATAAAAAAAAACATCTATAGAGCTTACGCCATCATAGCATTTGTAGCCATTCTGATACATATAAGCAAATACTTTAGTTAGAGGGGTTTTTTGTGCATTTTTTCTGTTTTAAAACTTTGATCTCTAAATCTGGGGTTACTTTACTGCTATATAAAGTACATAGACATTGATGTAAAGTACATTTATTATAATTGCTCTTTTTTTTTCTACACTTAATATAATTACTTGTTTGATGATGTTTTTTTCCTGGAGTACATCGACAATCTTCCATCTTCTCAGGGGAAATCATAAGAACAAAATCTATTCACTTCTTCACTTAGTAGAAATGCAAACCTGCCACTGTGTGTATGAAGCTATGAGAATTCTATCATGGTGTCCCCTGAGAACCCCAGTTATGATGTCATTGATATGGACATGCTGTCTATTATTTATAATGAGAGACCTCTATGTCAGTGTTTTTTATTGCTAGTAAAAACTGCAGGTAGGCAGGTTACATGCCACGCCATTTACCCACTGATGCTGTCACAATGATTATTATTTTGATGTGTACACTTCCCATAACTGTGGGCACACCTGGCAGCGCTGGAGAAAGGTGCCTGAACCCCGACTGAGAAAACAATTAATTGTGAGAACCTACAATTTAATGTTTTGGTGGACGAGCACACCAAATATTCGTTGGAAAATTGTATTTATTAGTCAAAAATATTATCCTCCGCCATTTTGCTTAGCACTCTGCAGCCGAAACGTTCAGTGAAGCTGCTGCAGAATAGCTACTTAGCGTTTGGCTAAGGAAGTGAACATGCCTCTATAATTCTCAAAAGAGAACAAGAGGGGTGACATTACCACACTTTTAGTCCATTGATACTTCCATACAGTGAAAGTCTCTACCTGGGTAAGGCTAGGGTCAAGGAGGAAGAGTATGCAGAAGCCTGAGCATTGCACCTTTTATTGTGTGTGTATTTGTTTATTTATTTATTTTGTAAAATCTGGACTGTGCCTTTAAGACTTTTCCCTATTTCCGCCTGGAAATTCTGCCAGTAACACACTTAGGGTTCTATTTATAAACAATTCACAGGGCCATTCACCCTGCAAATCTCTGTGAACATTGCTTGTTTGTGAACAGAGGCAAAATCAAACATTCTTAGTTTATTTTCTTTTCAGGTTTAATGTAATAAAAGACTGCATTATGGCCATTGGCCACTAGATTATTATTATTATACAGATTTATATAGCGCCAACAGTATGCGCATCATCTGATGATGATTCTGATGAAGGGGGCTTGCCCCAGAAACGCGTCAATCTTGGCTGACTGCGGCCGGTGGATGGTGACGTGACCGGAGGCTACCGTGCTACATAGTCGGGGTGATACCATGTTGGGTTAACAGACAGTGTGGCCTCTTGTTTGTTGTTAAAGCCTGATGAAAACGTTTGCTCGTGAGTACTTTTATCCCTTGTTTAATTATCCTAATAAACGATTTTACACACGGAGGTGGCGCTCTGTTCCCTTTTGTTATCAATGTTTAGCTCCCTAGGCAAAACGAGCACGTATCCCTTGCAGTGAGAGGGTAGCTTTAAGATACATTTCTGATGATTGCTTTACCACATTAAAATGTGCTAATTAATCCCTGTTCGACAGCCATACTAGATGTTAAGTCCATTCTAATAAAAGTGATTTTGGTTTTCCCAGATAATGCTAGGTTGCATAAGAATTTGGAAATATTGAGTGAGTTTTAAAAATCCTAATTTAGATTTAAGAATGTGGTTTGGAATGTGTGTCTTCTTTTACTGACACTGCTTTTTAAGTTTAATGGCGGCACAGTATCAGGATGTAAACAAACTTGCAGCTTCAGTTGTAGTTGCAGAATTTTCAGCCCCCTTTGTCATAGCAATAAAGTGAAATTATGAAAAAAAAATTAAAAAAGAGTGCAGCCCCCCCCCCCCCCATTTCCCGCACACAGACAATGAAGATAAGCACATGGTAAATGCACGTATGCATAAATAACAATTGTGAAACACATAGTATATATCAACATGCATGCTGGAATGAGAAGAATACATTTAGTTTTGGTATTAATGGTTAATTCTAAATTGATGCATTATAAAAGTGTTTACATTTTGAGTATCATATTTTTTCCTGAGAATATACATGTAATAAACTGTTGCGCTAATACTGTGTGACATAAAAATTGCAACTACCATTAATGATTCTATGGATCCTCTGCTTTCAGAAAACATTTTTTTGGGGAATTTGAAAGATGTTTCCATGTACAAAATACACACTTAAAGTGATATTAAAGTCAAAAATATTTAAGCTATTTCAAATGCTGATGAAATCACTTACAATGAATGCTGCTTCTTGATGTTTAAAAGTTTTAGTTTCCTGCAGAATCAGATGGTCCCATGAGAACTGGTCCTGATATACTGTTTTAGGGTGGCTCCTTTCCCTTGCAGGGTCCTATAGAGCCACTCTTGTGTGTGATACATGCCTGTGTCTCCACAAACACACAGACAAAGCAAGGCAAGACACTCCCCTGCTCGTTGCTACCCACTAATTTTTCCTACCTTCTCCCTTATCCAAGCTAGTAGATTGGATACTGGATAGACCGAACGTTTAGCTAAGCAGAGCTGAAAGAGTTGCAGCCATTTTTTCCAGAAACATTATGACTGTAAGTGCTTGGGCAAAAATGCAAAGAAATACTTTGCTGGGCAATGTATATTTTGAGCATTTAATACTACTTTGAGCATGTCTCCGCCATACAAAAACACAGAAACAGGATGTCACCAGCTCAATATGAGCCTGAAGAAGGGGCACTGTGCGGCTCTAAAATGTTGCTATCTTTGTGGCAAAATGTCTACATGTTAAGAAAGACAGGTTTTAAACACATCTCGTCGGTGTGCTGGTGACATCCTGCTACTGGATTGATTCGGGCGGCACCATCTGCTATTACTTCAGCACCGTGCACCAAGGGGTATACCGATCACGAGTGTGGTGAGATACACACTCACCATAAAAAAAAGGTCTCCATTAGTGAAAGAATTAATGGTGAACCTTCAAAATAACAAAATGGATGAATACAGTATACTCAAAGTTTGTTCAACTGATTTAATATTCATAGATTGTTGGTTTAACCTGTTACTAAATGCTGAAGGGAATGGCTTTTGGGGTTCCATTATCTTAGATTTTATTGAGTTGTAGCTTCTCCTAGATGTATAAAATAACCAAGAGTTTATCACATTCTTAAGAGTTCATAAAAGTGTCTTTTCAAGCCGTCATCCAACATGAATGAAATGTTCTTACAATCCTGGTGCTCTTATAAATTGCACAGATATGAAAATATATCTTATACAAATTGTATTAGCTAAACTACACCCGTCCAGTCTCTCCTCTGGATTGCTGGATTTAAATATGAGAGATATACAGTATAAAGAAAAGACATATACAGTAAAATGAATACATTCTATTTCATTAGCATGAAACATTGGCAGAGCAATAACTTCTGTTAATTTTGACATGCATTCTCTGTAACTACACGCAACATCAATTCACCATGAATATGACAAGAATCTTTAATGATTTACCAAATTTTAACGTATGACTGTACATTATTTGACTAAGGGGTGACTTTTAAAAATGAGGAACAGTCTGATTATACCAGTTGATTTAGTTAACTTGGTATTTACTTATCTTCTAAGTGGATTTTTTGTATCTATAGTACAAGATAACATAAAGTATAGCTAATGCCAACATTTTTTTTGTTTTGGATAGAGTAGGACAGCCTTTCTCAGCCAGTGTGCCGCGGCACCCTGGGGTGCCTTCTGGCTTCCTTCGGGGTGCCACAAAATGTTGGGATGGTAGGACTTAGGACACTGATGTGAAGGGGACTTCTGATGTGAAGGGGTGGACTCCTAATGTAAAGGGGGGGGGTCTGTGATTTGAAGGGGGAACCCCACTTTTGTGTTTTTTAATGGTCCCCCATTAAAATAATTTGCATTTTAGACTGGGGTGCCTCGAGATTTTTCATACTTTTAAAGGGTACCGCGGCTGAAAAAAAAGTTGAGAAATGCTGGAGTAGGGAATAGTTAAAAATATTTTGTGCCCTTTTTGAAAGATTTCACTTTACTTCCTGCCCTACCGACGATATATCTGTAAAGTAAATCTCCTAATAGACAGTCGTAACTGGAACTAGTGTCCCAAATGAAAACAGAACCAATTATCTTCTCACAAATCTGTAGAGTACCTACTGTGCTCCGGGCTTAGCCTGATCTGTCCTAATGCACCCTCAGCCTTGAAGGGGACTGCCCTAAATGCATGACGACTGAACCCTGGAAGTGCCTTTTACGCTGCAGGTTAGTGAGATCCTTTCTGATTGCCTTTAAATGGGTTATCCAAACCCATTTAAAAGCTTCCTAAAATGAGAAAGCAGGGCCCAGCATCAGCTCCTATAGATTTGAAAAGATGTTCCTTGGCATCCAGACTAGTGGATGTGTTTTCATATTGATTTGGACAGGATGAAATGAGAATCGGAGGCTGTTCAAAGAACAAAGGAGAAACTGAGGCAAGTAGACAATATGTGCCACCAATGTGAGATCCTAAGCTTTGTACGGATGACTATGCAAATTGTACTAAAGAGTACAAAACTGCCTATATCCGGGCAGCTAAAGCTTTGTACGGATGACTATGCAAATTGTACTAAAGAGTACAAAACTGCCTATATCCGGGCAGCTAAAGCTTTGTACGGATGACTATGCAAATTGTACTAAAGAGTACAAAACTGCAGAAATCCGGGCAGCTAAAACTGAGTGCGTAAAGCATATCGCAACAGATAGTAAAAATAACCCCAAAACATTTTACCAATATATTAACAGTAAAAAGGTGAGAAAGGAGCACATAGGCCCAATAAAGGATGAAAGTGGGAAGCTAGTCACAAACGACAAGGAGAGGGCCGAGGCGCTGAACGCTTTTTTCTCCTCAGTAGACACTCGGGAGGGAAACGGGTTTGACACACATGATAAAACTCCCAGTTTAACTCAAAATATACCCCAGTGGTTGACAGAAACCGGGATACAACAAAGACTTAAAATGCTCAATGCAAACAAAGCAGTGGGTCCGGATAACCTGCACCCCATGGTACTTAAGGTATTAAGCCAGGTTATAACTAGACCATTAATCCTCCTTTTTAAGGACTCCTTAATGACTCCTGGTAGTCCACACTACCCCAATTGTTATACTTACCTAGATCTCACTTGGAGGCCAATGTCAGTTCGGCCTCAATGGCTTCCATGGGGCTGGTAGACATATTGTCACTATTGAAGCCTATGGGGCCTTATCCTTGTGAGGAAGTTTCTTTACCCCTTAAGGAAAACAGCTGCATTCATTTGTGTACTTCATATCTATCTGGAATTCAGCTAGTACTAATATTGATAAATAGTTATACCACTTTGTCTGCCTTTATTTAACTGGCACATATTTTAACCTTAGTTACCTAAAAAAGTCAGGAAAATGTGTGATGCCTCCCATGATAAAGTTAAAACACCTACAGTTCATCATCTCAGAGCAATTGCACAATCTCTATGCAAAGCAGAAGGTGACTTGCTAACCACCAGCTGAGAAGCCAGGGAATGCCTGCCTTAATTAATCTTCTCCACTCTGTGCTGTTTACAGCAATTTTTTTTCTACCTTGGCATAACGTGAGTCTTATTACTTTATGTATCATACAGTATGCAAAGCAGGAAAAACCTCTGAGAACCCACATGTTCCATCCTAGGGAGTTAAAATGATGTGGTAGTAATTCAAGAATAAGAATTGCATGTGGTCCCTGCAGCTGATCTTTCCCCAATCGCTGACTTGCCATGCTTTGTTCTATACCGTGTCTCTGTATGGAGGTGGCCATCTTGCGGGGAAAACAGTTTGCAGCACAGAAGTGAAATCACCTGAGACTAGCAGTCAGATGAAGCAACATCTTAGGTCTCACAATGCAAATCTACTAGCATGAGACTTTAGGCACTGGAATGCCATGGCACCCTCACATACCAGGAAGTGCACTACTATTTTTTAGGAGAAAATCAAGGCAAAGGGTACATTTTTTAGGATACCGCTTAGGAACAATTAACAAAACACACACACCTACACAACCACACGGGTTGAACTCAAAGGACCTGTGTCATTATCCAAGCTTGACAACAATGTAACTATGTAACATATTAAAAAAGTTCCCTAAAACAAAGCAAGTCTTTGTTTTTTTAATTCAGATCCGTATTAAGATGTAGATTGTAATGTGTATTAGTAATATGAATGATGTGAAACCTCGCGCCACTACTCTAGTCAAGTTAAGCAGCAGCTGAAATCTGTGTGGTCAGATATAACGTATGAAATTAATGGTAAAAGCCGCGCTGTGTGAATGAGAACGCAAAGTGTCAGATATAGTAGATACTGACCTTAGAGTAATGTGATACAATGTGTAAAAAGTGCAAAACAAAAAAGGAAACGCATGTATATAACATGCACCTTAGTGTAAATGTAATTGCTACAAAATATCCATAATGAAAAATCAAATGCACTAAATATTAACTGTGAATCAATGTGATGCAATGTGCAAAGAATACCGACAAGAAAAACACATGTGTGTAACTTGCACTCCAGTGAAAATAATAAATGGTTAAAAAATGTCCATGATCCTGGATCTTCAATAGTCCATTAAGTAAAATAGAAGATAAAACATTGGATGTAGAATAAACTTAGTCTCCTGTGACCATCAACAGAGAAATCTTCTGGAATGCACCTCACCTTTAGCAGAGACCCACCAGGGTCTGTATGCGCTGTTCCTCTAATTCAAAACAGGTAGAGGAAGCACCTGATGCCGTATCAGGTGCTTCCTCTACCTGTTTTGAATTAGAGGAACAGCGCATACAGACCCTGGTGGGTCTCTGCTAAAGGTGAGGTGCATTCTTTTGCGGTCTCATTCACACAGCGTGGCTTTTACCATTAATTTCATTTATTAGTAATATCACTGCATCAATGCCTTAGGGCTCTTAAATCCTTTGCAAAAGTGTTCTGCTTCTGCAATGTAGAGCTACTGCAAACCATGTGACCTAAGGAAGAGCTTAAGCTCACATGACCTTGAAATCAGAGTGCTGCTGGATCTCCTTTTGGCCAAGGGTACGTATGTTTGTGCTCATTCTCACATCCCAATCTACCCTTTCACACCTTCTTTAATATTTCCCTTATTATTTTAAGTAGGGTAAGTGTGTATTGTCCTTACTGCACTCTCTTTCCCAGATCTGCTTTTACCACCCCTCTTCCCCAATCCAAAGCTAATGCCAACATTCTTGTCACATTCCGTCCTCCCCTTCCAGTATGGCAGCATTCAGGCCCAGTGATTGACTCTTTTGGTACAAAGTACTGTAATGTGGAAGGCAGGGTGGATAGTAACATTGATACATTCTCAGAAGTTCTTGGTGGAGCTCTGGTGGCAGATTAAGTTAGCATGTTTTTCTTTTTTTTTATGGAGCTGTACTGGCAGATTGGGGAAGCAGGGGAGCTGTGATGACAGATTCGGGTACCAAGGGAGTTCAGTTGAAGAAAGAGCAGACACTTTATGCTTACAGCAAAACACCTTCAGTCTTACCTTGAAATTGTCCTCCTTGATATAGGTTTAATTTAAAGCAAACCTAAACTTTAGTTTAGAGTAGAGGACCTCTGTAAACTTAAATACGTCAATGCTAGAATAATTTGGATATACAATTGTATAAGCTCTTATTTCACATACTTTGTAAATCATGTTGTTTATGTTACTGACATAGCTTACACTAAATGTGGATTTACCCTGCTATCAGAAAATAAATGCCACCTTAAATCAAGCACAAATTCATGAAAACAAAGCTTTAAGAGCTAGAATGGCAGCCCACAGAAAACCAATATAACTGTAACTAATACGCTGCCACAATTTACCCAAAGCATCTAAAACAGAGTTTTCTTGGAAGTACGTGGTTGCCATGGAAATAAGAAAGCCCGGAATTAATCAAGTAGTCATCCTGTGCTCTCGCAGAGAAGGGCGTTTTAGTATTATCCTTGTGAGTTACACAGGTCAGACTTTGCTGAATCTAGGCCATAGACTGTATTGGGCTCCAAGGAAGCATCCGTTTAATGACCACCTTCTTTTTTCCCTTTTTTTTTCTTTCTTGTAAATAAGGCATCACATTAAGCACATTATTTGGTAAGATCTTGAGAGGTTTGAAAACATGTAGTGTAAATTAGGCAATTAGAAATAATTACTGTAATATCTCTTGTATGTCTTGTATGAAGACTTGGTTAGCATCTCATATCATGCAGATGCATTGTCTGAAGAAACTTTTAATGAGAGAAAAACTGTGTGTCTCAGTCAGGCTGTTATGTGCTGAATGTGTTTGTAAGGCTGTGCTCTGTGAATCTGTTTCTCCTCAATAAGCTTTATTGAAGCAAGTGGTGAAGACATCTATACGTGTGTTGCACCGCAGTGTTTTGCACAAACAGCTGTATTGCAGTATAAAGGGGAGGGAGTGGGGCTTGTGGGATGGGGTGGAGCTTGAACTTGTGAACTATGAACATGTAATCATGTAAACATATGAAATGGAAACTGGAAAAGGGAAAAATGGTGCCAAAAAGGGTGCCACAGGTAGAGTAAAGGGGCACATATGAAGTGTGATGCCAGGGTCTCTGCAGTAAAAGTGAGCTTTTCCTAAACTTGCCTCAGGGTGTTTGGTGATATTGATTAAAGTCCATCATGTCCAAGCATAATGGTACCTGTTCATCTTTTTTTGGGAATTGATATGTAAACAAGACCATTGAAATAATAAACTTTGAAAGGTTTATAAACTTTTTAAAATATTTGCTACTTGGTTTCCACAGACTTCATCAATATCCATTGTGCCCATAGGGAATTTTAATTTTAGCCTTTGCCATTGTGGTCTTTATGCATCTACAGTCATATGTGGTTGACTATGGAATTTTCAAATGCTGTGCCATTCTGCCATATGTAAGGTTGATTCCTAAGCAACAAGTAAGCAACTCATTCAATATAGAAGGTAGTTAAGACAGAAAACGCGCATACAGGGGTTGATTTACTAAAAATAGG
The DNA here is from genome assembly GCF_000935625.1 of Nanorana parkeri. NCBI lineage: Eukaryota > Metazoa > Chordata > Amphibia > Anura > Dicroglossidae > Nanorana > Nanorana parkeri. The sequence goes on along the minus strand of NW_017306670.1, from coordinate 605,462 downwards.
CTGTAACATTTTCCCTCTGCTAAGTGAATGTGGTTAAAATTCACTTTGCAAATAATACCCAATCATGTGCAGGAAATGAAGAAAAAAAAGTATTTTTGCTGCACATGAATGGAAGTTTGGAGCTTCACTTAATTTAGCAAATAGACCCCAAAGTGTCTTGTCACGGTCTGCAGTCGTGAGCACCCCTCCCCCCCATTCTGTGGCCTCGAAATGTCCCCTGACACATGTGACAATTTATACACCTGTTAAAGAGATTAGTGTTCTAAAAAAAACCCTATCCCATAGATATTTACATATATACAAAATATAGAATAGCTTTCATTAGTAAACATGAAAAAGGTAAATAATGTGAATACTATCTCTTTGCATGTTGACAAGAAAATGGGCTTGCTTGATTTAAGATTGGTAGAGAGAATAATTGAGTTTGTCCATATAACCACTCAGATTCTGACTGGCATTTTTCATGCATACTAAAGATTGGAAAATGAAAGCAATGATTGGATTGGAAGGTGCATCAATCAGAGGACCATTTATTCTCATCTACACACAATACATTTAAATGTTAAATGCTTATCTAAATTTGTGGCTGTGGATGGTTTGCTTGTATGTGAGTTAGACACAACCTTTGACAAAACAGTTTTTAATAACCGGTATATGGTTTGTTTTTGGGCTATGCAAACCCTGAAAGGAGTAAGCTATGGTGTTTGCTATCTGATATTTTATTCATATGGTAGGTTAATGTTAAATTTCTTCCTTTGCGATATTGCTGACATTTCATCATCTTTCCATGCACCAGACAAACATATTCATTAACTTTCTAAAACGCCAGCTAATGATTTAAGAAAAACATATTTTTGCGTTTTTGTTTCTTATAATATTTGTTTCAGGTGTGCAAAAGTCACAAAAATGTAATCTGCATTTTATTAACTTTATAAAAAACATAATAAAAGTACTAAAAATGTGCCATGTATTCAGTTTTATACTCACACCAGCGTATGCCTGACTGGAAGTGCCTGTAAATATCATACGAAGGCATTCAAAAGCACTATCTGTATATTATTCAGTTTTAGGTTAATATGACTACCAGAGTTCTTGGTGGCATGCTGTGTCTCTACAAATTCCCTTCTTTCCCTGTGATAATTGTATTCTGGGGCTGCCATATTTGAATGTCTAGAACAGCCTTTTTCAACATTTTGACCATGGAGTACGTCTTAAAAAAATGTGCAGCAGATATTTTAACCTCTCCTGCTCTATACAACAACTGTATTTACCATTGGAGAGGGATCCCCATAGATTGGTGGTCAATAAGAGAAGGCCTCCCTATTAATTGGTGGTTTGATTTACACAACATGCCTACCGATTTAAAGATGCAAAATATTTTTTATTGTAATACAAACATAAAATAAGACAGAAAAAAAAGAAAACATGATCATGCATCCCCCCTTCCCAAAGTCAATACTTTGTAGAGCCACCTTTTGCAGCAATTATAGATGCAAGTCTCTTGGTGTACATCTCTATAAGCTTGGCACATCTAGCCACTAGGATGTTTGCCCATTCAACAAGGCAAAACTGCTCCGGCTCCTTCAAGTTGGATGGGTTTCTCTAGTGTACAGTAATCTTTAAGTCATGCCACAGATTCTCAATTGGATTGAGGCCTGGGTTTTGACTAGGCCATTCTAAGACATTTGAATGTTTCCCCTTAAGCCACTCAATTTTTGCTTTAACAGTATGCTTAGGGTTATTGTCCTGCTGGAAGGTTAACCTCCATCCCAGTCTAAAATCTCTTGCAGACTGAAACAGGTTTCTCTCAGGAATTTCCCTGTATTTAGCGCCATCCATCATTCCTACAATTCTGACCAGTTTGCCGGTCCTTTTTGATGAAAAACATCCCAACAGCATGATACTGCCACCACCATGCTTCACTGTGCTTCTCATCTGACCAGAGTACCTTCTTCCACGTGTGTGTGGAGTCTCCCACATGCCTTTTGGTGAACAGAAAATGTGTTTGTTTAATTTTTCTGTAAGCAATGGCTTTTTTCTGGCCACTCTTCCATGAAGGCCAGCTCTGTGGAGTGTATGGCTTAAAGTGGTTCTGTGGACAGATACTCCAATCTCCGTTGTGGAGGTTTGCAGCTCCCTCAGGGTTAGCTTTGGTCTCTTTGTTGCCTGCCTCTCTGATTAATGTCATCCTTCCGTGAGTTTTGGTGGGCAGCCCTCTCTTGGTAGGTTTGTTGTAATGCCATATTCTTTCAATTTTTTAATAATGAATTTATTGCTGCTCCAAGGGATGTTCAACGTTTTGGATATTTTTTTATAACCCAACACTGATCTGTACTTCTCTACAACTTTGTCCCTGACCTGTTTGGAGGGCTCCTTTATCTTCATGATGCCGCTTGCTTGGTGGTACCCCTTGTTCAGTGGTGTTGCAGACTCTGGTCCCATGCCACTGGCTCTAATGACTAACATTGATGCTGGCGCTTTGCAGGCACCACTTTGTGGGAAACCAGTCCGCCACTGCTCAAGGAACTTCTAGCAAGCTCTAGAGGAAGCCTATGTTTCCACAAAACGTCAGTTGAGAAATCTACTCTAGAATATAGAGAGCTACACAAGCTGACTCCTGGCAGCTAAGTTGAAAAAACAAGATGAATAGGTAAAGTCAAGTTTCTAACATTAAAAACAGAGTTTAGATAGCTATTATATGCATTCAGATTAATTTACAAAGCTGACCAGGCAATATAGATTATATTACTACAATATAATATCATGTTCAAGGTTCAACACATCAAATTCTAACAGTCCTACACAGTCCTTCATTCCTATGCCATAGTTTAGTAGAGTAGTTGCAGTTTTTGGATATTGTCTGCTGTTTATTAAAAATATATCTATCTATTTCACTATGAAGTCATTTTAGATGATGCAACTGTCTGGAGGTCCATGGGTATACCCGTTATTCCCTTTATACAGTGACATTGCTTTCATTCCATTCGATTCATCTTTTCTGTTACTATCTGCTACCTGAACTCGTAGGTAGATAACTGAAAACCAAAATAAAATGAGAAGTCCAAGGGCTGAAGGTCTTTTTCAAAGTATTTTTTATAAGGAGGACTGATTCATATTCTACTCCAAGGTCTGTGATTTTTATTTTAAGCTTTTCCATGCATGTTTACAACATGTGGGATTATGAATAGCTTTCAAAAAGTGTTTTTTCCTCGCTGTATTAAACATGTCTGGACTTTAGTTTATTATAGGTGCAGGGCCGGTGCAAGGATTTTTTCCTACACAGGTGAGGGTGCATTTTTGGCGCCCCCCCCCCCCTGCGCGCCCTCAGACGGTTGCTTCAATCAATTTTTTTTTAAAGGTTAGAAAAAAAAAACATATTAGGTTTCGGTTTCGGCCTGACATTTTATTTTTCGTTTCGGTTTTGAAATTTCCTTTTTGGTGCACCTCTAATTATTTTTCTTTTTTTAAACTTTTTTATTTCTTTTTTCTTTTTTTCTTTTTATTTGTTTCATAATTTTTATTTTATTTATTTATTATTATTCATTTTATTTTTGTATAATGTTTTATCAATTTTTTTTTTGTCATTAAATTTTTTTTCCACTTACCTTTATTGCTATCACAGAGGAGCTAACAACCCCTGTGTGATAGCATATGGAGGTGACAGGTTCTCTTTATTGAACCTGTCACCTCCAATACAGGAGTTCTAGCACAGCACTAGATCTCCTGTGACAGCTGAGAGGAAGGGTTGCGAGTGCAGCTGTCCCCTCACTGTCTCCTGAGAGGATCTCCGGCGGCAAGAAGAGAAAGGTAGATGGCAGAGGGGTTGTGGGGGAGGGGGGATTGCAGACGAGATCTTCCTGACGGGGAGGGCACGGGGCGCAAGACGCCTCACCTCATCAAAAGGATCCCTGCCGCTGCTCTGCTCGGTTCTTCAAACCGGCACTGAGAGTCGGCTCTGATCACACCTCTCTGCGCTCCCTCTCTCTCCTCCTGGCCGCTCTGAAGATGCAGCGACCGGGAGGAGAGAGAGGGAGTGCAAATAGGTGTGATCGCCGCCGCGGCGACCGTCTTAAAGGGGCGACCTCCTAGTCGCATCTTTCCGCCCCCCACAGCGGCGCCCTCAGGCAGATGCTTGACCTGCCTATATGATAGTGCCGGCCCTGAATAGGTGTACATGACATCAGAGTAAAATGAACATCTTTTAACAACCCACAAAAGGCCGGATGATCTTCTGGTTCCTGACTCTGGTTTTGTTCCCATTCATCCTGCTCTCACTGTTCCCTGACCTGGTTCAGCTGACTACCAGCTTTGGCACCTGACCTCTGGCTTGGCATCGACAATGTCCTGTACTTCCTCACTTGTTTTTTGCCATTTTTGTTTACTGTTATTTTCAATAAATTCCTTTTATTTTTAACCTGCACGTTAGTTTCTGTCTGGTTTCTTGGTTCCCTAACAGATACACTTTACACATTTTCTTAATGTTACCTATTAGAACAAGCATGCAATAAGTCTGACTGAATGCAAAATGAAGTGACCTTGGGTAAGAGAGTACTGAAGCTAGAGAACCCACATGATATGTAAGCAATTAGCTTATTCAGGAGGGATCAGCAATGGCAGCCTACATATATTATCAGGACAGATTTTCTTTAATGCAATTGAACTAAGTAATATGACTGATGAAATCATCGACTGCAGCACAAGGCACCTTCGAATAATGTGAGAGAAAAGATTGGTCTAAAAAAATTAGGGAACCCTGATTTATTCAGTGGTATATGCGATGTTCACACTGGGAATTCAGTAGGATAATATCCTATGATAGCATCTGTACTGTTTGAACTATTAAATGAAGTAAGATTCACTTGTGTATTTTCTTTATATTTCATTAGCATATTGAAAAGGTCTTGTAGAATTTCCATAACAAGTCCTGACTAAGACAGACCCCCATGTCCCCGTGTTTAGGGAAAGCTTATGTTGTGCTTCCACATAGGAGATATCTGTCACTTGAACACTGATAATATATAGAAACCATCATCTCACATATCACAGTAATTGGCTTCTGCTAATCCAGTTAATCAAAATGTCTTCACCAGGGATGCCATTGCTGAAAGGATGACTAAAATGTAAGTCCATTATGAATATAAAACAATACTTTTTTGCTATAACATTTAAAGAGAAGTGCAAATGCCTAGAGGTAGTTACATATACCTGCAGCAGCTCCAATTGCCCTCTGTTTGTGCAAATATTTGGCTGTTCTAAACATGACCAAATCTGACCATTCCTTTCCCCTATTCCTTTTGGCTCATCACTATAATGGGATGCCATGTTGGCCAGTAGGAATGTAAAGAGCCAGAAAGTGCTGGAGCTTTGCATATTTTTAACTGGCCAGCATTTTTTTGTTAGGTTTCTCCTGTAATACCTCATAAAGAAGTCCTATATTGCTGCATGGTGCTACCATCATGGATGTCATGTCAACGATGCCCTGCAGACACAGAGCTGACAACACAGTGATGCTCTTCTGACTAGTTTACCGCTGCAATTTATTTCCTTTGTGGATTGACTTGGTTTTGACAGCTCCTCTGAAAGGGAAGTACCACACTCTGCTTCAGCCAGGTAAAATACAAGTGAGGCTGTGCAAGGATACACTGTAAGTCCCCATTCACACCTGAGCTTTTTGTGAGCATGCATCAAACTCGCTCAGAAAATACCAGCTAATGGCACCCCGAACATTGCCGGGAAGATGGGAGTTTAAATGTTTGTACAAGCTTTCATGAACTGCTCTTTTCAAGGGCAGTTTAAAGATTTGCCTCTGAGAAATGTGAATAGGAATCAAATAAGTGATTTGATTAAAGTGACACTAAACTCAGGAGCTAAACCTTAAACATGCATTTAAGCTCCTTAACTTTTAACAAAAATGTATCTTATTTGTTTATTACACAGCTGTAGATCCTCAAATCATCTCTGAATTCATGCTGACACTGCCCTTCCTTCTGGAGGGTGGTTACATTTATTCCCCATGGTTTCAAATTGTTTTCACTCTCTACACTTGTGTATTTTTATTTATTGTGTGTTTAAAATCATAGATAAAGCAGGAGTAATAGGAACACCTGATAACACCCTTGTTCTAGAGAAAGGACTGAGACACCGCGGCGGGAGGAAATGGAGCAAGGAGCTATACAAGAAAGATTTTTCCGCTTGGGGATCACTGAGTCATAAACATCCAGTCCGTGACTCAGCAAACCAGACCCTTTTATAAATGAAATGATTACTTTTGTATGGACTAACCTTTTATAGTGGATCTATAGCCAAAACAATAGTTACATTTGGATAGAGAATGGTAGGGTTAGAATCCCTGTCTTTTTTATGCAGTCTGTCAGGATCCAGAGCTCCTCCAGGTGGCGCTGGAGCCAGGTTGTAACATTTTGGATTTCCCACAATGGTCACCAGGGCAGATGGGGAGGGTCCCCAGTGTGTATACAGATAGCAATAAACACCTTACAAAGGTTCTAACCATTTCTTACTTTCTCCAAAACTAAGAATAAAGTTTGGGCTAGAGATACACTTTAACATATTTTCATAATAAACAATACCATGACAGACACTTGGGACATCTCAGGATAGCAAATTTGAGAGATCCTTGTCACCTACATTATTTTATAAAAACCCCATAGAATTAAATTCCTTTACTGCAGACATGCTGACGAATGTACAGTAGAGTGTCTTTTTGTGTGAAAATAAAAACGAATAGACTTCTGACATCTCCAAATTACTTACATTGGGATTTCAATTGTTCTGCTGATGCTTGAAGCTGTCCTTTCTATATCATATTCTTTGTGCAACATGTTCCCAGCAACATGTCTCCAGCAATGCAATAATCATATTTCTTTATGAATAACTAGGCAACACTTGACCCATGAATGGAATGAAAAACACATAAAGATGAAGATTCTGAAGAATAATGACTGCAGGGTTCAGCGTACAGTTTCCCTTCCTGTAAAGCACTGAAGACTTTTATTACATTGTATTATAGTTTACTGGAAATGTAATTGTATCCCATGTATTATATTTAAAGCTGAGCTCTGAACAAAACATATTTTTGCACATTTGCTGTGTAAAAATTAATTACCCCTAATGATGTGTAATATGTGTGTATGCTGCTACTGTAAACACGCACATTGTTATTTATGGCGACACTGCTGTAATCGGCAAATGTCTGCCTCTGAAACTGAAAATCCCAGCTCTAATACAGTGCATACATTAGGGACGGTGCGTCGCTTGCACTCCACCTCATCCATTCAGAAAATTCTTGCATTCATTTTACAGAATGCAAGCCGTGAATGGGGGTGGGTGCAATGAACGTCAAAATCTCTTATAGTCTAATCAACAGGGACGTGCGCTCAGGGGAGGCAGGTGAGGCAAAGCCTCACCTAGTATTTTGGAGGAAAGAGCTGTCAGGTTCAAGTCTGTAGCTGACAGCTTTTTCTCCATTCAGACTGGCTTGTAACAGGTTACAGAGTGGGGGAAGCCTCCCCGCTGTGTAACCTGTCATGGGTGAAGCACTGCCTGTTAATAACAGGCGGTGCTTCATCCAGCTAAGTTAGGTTACGCAGCAGCGGGCTTCCCCACTTTTTGTGTAACGTAACATAGTGAAGCCAGAGCTGCAATAGCCTCTACATGCTGTTAGAGGCTTGAGCTCTGTTGATGGTTTGGACCAAAGGCAAAGTGCCATTGGTCCAAGCTGTCCAATCAAAAAACATAAAACCAATGAGGACATCGATCTCAATGCCTCACCAGTGGCGAGCAAGTGAGGGACAGGGAGGCTCCTCCCTGTCTCCTCCCTTTTCCCTCTCTCATCCACAAAGCTCAGTGACTGGTTTGGGAGCGGGGTGGGGGCGGAGCAGGGTGGGGGTGTTTTGGCTGGGGGCGGGGCGTGCAGGGAGAAATGCCTCACCTAGCGAGGACTCCACTGCACGTCACTGCTAATCACAGGACACAACAGAGAATACAAGTGGTTTTCTGAATCAACAAGGTGGAGTGCAAGCTACCCACTATCCTTTGAACCTTTTTGTATTGATGCACCTGGAATGTATTAAGCTGTTTTAAACTGGAAGTGAAATTGGGCTATAAAGCAATGTTTGATACGGCTTTCACATTCAATGGATTCTTGGGTCATCACGTTCTATACACAGTGTACAGGACATGAGGATGCCAAGTGACATACCATCACTGCAGCGACGGAGAAAAGAGTCTTCAGAGACCGAAGTAGCAGCCAACTTTTTTTTTTTTAGCACCTAGACAAAAAGGAGCACTTAACCCTTGCAGTGCAGGGGCAGCCCAACTTCAAGGGTTAGGAAACATTTGCCGGGAGTTCTGCTTTAAGTAGAATAAGGGTTAAAACTATGTTAGAAACACGGAAAAGTCACAGTCAAATGTGTTCATTATCTTCAAAATCCACCTGTGTGTAGCAGCTGTAATACTGGTCAGCGTTATCTGCTGACAGGGCAATTATGTACTTAGTGCATAAAAGTAAACAAACTACATATGTTATCTTTACTCAGGGCTATCTCGGCGAGAAGTGATGTCTGCAGCAAATATGCAATGTGGAGTGTGCAGTGTTTATTGCACTGTGTGTTGCCAGCCTGTGGTGTCAGTGAAAATGATAATGCCAGGCGGCTGAGTCTGTAAAAAACCTAATGCCAGCCCTGATGTCAGTAAATGTATAAAGCCAACCTCTGGTGCCTGTAAAAATGTAATGCTCATCTTCTAGCATCAGCAAGAAGGTATTGAGAGGCCTGGTGCCAATAAATGTGCACACCAATGCCAAAATCTCACAGTGGAAGCCTTTAATAGGATTCCAGTCATATATGCTTTATACTGTAATATTCTGAAGTCTGTTTATACAGAATGCAATTCTTATACTTAAAAAGTAATTGTAGTTTCGGTAGCTAGTATATACCTGCAGCCTCCAGTGGCTGCCAATGCCAAGTGTATACATCTGATCCCCAGGAAAGTACAATGACAGCCTCTGGTATCTGTATATAACCGCAGGTCGCCAGGGTCAGTACAGCTGAAGTGCAAACCCCTTAAGTGCTCATCGCTACAGTACTCACTACCATTTTCAAACTCTTTATCAGTAAGCAGTGACAAAAATATACGTGCCCACTGATGCATTGCTGGCTTTTAAGCCCAGGTCAATTGCGTGTGTCACTTTGTCATCTGAACTCAAAAAGTAAAGATTTACTATGTAATGGGAAACATCAAGAAATTTTATTTGTAAGCAGTACCCTGAAAAATTCACCTTTTTGTCTTGACAAATAGGACTGCCCTGCTAGGCACCCCTGTGCCCATGGTCTGATTGCTGGATATCTGCAGTGTGAGATACCAAATGGCATTGCTGCCTCTACTGCTAGTCTCATGAGATGTGGTAATGGCAGTACCATGCTGCTCCTTGTTCCTTTTGTTGGAGATGAAGCTGTACCTGAGGACCTGCAGTCTACAGATCCCCCTATGTCAGCTTCATTCATTATATTATTTCATAATGTGGATCTGTGCTTCCTCCTCCTCTTTTGCGTCTTGATTATTCCTACATCAGTCAGGCAGCTTTGATATGAGACAGAAAAGCTCTGCTTTTCTCTCCTCTACCAAGGTGGCTGCCTCCTCACAGGGACACAGGTGAACAAGACCATAGCAACTCAATAATAATGTATTATCATTGCTATTTTATATAGCACTGACAATTAATACAGCACTTTACATAGTTGCACATTCACATCAGTCCCTGCCCTCAAAGAGCCTACAATCTATGGTCCTTATCTCACATGCACGGCCAATTTACACAGGAGCCAATTAACCTTCCACCATGTCTTTGGAGTGTGGGGGTAACCCACACAAGCACAGGGAGAACATGCAAACCCCTTACAAATAGAGTCCTGACTGGGATTTAAACCAGGGACCCCCAGTGCTGCAAGGCAGAAGTGCTAACCACTTTGCCACTGTGCCACCACTTTGCCATTGTGCCATCAATAATGGGATAAAGATCAGCTGCGATGAGCATACAGGGAGTACTGTTGACTAGTTCTTTGTACTCTGCTTTCATTTTCTGGCAGAGTTTCCTCAGCCCAAGTCCTCTTTAAAACAAAGCAAAAATAAATAACAACAAAATATCCTCTGTGCAGTCCATCTGCTTCTTCTTTTTTTTAAAGTCCCCTTTCCTAACATCATGCAGATCCAAGCTGGTGGCACATGATAAAACAGTGGAACAGAGATTCTTGGGATTTGCCTGTTGCATAAATTACTCTGTTAGGAGATGCCGCTAGCTAATCCTGATTTAAATTGCAGCAATGCCAAAAGTCATTACAGAAATAAAGAAGCAATTTCAATGGTTTCAATAAAAACAAAGCAAAATAACAGTGATGCATTTCAGATGTTATTGTAGAACCCAACCTAAGAGGATCATTTTGTGCCCTTTGTTTAGCAGCAAGGGGACGCTATCATGGTGTTTAGTCAATTTTATTTTCAGTTTGTATTTTTTAAATGGGTCATATAATAAACCTTACTGTTCAAATAAACATTTATGATGATGCATTTGTGAAACTTTGAAAAGCAGCACTACATTAATGCTTTCACCTTCTATTTTTGTAGATGGCAGCTGTGCCTATTATTAGGTGTCTGGAGTGAATAAGAAAAACAAAATTACATTCTAAAGTTGCATATTTGCAGCAAAATCAAATCAAAGTATTAAGTATGTCCTGCAGGGCTTCAGTTGAGCCTCCAGGATATACCCACTAAAAGTCCCATGATGCCCCACCCCTGCTCTACTGCTCTACTGACTCCTGCACACGCTACACACACCCCATTTGGAAACCTCTGTCAGTTTGACAGCCAAGGTGTGAGTATCTGTGATCCAGATGCAAACTACAGCTTCTATTTTACAGTGATCACTGATAGAAACCATGTAACACTTTTTTTGCATTGAATATGAAACTGTTACATAAAATAAAACTGTTATATACAAATCCTGTGGGATACATGCAAGAGGCGGTGGGACTTTAATGTTTATGTATACACAACAGTAAAGGTGAAAGACAGAAATTGGTAAATCTCACTCGTTTTGGTTAGACGGCTCACATGGAAAATATTATTTTTATACTATTGTATTATTACATTATTATTAGATTATTATGGGTTGTATTGAATATTATTAAATGTGTTTTTGTCTATGAAGAGAAATTGTATTTTTTTCTAAACATATGGTCTTCTTCTAAATGTGCCAGTTGTAGACATTACATATGTGGATATTGATTGCAATGTTTTTCCATTTATAATAATTATAATTTTTATATCATTTATTTTGTAGCCCTGGTAAAGGCAGAATGGTTCTTGCTCCTGAAATGTGTTGGCTGTTATTTTATGAATCATTAAAGCTATCATACTTTGAATATACAGATTCTAGGCTGCACAACCATGTTAAGTAAAATACAATTTTCAAATGAAAACTTTTTTTATCCCCAAAACCATTTATTACTATTTATTTCCTTATTTTCAGAATTCTTTGGACCGAAATTCGTTTTTTTTTAAATTGCCTTGGTACTCTAAATTAAAATGTTTCAGAAATGAAATCATTTTTGGGTCATGCCTTAATGACCAAGGAAACATGTGGGTCCCGAGGTTACACAGGTTGAGAACCACTGCTCTAGATGATCCATACATACTGTACAACTTGTGTACAGAAGAACATGGCCCCTAGAATCATTCCAGCCTTAAAAAAATGCCAGTCATTCACACCACAGTGCATCTAACAGCGACCTCAAGAGAAAAGCAGTGGCTGCAGGAAAGCCTAAAGAATTTATTTTATGTCATGTTACACCCACATGACACCAGAAAAAGAAAAGTTTGTATACAGGTTAATGTAGGGAATTTACTATCCAGCGATCTCACCTATGCCATAAAATAGTAAGATGATTTTTCACAAACAACTTGTTTAACTGGTATAAATGGCATTTTTCTTAACATTCCAGCATGCTTTAAAGCCCTCTATTATATGTAATGTCTGTGTTGATACTACTGCGTAATATATGCTCTTTTAAAGTATGCCACTGCTACTAAATGCAAATGTGAAGGGAAAAGAACATTCTGATAAATATTCAAAGCCCACTTTTTGTCTCGTGTGCGGCTAAGACTGCTATGGTAACTGAGACGTGCACTTTATCATTTGATTTACTGTTCTTGTTGTGGTTATTGTTCTGCCTTCTTTACATACAACAACGCAATTGCTATTAGAGTGGATGTTATGCCAAAGAAGACAAATTATATCACGATTCACATTGAGATGTCAAAAAAAACCTTTTAATGTACCCATGAGTTCTGAGTTATCTACCTATCTTATTGAATTCTAATTTCTTGTTAGAAAGCAATATTATTCTACTTTATAATATATATATAACATTTTCCAAAGCCACAGAGGTTTCATAGTTCACTTCTCTAGTCATTCAATAGTGTAGCGGTCATATAGAGCCTGTGGAAACATTTTTAAAAAGTGTATGGAATTGTAGGGAAGTGTAGATTTTGGGTTTTTTTTGCCATTTGTCTCTTTGGGCAAATTTCTCTTCATTTTCTGTTTTGTAGACACAACATGGAAGTAAGAGATTTCTCCTCTATTGCTGTTCTAGTTACAACTATTGTCGTCGCTACAGGGGGGCAATTGCACCCCCTAGGCCATCTATTCTCGTCTAGAAGTAGTTCTCAGCCTGTCAGGCTGGAAACCATCAGTGTGTGTGCCTCCTGCTGCTGTGATCCCCTCCCTCAATGCCTGTCACATAGACACAGACCTCGGGGAGGATGCCTGAGGGATCTGTAACCCGTGGAGGAGGGGTAGGGCACAGTCAGACACAGCAGAAGTCCCTTACTCTGTGTCTCTTGATGCAGAAGAACAGGTACAAGCAAATATTTAATTTAATAAACTATTGATTAATGTTCATTTGTTCTTGGACTAATAACGTATAAAACAAAGCAGGTCTTATTAAAACAGTTTAAAAAAGGGTTCATTTCATAATCATTGCTTTGTATTTACATGCATATCACTAAACATTTGCTGCAAGATGTATTCGGTACACCTTGCAGCAAGTGTTCAGTAATATGCTGTATAAATGCAACACAGATTTTACTAATATATCCGTGTAATTTACATGAGGTGGGGGTGGGGGGCAGTGGACACAGAGAAGGCAGTGGAAGCAGGGGGGAGCTTAATGAACACAGATGTTGGAGAGGAGAGAGTGGCACAGTAGGAGAGGAGAAAGGTGGCATAGTGGGAGAGGAGAAAGTGGCACAGTGGGAGAGGGGGAAGGTGGCACAGTGGTAGTGGAAGACCCCCCAGAGGGGGGTCATTGGACACAGAGGTAGCAGTGGAACAGGGGGGGGCAGTGGACACAGAGGTTGCAGTGGAAGAAGGGGGGGGTGTCAGTGGACACAGAGGTGGCAGTGGAAGAGCCGGGGGGGGGCACTGGACACAGACGTGGCAGTGAAAGAGCCAGGAGGGGAGGCAGTGGACATAGAGGTGGCAGTAGAAGAGGAGTGAGGTGGCACAGTGGCAGTGGGAAACAAAAACAAACAGTGTGGCATCCCCCCCCCAAATTCATGCCAGACTCTTGTCCAGTCATGCAGTCTGGCAGGCCAGAAAAGGTTGGCAGGTTGCCGCCTCTTCCTTAAACCATAGCAAGCCCCCATGTCACCTTGTTCCATGTATGGTCCCCAAGAGAATGTGGGGGTCTGTAGTGAGGGGAGACTCTGGAATCTGGAAGCCTTCTTTAAAATAATGGGACCCCCAGATTTTTAGCCAACATCCTACTTGAATATGTAAAGGGTGCATAATACCCCTGGATACGTATTAGAAAAAAAGTTGAAAAGTAAATAATCATACTGACACCCTAGAAAAAGTCCTCTATTAAAAAGAAAAAAGGATTTCCCACTCCACTAGATTTTTTAGAACGCTGCATCCCCCACCTGAATCTGAGACACTGGAGAAAATCCGGGATTTATTTCATACAAGACCTTTATATTCAGAAAACGCTTAAATCTATGCCTACCCTGTGCGAGCAATATAACCTCCCCAAACGTGACTTCGCGTTCAATACCATTAACTATACCAATTTATGCCAACCTCCATAAATTCTTATTTAGCTCCACCCCTATCAAAGGAGGTATCTCTACATTCTATGCCCTCTTAGGTCTCTATAATCATTTTCAAAAAAACTCTCCCATGATCAAATGGGAACAGGAACTTGGTACCTCCTTCTCAGATACCCAATGGAAACTAGCACTTCAAGCATCGCACAGGGCATCCCGCTGCTCTAACTATTTGGAACATTTCCAAAAAATTATCCATAGATGGTATCATACTTTTCTTCCCTCCTTCCTCCACTCCTCTCTTTCCACTTGTTTTGTCATCCTCCCCTTCCTCCTAACCTCCCTATAAATGGAAATTATATTGCAAAGCTTACTGTATCCTGGGTGTTAAGTTGGTTATGTTATATGCATTTGGTTATGTATGCTTCACTTGACTTCAATAAAGAACTATTGAAAGTAAAAAGAAAAAAGGTTTACTTCAGTTGGTGAACATGCCATTTAGTTTGTCCATTTGGTGAATTGCAAACAGCAAAAGGTAGCGGTGAATCCTGTGCCACTGCAAACCCAAAACCCATCCCTACTCAGAGCTTACTAGATGTAAGTTAAAGCTAGAACCAATAATTGCAGACTCAAGCTAAAGGGTGATCACCGTGTTAGATCCAAGAAGTATGGTGCAATCACTGTCTTCTTAAAATATGTATTGCAGAAGGATGAAAAACACACGGATGACAGGAAAAGCCTGACAGACAGCTATTTAATTTTAAAGGGTGCGTTAAGAAAGTTGCTCCAACCTTTTTAAATGTTATGACCTGTCAACTTCCCTCATTTATTTAAATGCTATGACATGTCAAAGTCACGTGGCACTTCTCTAATCATGGATCTGTCTGCAGTAAGCAGAATTAACTCCTTGGGGTATTGTGCACTTTACATTACAGCCCGCAGTTTATCAGCGTGCCGTAAAACGTGTGCTGCGGAGCAGACCTGCACTCTGCAGTATAAGAGAGAGTAGATAACGATAGCTACTCTCTGTTATCAATTGGGCATGACGTAAAAATTATTTTAATGTCAAATTTACCAATACTTACCTGCCAGGTTGCATTGGAATCTAAATCCATTCCTCATTGGCTCTCATCCTGCATGTGAATTCAAAGAAAGGGAGCAAACACTCCCTCTGACTTTGTGTATCTATTTACTTTTAAATTTCATAGCCACACATATGGTAAACCAGTTTTCTGGGGCAGGGGGGACTTTCTTGTCCTTAATGGGATATAGATAGGTAACTCATAAGCCCATTCTCTCTTTCTGACAACTTCCTGAGCACTGGGTATGTCAAAGAGCCCGATGCCCATAAGCTGGCCTGCCAATACAAATCATGGGCACCTGAACAGCCTACCTTACCTTGCTTGGGCAGAGCATAAGAATGAGGCAGCTTCAATTAATTGTGGGTGTGAAAAAATTATGCAGTGGGAGGGGCTGAACACTTGAGCCTTTGTACAGAGTGCAGGGATCAGAAGTATGTAATGTACAAAGTGCAAGTGTCAGGAGTATGAAATTTACACAGTCCAGTGATCAGGTTTGGGTAAAGCTCAGAGTGCATGTGTCAGGAGCATGCAACATACACAGTGCAGTGGTCTGGTGTGGGTAAAGTTCAGAGTGCAGGGGGTCAGGAGTATGTAACGTACAGAGTGCAGGGGTCAAGAGTGAGTAAACCATAGAGTTCTGGGGACAGGAGTATGTCATGTACTGAATGCAGGGGTCTGATATATGTAACGTACATAGCGCAGGGGTCCAGTGTAATATACATAGTTTAGGGGTCAGGAGTTTTTAATTTTTAGTTTGCAATAAGCAACATGAGAAAGTCAGGATGACAGCCAGGCTATCAGCATTTTCAAAAGGAGGTCAACATTAGCAGCCTCCATATATCTTGCATGACAGGTTTTAACAGAATGTTAACACCTTTGGGATCAGAAGCTCACGCAATATGGCCTAACATGAAAAGTTTCATGTTGTACAAATTGCAGACTGCAAGCTTTCCAACAAATATGAATCAGAAAAATGCCTTATACCACAGAGGAAAACTATGAATGTAATTAATCATCAAAATTGTCAGCTGTGGCTTAAAAAAAAAGGAAAGTTTGAGTTCATATATAGTCTGTGAAGATGACAGCTGTGTTATTTGAAGAGGAGAGATAGATGTGACAGGTCATAAGAAAAGTAAGACATGCCTGTGCTGGGAAAAGAAAAATACTTAAAAAAGGAAACATGAAAGGTAGGAGGCGAAGAACTATTTGATTTCTTCACTTTTGCTGAAATATAGCAGGTCATGCCAATCAAGAAGTGACAGTTACTTTCTTTCATGGTCACTGTTTACCTTAGTAACCCCTGAAGGAGCCGCCAAAGTAACCCATGTATTTCTGTCCCCAAGCCAAATGTACCATCCAAACAGGATCCACAGCACACCAACACACCTTAGAGAGTTTTATGACAGTTTTAATAAAGCATTAGTGCATCTGCATAGGATAATGCAACAATGAACACAATACTTAAAGTGAATAACTCTTAGTAGTATACAGAAAGTACTCTGACACTCAGTAGCCGTGGATACCTACAGATTGAAATGTGAAATGCCAAATTACCTCAGATGCTATCTTTAACTTGAGCACTATAATGCTAATGCCTCAATCTCAACTGGTCTCTGACTCTCAATACTACTGGCCAGTAGCAATATTCTAGGCTAGCCACCATTGGGGCCCATAATGTATTGCAGCTGTGAGAGGCAAGGTAGCACAATGACCAAAGGCATCTCACCACTCCCAAGGTCAGAAGAGATGATGTCCGTCAGCGAGAGACCGGCGTCCCCTTTCTCTCAGGCCGACTCCTTTGAGGATGCTGAAGTCATTTGGGGTCTCTTGAGGAAGGTCATTAAAGGCACTGTGCAGCTTTCTGTGTCGACACCGTTAGGCTCCACTCGCGTTACTGGGCCCTCTGGATCACTCACAGTACTGGATTGTCCATTCGTCCAGGTCACGATATCCCAGCTGTAGCTGCGATCCCGCTGAAGTGCTCGTTCTGGGTTTTTCTCAACACCGCACACCGTGTAAAGTGTCTTTTAACAGCATACTGTACATAAAGTCTGTAACCCTAAAAAACACAGCCTCCTGGGAGTTGCAGTCTGAAAGATCTCACACAGCATTACCAGTCTCCTGCTTTGCACTGCAACTACCACAAGTCTCTGCCTCACAAGACACATAAGGTCAGTTAACTGTCTACAAGCAGGATATCGGTTATCTTAGTAGTAACTTTTATATATATAGGGGCTACAATAGTAATATATAACAGCCAAAACCCAGGTAGGTATGTTTATGAATAGATATCATATTCCTTTTTTAAAGCCCAGCATTGATTCTCTTCTGTCTCCAATTTATAGGCAGAAAATACCACATTATAAATGCTAACAGTTCTGCGCTTGCATACTAGAAATAATTTGGGAAAAAATAATCTGTCAGCTAAGCTGTTTATAACCTGTAATGTTCAGGACTTTAGCCTTGCAGATCTGGGTTCAGTAGCTATTTTATGTATCAAGTTTTTTCCCACTACCCAAAACCATATTGGTAACTTATGTGATCTCTTCAGTTGTGCAACGTCCCAGGTCCCATTCGCCCTCTTCTTTCTCCAGTGGCAAGTGGATGCTAAATGCAGAGAGCAGTGGCAAGTAATGACTTGGTACCACTCCGTGCAGCATTCTCCTGTAAGTCAAGGGCTGGGGGGAAACCTTGACACTCTGGGCTCACAGGAAGTAAGGTACATGGCGCTGGGCATAATTGAACCCAAAAGACAAGCATCACTGAATTGATGACTGGGTTTGCAGGTACAACACTAGAGATTGGGCGAGCTGTTTTTTTATTTGTAGTCTATGCTGGGTTTTTTTTTAATTTTAATTATAGCTGAACTTGGACTGTCACACTTGATTTTTGCACTATAGCCCTCAGTAGAGACGCTGCAAACCAATATAAACATGCTGTAAAGAATTCAAAATGAGCAGTAGTATCTAATAACTCCATCTTATGAACTGGAAAAGCACATCTGAACATATGTTCTAATGTATTTTACATTTTTTACTTTACTGTACTTTTTACATCAAAGATACATTATTTTTCCACAAGACTACAAATGCATATTTATATTCTCAGCACTTACTATACCAACCTACAAATGGCAGAGTACAAGAAAATCAGGACAAATTAAATTACAATTGAAAGACGCATTGAAAATTCTAGCCTTCTCGTAGAAAATGTATGATTCATTCATTAATAATGTAATACTGCTATCCATTGTTTGAGAACAGAGAATATAAAATGTAGGCTGCTGGGATAAAAAGAATCAGCATGGTGGATATTTACAAAATTACCTCTATGGAAACATTATTAACAAAGTGATTTTCTATATTGAACTAAGTTGGCTGATTACCAGTCGCTGTTGGTGATAAAGAGAGGGAGATTGTCATCTGATACAAACTATTTTGGCTCCTTTGCATAACAGAGTATGTGTTGGAAACCATAACATAATGAAATCAAAGCAGCTAAAAAAAATCGCTGGGCATTTACAATATAGCATATGGAAATAGAGTAGCTGGCAATCAGACTTGATATTGATTGTACTTACACTTCTTTCCTTTTTATACTGCCTCTGTTTAAGTGGAACCTTAAGCAAAATACAAATTGACATATATAAGGCTAGCGCGTCACCTGCATTAAATTGTATATAAACCATTCTTTTATTTAGTCTTCTTTGGTCTGTTAAAGTGACACTAAACTTAGGATTTAAATGTAAAAAAATGCATTTAATTACCTTAGTTATTAACAATACTGTACCTTATTTGTGTATCACTCAGCTATAGATCCTCAAATCATCTCTGAATTCATGCTGACACTGTCCTTCCATCTGAAGGGTGGCTACTTTTCTCCCCCATGGTCCCTGGGTGTCTTGTAAAGTAGCCACCACTCCAATCTCATACCCATGAAGAACTACAATCTCACATTTAATTTACTAATTTGTGTTGAAATTATAGTCCATCATGAGAGGGAGCTTGAGTGGTGGTCACTTTACCAGAACTCGTAAAATAAAATGTCCCCATTTTGAAGGCTTATATGCAAGTTATTGGCCATAAAAAGGGTATGGGGATTTGGGTACTGCCCTGGGGGACATGAATCAATGCAAAAAAAACTTTGAAAAAATACAACTTATAAAGGAGCAGTGATTTTAACATTGCTTAAAGTGTCTGCTTGTGACAAAATCCATGGAATCCTGATAGATGCCAGCAAAATATAAACAATTGGGCGGAGCTAGCGGTGACATCT
Organism: Nanorana parkeri; assembly: GCF_000935625.1. NCBI lineage: Eukaryota > Metazoa > Chordata > Amphibia > Anura > Dicroglossidae > Nanorana > Nanorana parkeri. The sequence continues at coordinate 585,987 of NW_017306670.1, read as the reverse complement.
TTGCTATCTCCACCCAACTGTTTACATTTGTCCGGCACCTGATAGGACTTAGCTGTGAGCCATGATTGGGAAAAGTCTTGCATCTGACCTGTGGTCAAGCACATTGCTTTACCCAATCAGGGCTTCACAATGCACTGTGCGATGTGCAGTGCCTTGTGGGGCACTCGGCGGGCTGTTCACCAAACAAACGAACTACCGATGTTCGAGTCGAACTGTTGTTGGACTCGAACATCAAGACCATCCCTAGTCATAGTCAGCACCAATTCAGAGATGATTTGAGGATCTACAGCTGAGTGATACACAAATAAACTACATTTTAGTTAATAGTTAAGGTACTTGATTGCATTTTTAAGATTTAACTCCTGAGTTTAGTGTCACTTTAAATATACAATTGAAAGTGTTTTGTTACATCTGTTTAATAGGTTCAAAAATACTTGTTGATCTTGATGAATAGTGTGCCTGTGCTGACTGTTATCAATTACACAGCACTTTGAGGATTACAGAACTACTCCCCTCTATGTTCTGCGCAATAGAAAAGTGTTTCTGTAGTCCTATATTGTTTCTGTTGTCCTGATACAACAGTGCAAGTGTGTTGTCATCTGAGGACTGGAAATGTGTTTAAAAAAAAGAAAGCTAAGACAGCCACCATATTGGTGTGGCTCTGCATTATTTTCAGTTTTTGGATATATATATACATTTTAACAAAGGAGTTTTTGTAGTTTTTGCCCCCCTACCATAGTTAAATTATCTGTCAATCTTGCCAGTAGATCCATTATTTGTGCACCTCTGGTAACAGGCCAAGCTCTCCAGCAAAATCAGAAGTTACAGGGTTGGCACAAATCATATTGTGCTTATAATGGTTGGCTTTTATTCATACAACATACAACTTACACCTTTTTTTTCCAAAAGACAGTAAAACGCTTGCTGTAACTGCTTAAAAAGTGTTAAGTGAAGTTTGGTTTCATTTTGTTTTTCATTTGAAACTACATGGCCATCTAACACTAACCTATCCACAGTGTGACAACACTGCTGTGCGATTTCACTGCAAAAGAAACAGCACTGTCTCCTTGTTACAGGACGTGCACAAATAGAAGATCTACTGGCAGGACCAACAGGTAATAAAACTGTTACAGGGGGAATTAGAAAAACAAAAACTATGTCGATGCTAGTGGCAGATTGCATCATATACGGCATTTTTGGTTTTGCCAATTATCACCTTTAATATTCTGCAATTGTTAGCTATAATAGTAGGTAGCATGGTATTTCATATCTCCCACAGACACCCTCCAGTTATGCCATGGGATCACAGTCTGGTGCTTTACTCTGTCCAGTGATATCCCAATGTCTGACCTTAGACGCAAGGTCAATGGTTTCCCTCATCACCATCACCTCCACTAGGAGGGTTTCAGAGTTGGCTGTCATGTTGTGCAAGTAACGATTTCTATTACTTCACAAGGATAAGGTTGTTCTCTCAGGTTTCCTTTCTGCCTAAAGTTGTGTCCTACTTCCACCTTAATCATGAAATCATCCTTCCTTCCTTTTGTTCTGCTCCAAAACATCCAAAGGAAATTTCCTTCCACTGTTAGGGCCATCCAAGTCTTCCTTTCGGCTGTGGGTTCCTTCAGGCAATCTGATTGCCCCTTTGCCCTTCCTCAGGGATAGTGCAGAGGGATTCCAGAGATCATTGTGCATGCCTATTATGCTAGGGACAGGGTTTCACCTTTTCCTGTTAAGACACATTCTGCTAGATCTTTCAGTGCATCTTGGGCTTTTCATCATCAGGCTTCTGCTCTTTAGATTTGCAAGGCCACGGACCAGGTCTTCTGTTGATCCATTCACCAAGTTTTACCAGGTGGATGTTAGGGCTTGTGGTGATGATACTTTTGGCTGCAAGGAGCATCAGGCTGCTGTTTGAGTTGGTTTTTACTCCTTGTTTTTTGAGCCTGTAGTTGGTTGTTTGCTGTGTTGCCCATCCCACAGTTGCATTGCTTTGAAATGTCCCAGTTGTCTCTGAATCCGCCTGTGTTCTCTACTGTTCAAAGAAAATACGATTTTTGAATAAACTTACCTGTAAAAATCCATGTCTTGGAGTACAGTACTCTCTCCTCTGTGTCCTAATTTTCTTGCCAAAAAAACATAGGACTCCTTGGAGTGGGAGGGGTTACATGGGGGTCCTCACAGCTCCGGCCAGTGTCCAATCACCTGATGATATGTGATTTTTTAAAGGCTGTTTGCAAGGGAATTTGCAATTTTCAAAGGAACTTTCCCTTACTTTGCAAAGTAAACCCATCAAGAAGGAAAGAAAATGTAAAAAAACATAAAAAATAAAAAACCTGTATTTTTTCTTGCACATAATAGAAGTCAGCAGAGCTTCACCTCATTCACAAAGCTAAGGGACAGTTCCCATGCCAAGTGCAAATTCCCTTGAAAAGTGAACGCCTGTTCGCCTTTAGTAATTTAACCACCAGGACTCATATTCAGTCATTTAGTACTAGTTTTTGGGGTTCATTTCTACAAGGAAAACCAAACTTAAAGTGTTAGTGCCAAGCAGAATAGCATTTTTCACTGCAAAAGGAAAACAATTCAGATATTTTTGTCAGGGCTATATTTATCAAAATTCACATGTGGGCCTGGGCCTATGGCAGCAGCACGTCAAGAAGGTGCAGCAACAAAGCATACCATTTATCCTTTGATTCTTGGGATAGCTGTGTATCCTTGCTGAAGAAAGAGTGAGTGATGGGTCATTGTAAACCTCATAACTATAAACATAGGCGGCCATGCCCTCTTTTCCTACAGGCTCTTGGCTGCTGAAACTGTACAAAATGTCTTTCTCTGTTTACTGTAAGTAAGCCTAGGTTGCTAACAACTGTGTTAAATATACATTATTTAGATTACCTTAATCTTCATTACATTAGGTTACATTAACCCATTTGAAAGATCAGAAATTGAAAAGGATTTGGAAATTTCACTTTTGCAACACTCAGCATCAATCAGCTGCAGCAACAGCATATTAAATGTTGACACATATATTAGACTTATGCTGGAGTAAGCTTAGCAATAATACAGAGTAAGTAACTGCACAAATACAAAATGTCATTTTCATGGGCTGCAACAAATAAGTTAGATATTAACCAAGTTAAAAATGCAAATATATGTTCTTTCCCCCGTTGCTTTGGAAACAGAGACTCCCAATTCTTTCCATGTGGTTTATTCATCGTAATGACATGGAACGGATATGGAAGATCGCAAAGCTTTATAAAGAGGTTAAACTAAAAAAAAAAATCCAGAATATCTAGTTTTAACTGTTAGTATTTAACTATTCAAAGGATTCATTGCAAGTACACTACTCAGATCAAAACTCTTGAATTACACTAGGTTGGCGCTGCACCTGGTCTTAGAGTCCCAGAAAGGGAAATTAGTCAATTATGCCACACCCCTTCCTCTTGACTTATCCCCCTCTTTTTCCATAGCAGTGACAAGACAAACTTTCTTATCAATATTAGTATATCTATAGCTTGTAACTTTATTTTATGTGTATCTTTTAATTTTGATCTCAGTGCATTGTGCTTCTTGCAGCATTTATAAAACAATAAGCCTGCCTGTACATACACTATTGTATACAAATTATAGCTTTATATAAAAACTGACCATGCACATAAAATGGCAGTTTTATGTAAGAGTACGATCTATGTGCTGATTGTGACCTGATATTTCACTGTTGCAGTTTCACTTTCAGTTACAGGCCTCCTCCCCACCCCCACCTTGTGACCCCAAGCTCTGTACATTTTTGCCTTTAATATCTGCCTGAAGTTCAGCTTTAAATTTAGGCTTAGTGGTAGTTTCAGATTAAGGGTTATATTAGGGATGAATTCAAGTAAAGGGTTAGATTTAGAGTTTCTTTTTCAGGTTAAATTTGGAGATAGTTTTTGGTATGATAAATGTTATTACCTAAATCCATCATGCCAATTGTATTTTTTGAAAACTATAGTAGTGTGCTGCAGGAAGCCTCTTGCTTGAACTACAAGAGCAGAAGACCAAGAATATTATAAACTGTATATTCTAATAGTCACTCAGGGTTAAGGAAGAGCCTCTTCCTTAACCCTGAGTGACAGTGGAAAGACAAAGAGAAGTATGGGCTGCTTAATCTGCTGGCCCTGATATTTCACTTACAAAAAGATGATGATTTTTGAAAAGCCCCAGGAATCTTCTGTGTATTTGTATTTGACCTTATCTGGTCCTGCACTAGGTGGAAAAACATTAAAACTTCAGAGACAAGATTACCCTTCCATAATTCCTGGCCATGTTTCTCCCATATTGAAGTTTTAGGTGTTCTTACTCTTTCTTTTGCATTTTCAAGGTATAAAATATTATATGTGTAGGATCCTCTCATAAATGTCATGATAGGTTTGTAAACTCAAGAATTCAACTCTTTAACTTTTTGCAAAAAGTATTTTAGTTGGCAATAAAGCCCAATTAAAGTTACAAAAATAGATATTGAGTAATATAGACGTTATATTAACAATGTCCAATAGGCCCTAGAGTTTGACCACACTCCCCAGCGCACTCTGTATTATAGCAGACCTGGTCAAACACACACCCGTTCTTCCTCAGCACTATGTCTGTGTTTGGAATGCTTGTGATGAGGGGTCAGCATAGATCACTGAAGTGGGAGTGTAGAGCATTTTAGCTAAAGAAAAATCATTTTTATATAGAGTATATTGTGTGGTTTAATTCTTAACAAATGATGGAGCCAAGAGCTTCAGTTATTTCTAAATGATATGTGATTTTATTGCAGCATATGTTGTTTAATTAAAATTTCATGTTTGTGTTAACACCCTTTCTGTCTCCATAGATTTGAAGAATTAAATATGCTATTTCTGTACATGAATTTTAAATGCACAATGTGTATATCTTTCTTAAAGAATATTTATTGGATTAGCATGGAAGGAACTGCTGCCACAGGATTTATAAGATTTATAATTCTGCCCATCCTGTCTTGACGTGTACACATTTCTGATAGCCAATCCAGTCGGAGTAGTGACTCTGCTTTTCTCTATTGCAGTTAAGCAATATAGCCTGGTCACCTCACTGCCCTAAGCCTGTGAACGGACAATGGAGAGCAGATTGATGAGTTCACCCGTCTGCTCAGTCTGTTCTTTTTTCCTTTTAGCATGGTCACTAAAAGGACATGTGTACTGCAGCACACCTGATTGGCTATAAGTGCTGCCCACTTCCCTAATCTACTACACCAGAGATTACAGAATGCTGAAACAAAGTCAAATTTAGGTTTTTACAATTGTTGCATTTTGATGATTCTTAGTGAATATACAACTGTGTGCATCTAGCTGTGCTTGAAATCACAGGTGCCTCAGTGAGTATTACTGTTTTGTAATCTCCCGTTTTCACTCTATAAAGGCTTTTGACATTACTATACTCCTGCCAGATTGATTAGCATTTACTGGGATGCTTCTACTACCTGCTGGAGGTGCTCTCAATACTTGGCAGATATTAGACATATTTTCTTGGATTGTCACTGGATTGTCAGGCTGATAAAAACGTCTGGGTCTAGCCAGAATTACAGAGATGTATATGCCAGGTTCAGGTGTTATACTAAAACACCTGAATTATACTAAAGGTTGTCCTTTAGGGGGAAGTGCTGAGAGGGCTGGAGGCTTGGAGGTAACAAGCCCAGCTGGAGCTAGCTGGCTTGTTGAGACCTTTACAAGAACTCCCAGCCTCCTTAGTAAGGGGCCCCACCCTAGAACCAGACTGTGTGTCTGGCGGACTGGGGAGCAGATCACCTGTGTGGTGAAGAGCAGCCTGCGTGGCAAGTGTGTGAATACAGCCTATGTGGATAAGATTTGGTTAAAGAGACAACCTGAAGTCGGTGAGATGGTAAAAAGGTTATGTGGCTGAAGAAAACAGCTGAACTTTGTGTTTAACCTGTTGGAGAAGCCACTGAAAGGGAAAAGCTTCTGTGCGTGTTTGAATAAAAGCGGGCAGAATGCCCTAAAAAGAAGTTGTCTACCCTTTGAAGCTAATCCTCACACAAGTTTTGGATGGAGGTCACCCACCTTATTTTCCAAGTGACTTCATAGTTTGCTCACAAATGCTAACTTTCCTTCTTGGGTTGACAGAGCGCATTGCTTCCACCAACACTCTTAGAACGTTACTTGGAATTTTGCTATTTAATGCTAGAAAATTGGTGATCTTACGTTGGAAGAAAAGGGAGTCTCTGACATTAGCAGGCTAGAAGGGACTTTTCAATTCTTCTCTACACTTATATAAGACTGACTATCTTCGTAGAGCATGTCCAAGGAGATTTTATAAGGTGTGGGGCTGTTGGTTAGATTCATATATATATCAGTTTGATTTCATACTAATTTGTAAAGTAACAGTTGCACCTTAAAGCACTCTTCATTTTGCTTGTGCTTCAGAGGTTACGGAAATTTATGTAAAAGGTACAGGATCAGTCTCCGATTTTCTCTGACTCTAAGATGACACGTGGCTCTCAAGTAAGGGGTGCGAGGGCTAGAATGGTTGTTTGTGTTGTAATATTAAGCCACTACCTCAAATATGAAATCTTAAGGTTGGGAGATTTTTTGCACCGTTTTATTGTCTTGTATTTGTATTGTCTTGTAAAACTGAATAAAAATAATAATTTAAAAAAAAGGCTTTTCACATTTGCAAACAAGGGCTGCCATTGTGTGTTCCTTTCACTGAAGAAGGAACTGAAGAGAGGTAGAAAAGAAGAAAAAATAGCAAAACACTATTTCATATATATCACTACTGTATCACATGTCCATTGGGAGCAAATAAATCTTCACTATTCCCATCGAACGTTCTATTCATAAATTAGTTTAGACACATAACTGCTTTCTCCTGAAGTTGTAGAGCTACAGCTTATTATCTGAAATATCTAAACTGTTTATTGTGCCAGCTGTATCCAAAAAAAATATATGGTGAGATATGTCTCAGAAAATTTACACAACAAGCATCTATAGGATTTATTTTTATGTTGCTAAAAACAAACTGAATAACTGTCAGTACCAAGTAAACACTTCAAAAAGGAACGTTTAAAAAAAATTGGGCTCCCATCTCAAAGCCTCAGACACTTCTGCACCAGAGCTCCAGGCATGCCGCAGGAATGTGAGGGAAGGGAGGGGGGTGCTTATGCACCACTAAGTTTTGTTATTGAAAAAAAAAAGCTCCTCTGCACATAGAAGTGGAAACCCTGAAATATTAGATATTGCAGATAAAACCTGATGGACAGGATAGTGGGATATTGGTCATTCTTGCAAATGAATTATTATTATGATTTCTCATGTGTTGGAAACACCCTCAACTTCTATTTAAGAACCTGTAGTTTTCTTTATTTGGTCTCTATTTCTGAGTTTCCTCTGGCTTTGGACACCCACTGTTTTGCTTACTGTTCGCTCAAGGAATATATTAATTGCAAACACAATTAAGCACACCATATGTGAATCTAATACAATTATATAATAAATGAACAAACAGAGTACTTTGTTCCAAATATTTCAACAATAGTATAAACAATGTATACATATATTGTGTAAATCAAAAACATTTGTATCTACAAAAAAAAGACAGTATCAACTCACCAAAGATGAATGACCTTTGTACTAGGAAAGGTTTGAAGTGCTTTTTTCATTAGAAATCCTTCTCTGATCTACCTTCTCCACAAACAAAATGTCTCATCAGCTGTGTGGTAGAGAAATATAGAATAAAAGGCTTCATATAGTGAAATATTGCTTTAAAAACACTTTTATTAAAAACTGATTGCACTCACATGTATTTATGCTACTCACAGCATCAATACATGCGTTCAGTCTCTTATATTCCACTTGCAAACTGCTTGCACTTACTTATGAAGGCTGCTCAGCATCTCTCACTCACCTGACAGCTAAACTCAATGTCAGTATTCAGATCCCAACCCAGGGCCTCTACTGTGTCTGGCAGTGGCTCTTTCTACTGAGCCACCTGAAACTCTGGATATCTCCTTGCCTGATCTCTTGCTCATTCTTTAGTGATAGCTAATTTTCTGCAGAACTCTGAGCTCTTTGCTTCTCCCCTAAACTTCCTATTTAAAGTGACACCAAGGTCAGGATTTGCTCTAAGCCCACTCCTGTGATGGACTATAATTTCAATACAAATTAGTAAGCTATACGTGAGATTGTAGTACTTTATGGGAGCGAGTTTGGAGTAGTGGCTACTTTACAAGACACACAGGGACCATTGGGAACAAAAGTGGCCACCCTCCAGAAGGAATGACAGTGTCCGCAGCAATTCAGAGATGATCTGAGGATCTACAGCCGAGTGATAGACAAATAGTTATTAGGGTATTTGAATGCATTTTTAAGATTTAACTTCTAAGTTTAGTGTCACTTCTAAGTTTAGTGCCATGCCCCTGCACTTCAGGTTGCCAGTTTCTTATGCTTGTGCCAGTATCTTGCTTCCTGTTGCTACTACTACACTGCATCCCTATTATGGATTATGTGCTGACTCATGGTTGCCGATTCACCGACTACTCTTATCCTAAACTGCTACCACCTGCTTGTGTATCGGAATATTGGTATACCTGACCTGTTGATAGCTACAAACTTGCCTGCTGTTTCAGCTACTGGACTCTGAGCCTGATTCCAGATCATGATGTCCTCTAATAATGCTTCTTTGCAGCCAGACAGGATAACATAGGTAGTGTGTGCTCAAGTTCCTCCAAACCCATTTTGCTCTATGATCTTTGTCATGGGAAACATTTCTCTATTGTACTGTTGAGTAGACATTTTGTTTGTGGAGAAATTGGATCAGAGAAGAATTGCTATTTAAAAAGCACATTTCTTGATACAAAGGTGACTCACCCATTAGATCACTACTGTGGATCAACACAATACATTCCATTTTGGAGTCATCTATACTTATATTTACATTTGTTTATATGATTGTTGTTTTGAATAAAGCATTTAGTTTGTTCACTGATTATATAATTGTATTACATTCACAGTGTTCCCTTAATTGTTATTGTTATTAGTTTATGGGTGTTTTCATGAACTATATTTGAACATTTGGGGTTTTTTACACATTATACTTTTGCACAAAATATTTTTTTTTGCATGCAGATGGAATTAAAAAAGTAAGTGTATGATGGAATTAAAAAGTAAGTGTATGTCAAGGCAAAAAAAAACATCCTTGTAATACATGTACATGCACATTTCCCCATGTTTTATTCCTGCAACATGCTGCAAGTGCAGAAAAATAACTGCTGATAGTACAGAAATATAGTATGCATTTACCGTCCTCATTGACTTGACAACACAGTGTATTTTCAGCTCTAAATTTTAAAGCACATGGTGCTGCCTACTTCATTTCTTTTTTTCAGCAAGTAGATTTTTATGGAAACCTTTATGGTAATACAGAAGTGTAACCTACTTCATTTCTGATGTATTACAAAGAACACAGACCACTCCTCAACTCCTCCCCCCTCCTCATCTGTATAACCCCTCCTTGTACACAGGCAGAGAGCATAGGATGTTATCAGCTGGAAACATTTCTATCAAAATTAACAGGTATAATTTGCACCTACTGAAAACATTTAACAAAACACTTTCAATTGTATATTTGGCAGAAAAAAGGGACACAATAACAGACTTTCATTGTAAGGGTTCACATAAACTTTAGGGGAAAAAAAAAAAACCTCTATGGCAACTTACCAGCCCTTAGATGTGTTGGCTGCATTAGGTTTTTTTCAGGATCTTTTCCTTTATTTCACCTGGTGAACTTGCCAGTAACACACTTCCTGTCCAAGTGTCACCACAAACACTTACTGTACTGTATATACGGAAGAGAAGTGTTGACAGCCTAGGAAAGTAAGGGAGTTAGGACTACAGAATGCCGCTGCCTCCTCGTCTCCTTTTGTAGTTCAATTGCCTACAACACTTAAAGCGGACCTTTACACTCAAAAATCAAATTCTACCAATGCATCCCTCTATGATTGATGATCAATAATAACATAGACATGTCAGGTGTAAAATGTTGTGATTTCAAAATACTTACACTTGCAGAGCATTCACTTCCTGCTTTAAAAGGGAAAAACTACTTCAGTTTGGCAAAGTAATGCACACTGGGATTGCCTTGTCATCAGCAGAGCATTGCTGGGAAATCTCATCTGTAATCACGAGATCTCAAGGAAAGGCATTTTCCTCCTTTGAAATGATGTGCATGGTCACATGTCCTAGTCACATGTGCCATAAATGCAGGAAGTAATAGGAGAGATAGTATTCTGCCCTTAGTAAACATGGCCACTGTCAGAAGACTGGGGAAGAAAAGAGAAATAAGGTATGCAAAGAAAACAAAGTCTGCAATTATCTAGAGCTATGTGTTTGTAGATTGTCATTACTAAACATTTCTAAAGGTGTGTTTGTTGTTATTTTAAAGATATGGGTAAAGGTCCGCTTTAACAAGAAGAATCCTATTGTTTTCAATTGCCCCAGTGCACATCTGAGCATTCTGTCGCTTGTAGCATGATCTTCTTTTGGGGCAAAGTCAAGTGTTTTGGAAACCATAGACTTTAATTGGAGCACCTGAAAATTGCTAAAAAAAAAAATAAAATACTAATTCCTGAAAGAAGTGGAAAAAAGTCTGTACCAATGCTAAAAAACAAACAAACAAAAAAAAACAACACAAAAAGACGCTCAGCTGAAGTGTAAATGGGGTCCAACATAAAGGTACAAATAGATATAACAAAATGCTTTCAAAGGTTCCCTTGTTCCCCACAAGAGAACAAATAAGAAAAAAATATTCTTAGGGTTTACATAAACTTTACAGACAAGTTTTGTGCAACTTGGTAACATGTTTTACTGCAAATTGTACATAGATTGTATTTAGTCTTTGAAAGTACATTTTTGTACTGTTATTTTGGCCTTACAAGTATTTTTTATAGCTCTGTATCTCAAGCACTATATATTTTGGAACAAAGCTTTAGAGTATGTGACCTCACAAGCAGCAATTGTACAGTGTATACTTCCAGCAGAGCATGAAAGACTGAATGGTCACCTTTCTCTGAGCTCTAAAGTAAAAATGCAAATTGCAAAAGCCATTGCTACAACAAATAAGTATGTGTTCAGAAAATATATCTAGTACATTATTCAGGACAATACAGTTCAGTTATACCCATCTGATCCTATTGTAAGTTACATTTTCTATCCTAAAATTGCATGTTTTAAATGAAGCTGGTAAATGCATTTATTTAAACTGAACTTTTCAGTAACTTTACAAGTCTGAATCAATAAATCCTTTAAAAAAATACAGCAACAGAATATACACAAAAAAAAGTCACCACCTGGATTTAGCTAAGCGGATAGGTCAGAGCCTTCCACTGGATAATAGGTCTAGGTTCTGCAAAGTTATGTCCCCAAAAAATGAGGTCAGCTGCCTACCTGAATATACTGAATGGCCAGATTTTTCCATCAATACATTTTATTTCCTTGATGGCACATTCCAAGATGACAATGCCAGGAGTCATTAGGCTCATATTGTGAAAGAGTGGTTCAGGGAGCATGAGATATCATTTTCATACATAGATTGGCCACCACAAAGTCCAGACCTTAACCGCATTGAGAATCTTTGGGATGTGCTGGAGAAAACTTTACGCAGTCCTCTGACTCTCCCATCATCACTACACGTTCTTGGTGAAAAAAGAATGCAACTCTGCATAGAAATAAATGTTATGACCCTGCATAAGCTCATCAAAATGATTCTATGGTGAATGTGTGTCGTAATTAAAGCTACAGGCGGTCCAATGAAATATTAGAGCATGTGACTTTTTTGTGTCAGGCAGTGTATATTCTTTTTCTGTTAAAAAAAAGGTTGTACCTTTTATCATTGAAAGCAGCCCTTAAGCTCCAGACAAGTGACTCTACCAAGGCTAAGATAAGGTCATCAGTCTGCTGCAGGCAGTAGGAAGCATTTATTCAGTCTCCTCCCCCCTTTTGATCAGATTGGAGCTTTGTAGCAAGTAATGAGAAAAGAGGATGCAGTAGAGGCTGAACTGTGTCAGATATTTGTGAATGCAAAAAAGAACTGCACAGACAAAAGGATTTCTATGATTGTGTCATTTCTAAGCCTGCTTCTAAGTGCAAAGATAGCTCTGTCCTTCCGGACAGAAAACAGATTGTTATAGTCAGAAGGAATACTGTGATCCCTCTGAGAGGTAATAAATACATATAAGTGTCACAGGTATATGTTATTTAGCATACATGTACTTAACTGTATTGGACTGTTTTTTGTTTTAAAGCAAACCTCTGTATTATGGTAAGTATCAGTTACTGATATATCTAATATATTATGATATGCAACAAAACACAGAGCAGGCGCCACCTCCTAGTGCAGTATGTTTATTGACTAAATTATAAAATAAGAGTAAAAAGCCCCCACATTTTTGCACAGTGTCATGCATTTCCATGGTACAGACAAGCAAGCCACCATGAAAATGCATGACTCTAATCTGTCCAGAACTGCTCCACCTCCTGCCCTCTATCATGCAGCCACAGCTGCACTCCTGTGATGATTAAAAGAGCAGATCCAGACCAGAGCAGGTGCAGACCGGATCAAAACTGCGTCCAATGTATTCCTATGGTATTTTGACCTCCAGTTCACATCGCAGCGTGCAGATCCAGACCAGATCCAGAGCAGGTGAAAAAACTGCGGCAAGCCCTATTTTACCTGCTCTGGATCTGCTCTGGAACGCATCAAAAACGCATCAAAAACGCAGGCAAGTGCATGAAAGCACATGTTAAACTTAAAAAATATATTTTTTATTTACTAAAACCGGCCCGGAACACATCAAAAACGCATCAAAAACGCGGCACAACCCACTGCACTGCATGTGCAGAAACCTGACCGGATCTGCTCTGCATTTGGTGTGAACAAGGCCTAAAATTCACACCAGGCCCCTATCTAGGATAAGGGTCTGGTGTCAATTTTGGGAGGAACTACATGTCCCTTTTTTTAAAAATAGTAAAAAAAAAATTACATTTTTTTTTTTATTTTAGATTGGGGTGCCTTGGGATTTTGTATAATCATTATGGGTGACAGGGCTGGAAAAATGGTTGAGAAATGCTGGCCTAGATCATTAGACACCACACAGCTATTCACATATAACATTTCTGACCATTAGGAATTGTTGTGCCCATCTATAATAATATGTTCCAGACTTTTGCCATGCTTGAAAGTGCAAGTCATCCTCATTGTTGCTGTCCCTGCATGGTGTGTGGAATATATTTGGTGGAAGAATGACTTGTGCATATACAGTTCATCCAAACCGGGTCTGTACCTCTAGAATCAAACTGCTAGCAGATAAGGGTGACTGCTCTACTCTTCTAATCATTGGGGTTCATTTACTAAAGGCAAAAAAGGCTGCTACTTTGCAAGGAAATTTGCAATTTACAGGTGAAGTTTCTCCTCAACTTAGTGAATGAGGTGAAGCTCTGCTGACTTCCATCATCCAATCACGTACAAGCAAAAATACAGGGTTTTTTTACATTTTCTTTGCACATGATTAGGTATTCGTGGCAAAGTGAAATGTCACCACTTTCTCTAAGCTATTGGGAAACCTGCCTGGTAAAAGTGGCCATTCCCCTACAAAGTGAACAGCCTATTTAGTACATCAACTCCACAGTTTCTAAGGAAAACTGTCTCTTCAGCCTCTTTCCCCCTTCCTCAACATGTCTTGTCTAGTTATGATAACTGAACTTGTTAGGTTTTGGATTGTGGCCTTATACCAAGATACTGTATATATAGTAGATGATTATTTAATCCTAATAGTGGATGGTATGTATGTTATTGAATCTTTCATTAAATATTGTAACTTATACATAGCGTATAGAACTTGAAAGTACAATGGAGCAAGGCAGTAATAAAGCCCTCAGACAAGGAAATTGATGAGCTTCCTCCATACATTTTCATTCATCCATTCAGCAATAGATTTCCAATAATTTTGTGTGTCACTGAACTTGGTGTGATTGGTTCTTGGTGGAGTGTGACTGGAGAGAAGTATATTCCACTTCTCTGCATCTGTCTACAGATAGTGCTGCAGGAGGGCAATAAAAATGATAGATGAAGATGTTGCAGCAATATACAGCAGTCTGGATTTACTGCAGAGTGCATCATTCTCTGCTTTACAATCTACTTAGAAATTATATATGTCAAACAACTTCTTTAACGCTTGCTTAAAAAGATCATCGGACTCTGTTTTTCCTCCACCTCCAGAGACTTATTTCTCATTTAAATTTAATGACTGGTAGATTGTTATGGTGAGCTGCTGTACATCAGTTTTGAATACAAGGCTTTCTTTGTTGACGATCACTGCAGTGATGGATCTGGTTCCTTTTATTATCTTCTTAAATTAGATAATTATTTAAAGCTGGTGGCTCAAAGCTTATGGAATACTATTCTGTGTACCAAGGATAACGTGACTTTATTTATTAACTTGCAGACACAGTTGGGCTTGTTTGACAAACAGTGTAAGGAGCAACGTGGCAAGTGTAAAGCACAGTAACCTGTAACGGCCAATTAGAATTTATTTTATTGAAGACGCCCCAGTTCGTAATAGATATTGAACATTGCTTTAAATTTTGCACTTTTGTGGAAATGCCCTTTAGTGAGTGATCTGTGGTCCTTGATCTGCAAGATACTCCCGATCCCGTTGCATGCTAATTCATTAGCAATGCCAGCTGAGGGCCTTCTTACTCTCTAGCCTGTTGGTGTTCCTAAATACCGATACAAACTAATGCTGCATGTCCTTACAGCTGCGAAGAAGACTTGCGAAAGCCGACCCCTGGAAGAGATTTGGCGGCAGCTGAGCCGTCAGAATCGCTTCCACTGAAAAGCCGACAGTCGGATTTACGAATGTAAAAGAGCGCAGGCATGGTTTGTTCAATAGGGGCCCACTGCCACCTACCTATGAGATACTTCTGTGTCAGCGAAAGGGTTAATGACTTCTGCAGTCTCAAAATTATTCATCCCCTTCATGGCAAGCATCTTTAGTACTTAGTAGAGCACACTTTTGCTGTGATGACCTGCAACAAACGAGATGCCTAGCTTCTGGCAGCATTTCTGAGGAATCCTAGCCCATTCCTCATAAACAATGGCCTCCAGTTCACTAATATTCTTGGGTTTACGTACTGCTTCTTCAAATCCAATCAGAAATGTTTTTATGGGGTTTAAGTCAGGTGACTGTGATGGCCACTGCAGAATCCTCCAGGACTTCTGTGAAATTTGAGGTGTGCTTGGGATCATTTTCATGTTGGAAGGTCCAATGACGGCCAAGCTTCAGATTCCTCACAGACAGCATGATGTTTTGTCCTAAGATTTCCTGATACTTTAATGAATCCCTCTTGCCTTCCACACACTGCAGGTTTTGAGTGCCGGAGGATGCACCAGAGCATCGCCGAGCCATCACCATGCTTAAATGTAGGCAGAGTGTTCTCTTCAGTGTATGCTTCATTCTTCTTCCTCCAGACATACTGCTGGGGTCCATAGGGTCTCAGTGCCTGTTGCCACCAAGTCTTGCTGCAGGCCTTTTGCAGTCTTTTTGCAGCCTGCTTTCTCAGAAGTCTGGTTGTAGCCATTAAAAGCATCCTATCTCTGCCCCATCCAGGTAGTGTAACCATTGTGCCTTTAACTTTGAACTGGTGAACTATGCTTCCAACAGTGTCTCTAGAAACATTCGGTGCCTTCGCTATCTTTTTGTATCCTGTTTCTTGTTTGTAAAGGGCAATCATCTCTTCTCTTAACTTTTTGGACCATTCTTTTGACTTAGCCATATTTCTAACATGCAGTCAAACATCACACTCAACAAACCCCCTAGACAGTTCAGGTATTTCATGTGTTTGAGCTCAAGCACACCTGGTGCAACTAATGAAGCCCTTGATAAGTCGTGTCAGGTGTGCTTAGGACAACACCTGTTCTGCAGATGTGTGCTCTTGTGTGGGATTCTTTTCAGGAGGTTGAACACTTTTGAGATTGCAGAAGTCATGAAAAGTTGCATTTTTAGATGAATTTTGGGAAACCACTTGAAACAATCATTGTGTTCGCCTATTTCAATTGCTTTTGTTTGATTTGTTCATTGCAAACAACTGAAGTGTACGGTTGGGCTCGATGTTCGAGCTGAACGTGAGTTCGACTCGAACATCGCTAGTTTGTGTGTTCGCTGAACACAAGAACTATAAGGGTGTTCGGCGGGCTGTTCGCTCACTGAACGCCCCGCAATGCACTGTGTGCATTGGAGAGCCCTGATTGGCTAAAGCCTTGCACCTGACCACAGGTGGTCACAGAGATTAGGGCACAGAGAACTGTGAGAGTTGTGATTGGGCAAAGTCATGATGACTCTGCCCAATCATGGTTCACCTGATACAACTGTAAACAGTTGGACGGTGCTAGCTAGGGCCATGTGGGTTTGGATTTTGTTTTCCCTTAATAATAAAAACCCTCCTTTAAAAACTGCATGTTGTGTTTACTTGTGTTATCTTTGACTAATATTTAAATAATTTTAATAACTAATATTTAAATTTGTTCGATGATCTGAAACATTAAAGTGTGACAAACGTGCTATGGAGTGTGCACATTTCCTAAACATTGCGTGGAAAAAAATTACAGGAGAATACATGTTTTAAATAAGAACTACAGCAAAACTTCTTTTTTTTTAGCACCTAGACAGAAATTAGTAGTTAACCCTCTCAGTGCAGGGGTAGCCCCACTGCAAGATTTAAAAGAAGTTTGCCCAGTGTTCTACTTTAAACTATCAGGGTTATTCACAAAA
Source organism: Nanorana parkeri (assembly GCF_000935625.1). Taxonomy (NCBI): domain Eukaryota; kingdom Metazoa; phylum Chordata; class Amphibia; order Anura; family Dicroglossidae; genus Nanorana; species Nanorana parkeri. The sequence goes on along the minus strand of NW_017306670.1, from coordinate 569,153 downwards.
GGGTGAAGAGAAGACAGGAGAAGTGAAAAATCTTGGACAAAAAAGCTGATTTGGAAAAATTCTCCAATTCAGCTCACTTTCCAGTTCAGCTATGCTGTTCACTTCTCCTGCCTTCTCCAAACTCTTCACCCTTTTGTGAATACTGTATGTTTCATGTACAGTATTTCCAAGAAATACCCAGAAAATAAAAATATATGTATCCAAATCTGCTACCAAATTTAAGACCTATCTTTCCTGAAATAAAATGATGTATAACACATTAGGGTAGACTACAATATATAAAATATATAACATGCGGAATCGAGACATTGCTGAAACAAAAACATTCTCTGGCAGAGAAAAAGGGACGGGGATTCAATTGGATAACAATTGATTTTATACATTTTATTGTTTGACCATCAAAATATAGCAAATAGCTTCAGATACATATAGTACATTGTTTTTTTTTTTTCATTTTTTTCACCTTTAAAAGAATTGGCTTTCTGGGACTTTGACGCTTATAGTCAAGATCACTGTTTATAAACTCAAAGCAAAACAATCATAAATCATGCAAATTATGCCTAATGTGCCTCTCCCCAGAGAGCAATCCAAAACAGTAGTCAATTTAAAGACAATTTCCACTGCTAGAAATCGTTGTTTTTGATGTACAGGGTACAATAACATTTCAGTAAAATGATTATCAATGTGTGCAACAGCTTGGAAGCTACCTATGCTCAATGCTGTTAGATTAGCTTTTTTCTTATGTTTGATATATAGAATCCTTATGTCTTTACAGATTTGAGTCAGTTTATTGCCAAGTGGCCATCTGCATTTAAGCCGAGGAAGGTTGGTTTTGAACTGTTTGTATCAGCCATCTGTCAGCCTCTTCATCTGATTTTGGACATGACCTTCATCCTCAGTGCTAGCCTTGTAATAACAATAAAGAGAGAAAAATACCCTACTTTGAGTCGAATTTGTTTAATTTAATGTATTAGGTATATATACGCTAATTTAAATTGCAGTCATTTAACTTTTTGTTATGTTTTATTTTTATGCATACATCATCTTATAAAATGTAGTGTTTGCAACTAGGCTGTACACAGCCTGATCTAAGAGCATTTACATTATCTGGTTCATTACGTTTTCCCTAAGCCTAGGATATTGTTTGATTCTGCCTGTTACTAGGGAATTTTCTCCAGTATTATAGAGGGGGAAATACAATGTTTTAGGTTATGAATAATTATTCTGCCCTGGCCAATGTGCTTACCTCCTCCAGCAGGGGTGCAGGAATGAAGCAGGGAGCCTGGCAGGTGGTCATGTGACCCCCCGCGCGGCTGCCTGATTGGATGGGAAGCATGGAAAGCTGCAGCCGCACTCCCTCGCAGCTTCCCAGGCACTGAGGACTGTGGCTGTTGTGTGAGGAATGTAAGTGTATCACTGAGCCAATCACAAAGAGATCTTTGTGATGTTTGTGATTTCTCCACCGGCTCAGTGACTGAAAACACGGTGCCTGCTGTTGCGGTTTCAGTGTTGTGCTTGGGGTGATTAGGCACCCTGTGCACATGCACATGTCTCACTGCATAGGTGTGGCCGGTGTTAGAAAAGATTGTGCAGCAAAACATTAATAAAGCCACTGTTTTGAGCTGGCTAAAGCTGTCCTAAGATAAATAAGCCACTAAGATCGGGACTTAAAGGATAAAATATGTAGGGGGACTATGAAAGGAGAGGGGCTTGGGGTACTTTTATAGAAAGATACTGTTTAACCCAATGATGTCTTACTGATCATTAGCATAACCACATTTATAATAAGTACTAAAATTAAAATACTGGAATAAAAAAAAGAATCTATATTATGTGCACTGGTCATTTTATATGCAGAGCTGAACATAAATCTAGGTAAGGTTCTTTGCCATTGTGGGTAATTACTGTGTCTTTTCCGCAGTGGCTTAATCTGAAAATTCAGTATCCTACTGATGCTTTTACTTCCTTTCACTTTCTCATTATTTTAGCAATTCAGGATAATTTGGATGGAAACAGAGGACGTTGACTAAAGAGGAGTGGTATTGATTTCATGGTTGAACTATTCTTCAGCTAAAAGATTTGAAATCACTATGCTTCTCATCGCAATAACAATGACTGCAATCCTTAAGTAAAAGAATATTAAAAAATCTTTTAGGAAAGTCAATTTTGTTAGAAAACATTTAGTCTTGATGAGGACTTGGGTTGTATGCATCACAGCGATCTTAAACCTAGAGCAACATACAAAATACATTTAGTGGTCAGTTTATTAGTGGTCAGTTTGCCACATCTTGTGGCAAACATTTTTGTATGCTTTGGTGTGTTTAAAACATGCATGTTAACCACTTCAGTACCGGAATGTTACACCTCCTTTATTACCAGGCCATTTTTCAGTTTTCAGCGCTGTGCAAGTTTGGCTGAGAATTCCTCCGTCACGCAACACTGTAACACAATTATTTTTATATGATTTTTTAAGGGCAAATAGAGCCTTCTTTTAGAGGTATTTAATAATAATTGTTTTTAATTGCTTACCATACAAAGTAAAAAAAAAAGACCAAGCAATTTGAAAAAAAAGCCTGTTTCCCTTACTTTGGTTTATAAATCATAGCAAATATAAATGTCAGTAAAGTACCAAAACCCCCTTTTTGGAAAGTAGACACTCCAAGGTGATCTGATGTTTTTGCCGCAATTTTTTGGAAATGAAGAAACATGCCAGCATTGAGTGGGTTAAATAGAGCTTGATAATAGTGCAAAAGATACAATAAATGTACAGGTCAAAGATAGAGGGTGACAGAGGTAAAGGGGTTAATGTACAGGTCACATTCAGTGGGAGGATGAAGATGAATGGGGTTAATGTATTGATGTGCAGGATAAGGGAGATGAAAGGGTTACTATACAGGTCAGAGCAGAATCAGAATGCAGGTAACATATGCAGGAGAGAAGGGGGGTTAAAAGGGTTAACATTATTTGAAACTGTATTATTGTTTGTAGTCTAACACCTTTTTTGATCCTTGTACTACTGTATGTTATGATTCTTAATAGATTTGTACTTAAAATACCTTTTTCTCTAAGTGGAAATGTGTATCCTGCTCTCATACTCCAGTGCTCTATGTTAGCATAGCTGAGTAATGACCACATCCCCTCACATAGGGGTCTATTCACTAAGCTGCCGTTGGCAGCCGAGTGAATGACCGACCTGTAGTGAAGTGAGCCGAACACTGTTCGGCTATTCACTTCAGGCTGGTACGGCTGATTTCAGCCGTATATCGGCTGAAATCAGTCGTACATCGGCTTGCTTTGCATGGATTCGTGTCGGCCGTACATGCTCAGCATGTTCAGCCGACCCGAAGTGCAGAAGGAGTTCGACTCAGCCGATCCAACATCTGGATCAGCTGAGCCGAACCTCTGGCAGGCTACTCACTGCTGTTCGGCCTATTCTTATAGATGCCGAACAGCAATGAGTGAATAGCCGCCGCTGAGCGGCATTCGGCTCGGCTGTTCTGCTCGACCGAGCGGAACAGAAAAATAGTTTTTTAAGTTTTTAAAAAGTAAATAGAAAATGATTGTGCGGAGCTAGCAGTGACAGCTAGCTCCGCCCAATAGTTTTCTATTGTCCGGCGGCTCTGCTGCCGTAAAAAAAAAAAAAAAAAGGGGGCGCATGCGCGCAGGGATCTAAGATGGCCGCGTTTTAGATCACCTCCGCTCCACCCGGGCATACTCCCTCCTTCCAGCGGCACCAGTTGCTCACCCCTGCCTACCCGGAGTAAGACGTGGACCTCCTGCAACCTTCCACCTGATGGGGAAGTCGGAGAAGGCTCAGCAAACCCGCAAATCAGAGCGCACTGTGGAGACCGCAAGGCGGCCTTCCAAAATGGCGCCCGCTCCACTCTCAAACTCGGATGAGGACAGTTGGCACTCGGTAGGTGACGACCTGGTGTCGCATGCAGACCAATGGCCCCGCACTCCGCTTGCTCTCCACTCCCAGGATCCAGAAGGAGACTCGCAGCTGCTCACCGGATTCAGCGGCATAGTCCGGGAAGAAATCTCTGCGGCCTCCCGCAAGCTCTCAACTGACCTGCTCCGCGAGATTAGGGACGTAGGCCGCAGGACCACTGCCATCGAGCATTGTATAGATGATGCCACCCTAGTACTGGACGACCACGAAAGGGAGCTGGTGGCCCTTCGGGACGAACTGGAGCAGCTCAAGGACAAACAGGAGGATTCTGAAAATAGGGCCCGTCGGAGTAATGTCCGCATCCGGGGTCTCCCGGAGACTGTCACTGACCTGCACGGTTCCATGATGGCCTTCTTCCAGGAACTGGCGCCGGACCTCCCCTTGGACTGTATGGAGTTGGACCGTGTGCATCGCGCACTAGCTAGGCCGCGGCCCGATGGCCCTCCCAGGGATGTAGTCCTCAAATTCCACCATTTCCGCTCCAAGGAAAGAGTCCTGCAGGCGGCCCGCAACAAAGCCCCCCTCACCTTCCAGGGCTATGACTTGCAGGTCTACTCGGACCTATCCCCCACTACGTTGGTGAAACGACGTGCCTTGAAACCATACCTGTTGTGTCTGAATTCCATGAATGTCCGATATCGCTGGGGATTCCCCTTTAAAGTCTTCTTCACATATAGAGATACCCCTTATCAAGCCTCGACGGCCACGGATCTCCGTTCCCTTTTCCAGGAATTGGGCTTCGCAATGCCGCCAGAGGAACCCCCCCCCCACCGCCCCGTTCTTACTCTTCAGGCTGCGCTACCACTACCGCATCGCTCCCCTTCGACCTCGGAACCGCCAAGGGCACAACGTTCTCCCTTGACGCCGTCCAGGATTCCTCGACACCTGAAAGCCGATGCACTCCAACATGATGGTGATGGTTGACTTGCACCCCCCCGCCCGATGTCACTCCGAAGAGACCCCGTCTCGACAGACTGGACACTGTCCCATGCCCAGACCGGGTTGGTATGGTTTGCCCCGCATGGTTGCTGGAATCGTTATTTGTGCCTAACTGATGACTTCTTTATTTTCAGATTCTTCAACGGTTTTTTCGGACTTTTGTGTTTCTACATGTGTGATGGATCCCGGGAGCCCACTTTAGACGATTTGCCTAAAGTGCTCCACTACCCCCCTCCCGGCATCCATATCACAGTTTGCTACCTACTATGGACATGACTCTTTTTGCTCTAACTGTTCCCTGTAATTGTTGGTCACTTCTAGGCCTGTGGTATACCTGAGCCCCAGATATGTCCGGGTGTCGTGCACTAGTCTGCCACGCTCCAAGACCTGGTTGGTATGGTCTACCTTTATCCTACTATTGGATTCCATTTTTGGAACTAATGTGTTAAGAATTTATTTCCAGGTGTACCCCACGCCTCTTATGTCAATCCCCGTGTACCCGTGTAATGGATCCCGGGAGCTAATGTTTTGGCAGTGCTAATGTTTTCTTGTACCATCCTGCCCCCTCTCCCGGTATCCATTCCATGGCGTACTCTAGGATGTTGATGTATGCCTTATTGCTCTCACTGTCCCTGCATTTGCTCGTCACCTCGGTGTACCTGCCTTATCTGAGCTTGGGGAATGCCGGGGTGACGACCACTGTCCTACCCACTTTTTCCATCTGACCACAGAAAATCTGCAGATGAATTGTAAGGTGTGTGGGCACCTTTACTTTTGACCTGCTTTTGACTTGTTTCTGATCTGTTTATGACTAGTAGTGATGAGTTCGGGCGTGTTCGCAAGCGCCTCGTGCTGAGCCCGCCAGGAAGCCGTCAGCGCGCAGGGCCAATCACAGGCACTAAGACATGTTCCCGGTCCGCAGCTGCAGAGATTGGAAAATGGCTCAGTGCCTGTGATTGGCCCTGCGCGCTGACGGCTTCCTGGCGGGCTCAGCACGAGGCGCTTGCGAACACGCTCGAGCTCATCACTAATGACTAGTAGGTTGCTTCATTGGCTGAACTTCTGAGTTGCTTCTGAGTTGCTTTGAGCTTCTTTGATTTGCTTCCAAGATATTTCAAACTATTTTTGCATCCACATTGACTTGTGTGAAGAAGAAAAACAATTTAAAAACAGACAATTCCTTTTGCATTTTCTACGACATAAATTTAAAAATGCAAAATATGTGCGTAAGCCACAAAAATGTTATAAATTGTAAAATAAGTAAAGGAATCGCCATATGGTTGTGGAAAGTGATATGTGTAGACGAGAAAAAAAAAAAATGCTGACATTAGTTCCAAAGTAGTATACACCAAGTAGATTTGATGACATGATGCAAAGTACATAATCAACTATTTTTTTTTCCCTTAATGAATATTAAGGCTAATTTCACCAAAGCAAAACTAAATTTATTACAGAAACAAACACAGCTGTCAGCATATATTTTTTCAGCTATCAAGTGTAAAAAATGTTTGAACTGCTGTATATGCAGAATAATGTTAAAGTATATAGCAGCTACAGACAAAGGAATAAATATATAACATTCTGAGGAACATAGCACATTTCTAAGAGGGTCTAGCATTTGCTTCAGCTGATCCTTTGGCTCACTTCGGCCGCCAGAGCCCCTCGGTTCAGTCGAACCAAAGGGCTGCTGTATGGGCTGTTCACAATAGCCCATACAGCAGCTGAAGGCAGCCAAGCGGCACAGCCGAGAGGAACGCATTTACTTTGGTTCGCTGAGCTGTAGTGGCAGCCGAAGCAGGGAGAACGGTCTGCAGCTGATGTCATGACTGGCTCTGCCAAGTTGTTGTCATGTAAGGACAGCCCAGCGTCCTCAAAGACACTGGGCTGTCCTTACATGACAACAACTGGGTGAAGCCGGCTGTGATGACATGACTGGCTCCGCCAAGTTGTTGTCATTCAATGGCAGACCAGTGTCCTCAGGTTATTTGAGGACACTGGGCTGTCATTAAATGACAACAACTGGGCGGAGCTGGCCGCGATGTAACGGCTGGCTCCACCCAGTTGTTTTCATTTGTCAGGGACTTACATGAAGATTCTGCAAAAATGTTTATTTTATTTATATATTTTTTTATTCTGCTCGCTACCTCAGAGGTAGCAAGCAGAATAGCCGGGTGCATTCACTCACTGCTGTTCGGCCCCTATGACATTTTTTTATGTTACTTTAATTTGTATAACTTTTAAACACTATTTTTACACTAACGAGCTCCCTATCTAATAGCAGATAGGGTGGGACAGGTCCTCTTTATGGAGACATCAGGGCCCCTAATGTCACCTATGGACCCCAAAGAAGCTGAGGAAGCAAAGATCTGCTTCCCCAGCTTCATCTCCTGGCTCTAAGAGCCGGAGACTGTGTACAGTGGCACTGGAAGTGATGTAATACACATCACTTCCGGGTCTAGTGATCGGAGGAGAGATCAGCGGCTAGAAGCCGCTGAATCTCTCTCTGATTATTGCAGGGAGACCGCACAGGGACAGCGGTGCCCGGGAGGACAACCCGCGGCCTCGGCGGGGGAGGGGGAGCGTCGAACGATACTGTAAAGACGCCGGATTGCTTGTACATTAACAACCATTGCTGGCTGTTAAAAGCGGTAGCAGCCGTGTTCTTGTTTTTACCACTTTAACGGGCCGCCGTCTATAGAAGTATTGCGGCCCGGAAGTGGTTAAGCTACAAAAAAGCAACAACAACAAAAACAGATCGGTAACGCGGCACAATCGCAGTAAAATCGTGTTAAAAAACGGCAAAAAGCAATGCACTGCGTTCCAGATCTGGTTCTGATCTGGTCCGGAAAATGGTGTGAACCTGCCAACAAGGCAAACATTTTCTGAATACAGCTTATCACGTACCTGGTGGGGAGCCGAGTTGTGAGGAGGCCTCCTTTGCAGCACGAGTTCCACACCCCTGAATGTGGAGACAGGAGGTGGGGAAACTACGGGCAGCACCGGTGCCGGACGATGCAGGACACTGGGCCTGGGCAAGTCCTTGAGGCCCGTCTTCAGTGAGGCAGGAAGCAGGTGCTGATGCGGCTGGAGCAGAGCGGAGTCAGGCAAGCCAGGGTCAGCAACAATCGGGCAGCAAGGTACAAAAGGAGAAGGCAAAGGAGAATCCAGGGACAAGCAGAAGTCGGAGGCAGGCGGCAATCAGGCAAGGTCAAGGAATCCGGTCGATGATGATATGGCAACAGGCAAGATACAGGAATACACACTAAAGCTGAAAGACCACTCAGCAAAGATCCTGGGAGTTGGGCCAGCTTAAATAGGATCATTCCCAGACAGAGCAAGTCACTTCCTGTGCGCCATGTGCCGTTTGCGCATGCGCAGTAGCTGCCGTTTGCGCATGCACAGTAGCATGTCGTTTGCGCATGCGCAGTAGCTGCTGCTTCCCGCAAATGTGGTGAACAGGCCTATGCGCATGCGCAGTCGTAACTCTGCCGTTAGGCATGGTCTTACACAGCTGCTCTACCTGTGGTAGTACTAAAAAAAAGTATTGTATTTTTTAATGTCTGTTATTAATTATTACAATCTACCTGGATGCTTGTGTTTATTGAATGGAAACCTTTTCAAGACCCCAAAATCAGCCATAATATTTTATGGGACCCCCATGTTGTATTGATTTATTTAAAGGGAAATGTTTATCTAGACATGTTCAGTAAATGATTAATGAGTCTCCTCAAACTGCCCTCTTTATATGCACATAAAAATTAATGATGCTCCTCAAACTTCCCACTTTATATAAACATAAATATTAATGATTCTCCTCACACGCCTCACTCTATGGGGTTGATTTACTAAAGGCAAATAGGCTGTTCATTTTGTAAGGGAATTTGTATTTTTCAGGGGAATTTTCCACTTAGTTTATTGATTGTGGTGAAAATTCACTTTGCAAAGAATACCCAGTCATGTGCAAGGAAACAAAAGTGCAAATTCCCTTGCAAGTTGAACAACCGATTTGCCTTTAGTAAATCAACCCCATTAAATACACAATAAGTTAGTTCTCAATGTGCCTCAAACGTCCCACCTTTTTCTCTTAAAATGTCTCCACTTTTTCTTCCCTAAACCCCCACTTCCAAAAGCCATAATTTTGTTCCTGTTTGGACCCCTTCAAAGAATGCTTTGGACTCTTAATGATAATTCCAATTAAAATTTGCTCTAATGACCATGGTGCTTTAATAGCAGCCCAACAACATACAGTATCTTGCAGCATTCTACACTGTAAACATCCCAAAATGTAGTTTAAAATAACTGACGAAACAACCAGCACACACCCCTACATTTATCAGTCACATCAGATGGTACCAGTACCAAATAATGGTAATAATTACCAGCGGCTATATTCAGAATATGGTGCATGTATAACACTCTATATGGAAGCGGGGTAACAATGTCCTAAGCTGGCTTATAATGGATATGCAACCTAAGTTGCATGAGCCCCATGAGCTGTGTCCACCTAAGGAATAACTGGAATATAACCCCATGGTCCGCACAGTTTCTTCTCAAGAAGTCGACTCCCATGTACAGTACATACATACAACAGAGCCAATAGACAAGTAGCTTACAGACCACAGGGAGACAAGCACTTCAGCATGGCAGGACAAAGTAAGCAGAAAAAAAATGCAACAATTACTTTCCGACACTGCAGTCTCGAATCTGAATGCACGCTAGCAGGTAAGAGGGTAAGCAAGCAATAGTCATTTGAAAATGTTCAGCACAGCAAGGCATCACAAGTACATATAGGCAAGCCGCAATAAAGCATGTACTATACCTTCTTCTTCCATACGTTCACTGAGAGGGGTCATTGCAATTTAAAACTACATTCTGCAGGTCCTTAGCCATGAGCATGTATACCATGACTGTCCATTCCTATGTACGTTTAAAGCCAAGTGTCAGCCAATGTCAAAACAGTCCCGGAAACATCCAGTAGCTTCATTAGGCCTGAACATTGCCAGGAAGTTGGGCTGGTGAGTGGATGACCGGCCTAAACACTGATGTGTTTCATCCACCTACACGTGGACTTTCTCAATGACTGTGATCTGAATATTAGTAAAAGTGAAAACCAACATATTTGGTTTAGAACACATCTAAGAGAAGGAGCACAACCAACTCCACAGGTCATACCCACAGCAAACCTCCAGCAACCAGCAGATAATATATTTTCCAACATCGATTCAGAGCCCTGAATAAGGGGAAGAACTCCCCAAACACATTGGTTGTTTATTTTAATACAGTTACAAAAATAAAACTACAGTATCCTTATGGCTTCATTCACACAGCGTAGAGTGGGGCCGAACAGATCCGTGCGGCGTGCACTGCCATATCGGACTGTTCCCGGGAAGGACAGGTACTGCATGTGATTGTACACAGCAGCCTGTTCTTCCCTATGGGAGGACGCTGCCGTGCGCTGCCATACGCTCACCCAAGCTGCATGTCCATGCTCAGACGAACACAGGATCCATCCTGTCTGCGTCTGAGTACAGACACCCACACACGCATGGATGTGCAGCTTGGGTGAGTATACGACAGCGTACGGACGCTCCCTCCCATAGGGAAGAACAGGCTGCTGCGTACAATCACACGCAGCACCTGTCCTTCCTGGGAACGGCCCTCTATGCTGTGGGAATGAGGCCTTATAGAGTAATTTGTAAGACTTACCCACCTGGAGGCGGGCAGCCTTTTGGTAACGTTCACTACAACATCTTCATTAACATTGTTAGTGCATTGTTACAGAAAAGTCCAAGGCTCCCTTACATGCCCACACCAACAAACCAACAGATGACAAAGTTAAAAGATGCCTGTTCTTTGTAAAAAGTCAGCCCCTGGCTTAGACCTTATGGCTTAATCAACTCTCCCCTCCATTTACCATGAACGGAATTGTGTTCTGTTGTCACTTAGATCACACCCTCTGGGGTACAGCACTGCCCAAACAAGAGGTGGTGACACCACTGTCTTCTGTAACTTTTCCATGAAGATGGTGTCACCTTTTAGGCTGTGCTGTCTGGCATAGGTGTATGAATAAGAAAAGCGGCTGGGAAGAATTACAAATCCTTTGGCAGATAATGTGTTTATTTTAACTGAGTTTCCGCTGTTTGCCTCATATTAGCTTTGAGGAAACATGCCTGAGCTAACAATTGGGGAATTCATCAATGTAGGAATGTTTGTATAAGTAGTAGAAAATAAGCTAGAGATGCTAAGGAGCAAAATGTAAGTGTAAAAGGAGACCTTGACAATCTTTCAAAAGCTTTGAACCAAGGCAGCTAATAAAGGAATTGTAAAGAGAACCTATATGCTAGTTTTTTGGTTTTTTTACATGCAGGGTTATTACAGTAATTTATCTTTTATTATTCAAAACTGAACTCTAGGCAGATATAAAATACACTCAACTCTGTAATCATAAATAATTCAATGTATTTTTAAATGCAAACAGTGTCAGTACCTAAATTTGAACTGACATCAGCCTCTTGTGGTCTCTGTACAGTACAGCAGCCAATCAGCTCATGTGGTGAAAAGAACCATGCTATTAGGAAGAGAGAGCAGAGTGACAAAGAGATGAGCTGAGCACTGTGCTGCTTCTCCTTTCACTGTTCAGTCACAGGCTGCGGTGGGTCCAGGACAATCTGGCCAAAGAGGAAGGGGGTTGAATCAGGGGCGTAACTAGAAATCACAGGGCCCCATAGCGAAATTGTGTATGGGGCCCTGTGATTTCTAGTTGTACCCCTTGCAGAGCCCACCTGAGAACACACACAGCCCACCTGAGGGTGACCCTGCAGAGCCCACCATAGATCATCTATGGTGGGCTCTGCAGGGTCACCCTCAGGTGGGCTGGTCGTACTCCTTACCTGTCCGCCTCCTCTTCCTCCACGCTCGCTGATGGGCCCCGCCTCCTCCTCCGTCGCCAGGTCCGCCTCCTTCTCCATCACCGCCCCTCCCCCTCATCCCCTGCTGTTGACCACGGGCCCCGCCTCCTCCACTGCTGGGTCCGGCCTCCTCCACTGCCGCTGCTGGCTCTCATTGACTCAGCAGCTGTTCTGGAGACAAATGCGCTGCTGCACAGATAACGATCAGTGATCTGAACAGCAGAGCATTCTTCTTCAGAGCTGCCAGTGAAAGCCACCAGCAAAGGATGCCATAGCGACCCAGGCGGTCCATTTGGCATCTGGCTGGGCCCCACTGTGCCCCGGGCACCATAGCGGCCGCCTGGGTTGCTATGGCGATTGTTACGCCACTGGGTTGAATAATGTTGTTAATCAGACTGAGGACATCTAGAAGCAGAAAAAAAGTACTGTGGGGGAAATTTTTGCACTGAAGGTTAATATTGAAGTAAAAGATGGAAAGCTGGGTTTGTTATTTTGTTTTTTTAACAAGCTATTCTTTTTATATTTTACTGTCATTTTGGCTGAAGTTTTGCTTTAAATTGAATTTCTCTGATTTGTCTGAAATGATATTTTATGTAAAAATATGATTTCACAGAATATACACAGGGTATAAAAACACAGATAATAATAATAATAATACTAATAATAACAATCTGAAAACCACATGGTCTCTGCTTGATTCAATAAAATGTAGTTATATGGTTGTTAGGTCACTTTCAAAAAGTAAGCTGATTGTAGGTGATTTGACAAGGATAATTTTGTTATAAAGTATGGGTGATTAGCAGATTTTGGCTATCCCCAAAAACTTGGCAGATATATTAAATTTTTATTAAATTAACATAGAAATCATTTTAGTTGAATGTTCACTGGTGTATTAATAATGAGATTCAATCAGCCAGAATCTGTTTCAAGGGCACGAGCAATGTCTTACTTTAGATCATGTAATGATACATTAGTCAGAGTATATATACTAGCCTTTTAAGCCTGCATTTCCCAGGGTCACTGAGATCTGAACCCATATAGACTTATATGACATGACTGTCACATCAAAAAGTTTATTTATTAACATGAGATTGATGGCTAAAAAGTCAATCGGATATTATGATCACAGCTCATATGAGCTAGTAAAGAAACTATCTTATAGGCATGTATCATAACTGTTATAATAAATTGTCACGGTGTTGTATTGGTCATAATCATAGCCTTCATGTTATTGTCTTATTGCTCACTTGTAGAGGATATGTTTTCCTGTTTGTAAGCAAGGTGTATTTTAAATCTGAACCCCAGATAAACACAAATAAAGAAGCCAAAAATCAATGCAGCTATGCAATCTTTAAATGTATTTAAACCCCAGTGGCGTCACAAGGGTGGATCGGGGGGTACGGCCCGCACCCGGGCGTCACCATTGCCTCTAACCACACCCCTCTAAAAAGTCAGGCACTCGGTCATGGACCGAGAGCCCAACAGTGTCAGGAGAGAGTAGGGGACCCGGCGGCATACCTCATTGCGCCGTGTGAACGTCCCCTCCTCTCTCTGCCGGCCTCCTTTACCAAGATGGCCACCGGCATGCATCAATCGAATGGTCGCGCATGCGAGGTGACGTCACGCGCACGCGCGATGATGATAGAGCGGGGGGGTCACCCGGTCTAGAGAACGGGTGACACCCGACCTCGGGATGCCCCTTTTAAACCCTCACGTTTTTTTGCATATATCTACTGCTAGCAAGCAGTAGATATATGCAAAAACATTTTATTTTTTTAAGTTTACAAAAGGGTTAAAACTTACCTGCGTCTCCTGTCCGATCATCTGAAGATCCTCGGGAGGCCGCAAAGGATCCTGGGGCGGGCGCATGCCCAGTTCAGATCTTCGGGCGAGGGCTGAAGAGAGACGCAAGGTAAGTGAATGCAGGCAGCGTGCACCCACAAAGACTCCTTGGGACAGGAAGTGCCAGGAATACAGAGGAGTCAGTGCTGGATCGGAAACCGGTACCAGCGCTGGAGGGACAGCTGAAAACTATGGGAAAGAAGAGAATAATTAGATAAGGAGGCATCATTTAAAGTAAGTCCTTACATTAGCATGGGGGGGGGGGGGGGGAATGTTTTGCCTTTAGTGTCACTTTAACACAAAATGAAATGTATTTCTTGTAAATAATAGCTATGTGGGTACCTGAATTAGGCTTGGTATCAGTCTCTTGCAGTCTCTGTACAGCAGAGCTCACACAGGGGAGAGGGAGATGCAACACAAGAAGTCAAGTGTGCTGCAGTACAAGGAGCATGCTGATGGCAGTAGAGAGAAGAATGACTGAGAAATTAGCTCATCATTGTGCTGATTCTCCTTCCACTGGATGGGTAATGGGGTGGAGACCTGAAAGTGAACCTGCAGCAGAGAAATATCAAGCCCCCTTCCCTGGCAGGAAGGGTTGTACCGTGTGCCAGAGCTGTATAAATCTTAGGACTGAATGAACACAAATATAAATCCTTTGGCAGGTAAAATAACTCTCATATATGGATTTCATCTGTGTATTATTTAGCTCTGTGTCTGGAGCTCAGCTTTATGTTTAATTTCTCTACAAGTTAGCATAATCAATGGAACTTTAGTCTTGTACAATGCGTACAAAGACTACAATTTTTCCATCTGGCTGAGTAGAAATAAAAATGTAATTTAGCATAACCTTGTAGAAGAAGGAAATGACATTTTGAAGAAGAATGTAATATTGCTAACACTATTATTCCCTGAAATATTTGAATAAAGTAACAATATTTCGGATAAAGAAGCAATGTGTTACATATTATATTATTAGCCCTCTTTTTTCAGGGTACATCAATGCATTATGGGAAAATGGCTTTACCTTTGCCCTGTGTGATTGCTTGTTTTTCCTAAAATCGCACCTTCAAGGGGGTAAATTAAACCTTCTAGGCACTTTTATATCTTTTGACAGCACTCTTCCCAGAATACCATTAAAATGTTATAGCTGATGTTGGTGCTGTACATAAATCATTTTATGAAATGAAGTGCTGTAGATGAAGGGCATGCATATCCTTAACCCTATATACTGTTGGTGTTTTATAATGTAAATGTGTATAGGCTTCTTCTTTGGATCTCTCAGAAATAAATGACATTTGTTTCCTGGAGGCAAAGCCTACGAATTAATATCTTATGAGTACAACTTCATCTTTGGTCGAGAACACCAGAAAACCATTACAATCTCGGTGGGACACCGTTCCTTTAATCATAAAATTGCCAAAGTAGATTTGCTGTGTTCAAGGATCCTTTGATGTTGATATGAGTTCATTGTCATATGTTTGTATTTCAGTACTATAATCCCTGACCAAGGAGCATTGGTGGTATCTGGTATAGGCAGCCGATTCCTTGCCATGGCAAGTCTATAATAACTGCAATCAGTTATTCCTTAGAGCTACAACACAGCTAAATATTTAAGCAGACGCTTGAGGCAAATGTAAGATTTATCAAACCAAAATATGTTTTTAAAACAGTACATGTTACTTCAAGGGTTGTAGTACTGGATGCCTGCAGTTTGGATTGTGTGGTACAACATGCATACAGATATACCACTCTGAAAAAGTTCTGCCTGTCCCCAATATAGTAAAATGTAATAAATGCAAAATAAATACAGCAAATTACTCATCCTAAGGGCTGGTGCAGACTTTGGCGATCCCAGGACACGCGTTCCAGGATTGCATGATCGAGTGCAGTTGCACAGAGCGGTTGTCGTGCAGCCCCATTGACATCAATGGTGTTATATCCTCATGGCAATCTCTGAAAAAGGTACATGTACCTTTTTTCGCGACACGCACCTGCCGTTTTTTTCACCTATGATCGTGCACCATTGCACGGGTAGAATCGGGACACAGCGCAATATGCCTGGCGCGACTGGGGTGCCATTAAAAAATAATGGCACTGCCAGCGTAATCAGCGGTAGCGTGCGATTCCATGACCTTCCGGCCATCGGATCACCCAAGTGTGAACCTGACCTAAGAAAAACATGCATACTATATTGATGATAAAAATTGCATATTGTCTTTATTAGCAATCAAAGCCATTACTGTATATTGAGGAGAGAGCGCTATGGTTTGCCAGGAAGCATGTTATCCGAACTTCATCCAATCAAATTTGCACACTTGATCTTGGCTAAATGCTACATGAAATCATCATGTGTTCTACATTTTTAAATACCACTAAATTTAGTAGATATTAGATTCTGAGAAATTGGCCAACTTGGAATTGTGAACATTATTTTTCTCTACATAAAAATGGTCTTCTTAGACTTTTAATGCTACTGAGTCAGTTTCCTTGAAGTTTACTGCAAGAACAGACAACAAATAGAAATTAAAGTTTTGCCAAGCTTTACAGCTGGGCTCGTCCTTGGGATAAGCTTGACGTCTCTGGGATTTGTAGTCCAGAGCATTACAGGTGCTATATAAATCCTCTCTAATAATAATAATAATACATCTATCATTCTGTTATAATCCTATTTCATGCCATTTCGTGGAAGTTTACTGACAACAGAACTCTGTCAGTAGATGGTCTGTCCACACAGGCTGGACACTACATTTTCTCATGTACAATGTGGTTTGCCATCCTCATTAAAATTACACTTTAAATGTTGTCATAGTGCCATAGTCATAGTGGTCAATTCACGAAGCAGCCGAAGGATTTAGCCATAGCTGCGGCCGATCCTTTGGCTAGCTTTTGCCCCAGGACCCCTTCGGTTCAGTAGAACCGAAGGGCTGCTGTACGAGCTATTCACTATAGCCCGTACCGCTCCCGAACTTGGCCGAGCGGCTCAGTCGAGCCGAACGCATATGCCTCGGCTCGGCTGAGCCACGCTGACAGCCTGCTTCTGAAAGTTGGGCGGAGCCAGCCGTGATCTTATGGCTAGCTCCGGCCACTTGCTACCAGCTAACCAGGGACACTGATCCCCAGACAGCAAACTCTCCCTGGCGCTCCAGGAGTCTCCCGCTCCCGGCAGCCAAGGAGAGAAACACTGCTTTTTCTTTTTTTTTCTTATTCTGACACGGAGCCGTGTCAGAATAGAAAAAAAATTTTTGGCCATAGGAATGCATTGCTAGATTCCTATTGGCTATTTCAATTTGCAATAGCCAATAGAAAACTAGCATTGTACCCGCCCTCTGCTGCAGTTCTCCATCAGGTCCACTACTGATTGGCAGCAGCAGAGGGCGGGTGGATTCATTATTGAAAACAAGTATGAGCGTTTAATACTACTTTAATAAATGTGGTGAAAATTCTCTATGCAAAGAATAGAAAAAATTGCAAGGAAAAGAAAAAAACAGTATGTTTGCTAGCACGTAATTGGATGATGGAAGTCAGCAGAGATGTGTCTCATTCTCTGAGCTAATGGAAAATTCTCTTGCAAAACGCAAATCCCCTCGCAAAGTCCACAGCCTATTTGCCTTTAGTGAATCGACCCCGCAGTTTGCAATTATGCATGCACGCACTATTTTTACTTTTTGATTGCGTTAAAAAAATTTTAAAAAGGTTAATTTTTACTATATGTACATGCCAGAGGTCAATAGATGTTACAGCTGGGGCAGACTAGAGACAAAGCAGTAAATTAGTTCATGTTGCTTTGATGGAAACGACGAGTGGCTATTTGCTGCATTTCTTTTGCTAGAGGTTAGCTAGGAGAACTGACTATATAGGAAAAGCTCAGAGGAACAGGTTTATTTTTTCTGTCTGAAGTTTTGTTGAACTGTTTGCACAAGTCTGAAGCCGCTGTGGTATCATGGCACTGTGCATTGCTCACAATAAAGAGCAGGTGAAGACCTGGCTTTACTTTGATACTGGTGTCTTTGTCTCCTGTGTGCAGACTGATCCTTCTGCATCTGCCCCGTGACGCTGATCACTCACAGTATATACACAGTATATATTGAGTCTAGTGTGGCTAAATAATTGCCAAAGGAATCTACAGTGTTTAGAAAGGGATGCTGTGTGAGTCTGTCTGTAAATATTCTTGGCATGCTGTAATCTTCTTGCTAGAGAAGAATAGAATTTCTGTTGCCATTGTATTGATTTTGTTTGAGGCAGGAGTAAAGGAGGAAGTGGTTTTATTAATGTCAGGCACAGCTTTCGATAACATTGATGAACGGTGTAATGCTTAAAGAGCTGAAGGGGATTGGATTGTGTTCAGAGAGATAGATGCATTTTTACTGGGTACTTTATAGATGGTCAGCAAAAACAAAGATATGAATAAAAACAATGCATCTCTCGATTGTTATTTTGTTCAGCTGTGTACTTGCCAGGGATTTTAAAGTGTATAACAAATATTTTTTATATATATCTACTGCTAGCAAGCAGTATACATTTGCAAAAACATTTACATTAAAAAAAGTTACCAAATAGGTAAAAGATTACATCTGTCTCCGTCGCTCGCTCCTGGCTACAGAATCCAGCTTTTCAAGCAGCTGGGCAGGAGGATGTGTGCGGGCGCATGCACATTGGAGATCACTGGCAGGAAGAAGAGAAGAGACACCATGTAAGTGAATGCACGCAGCCGTGAGTGTACATGCCGGACAGACTCCGTAGGATGAAAGAGACAGCAGTCTGCGCTGGATCAGAGACCGGCACCGGCAAAGCTGGAGGGACTGCTGAAAATGACTGGAAGGAAGAAGATATAAACTGCAATTGTAATAGGACCCAAAAAACTGGACAATGCCTGGCTATTTCGGGATAGACTTACCGTCACTTGTTATGAACCTGGAAGTCATCATACATCCTTATTTTTTGTCTTGTCATCCGGGGACATCTTATTTTCCAGTGCAGCGCATTGGTTGAAAATTCTTCAAAGGGGATGTTCTTAGTTGTTTTGACATTTATATGAAGCCTTGTGATTGATTCCTGCATTGAAATCACTTTTTAACATGCAGTAACTCTATCTGATGCCATATTCCTGCCACATTTAAGGAACTCCCTGGACCCTTCAAGCCTCTACAACCTCGACTGACTCTATTCTCCTTATACAAATTAATTCATAAAAAGGTTAATTCCGAACTATTTGCCTATATTTACACCCGTTTCCTTTCAGATTCTATTCAGTATCAGTATTGTCATAATATTTTATTATAAAAGTACCTTCTAGAAAATAATGTTGATTTGCTAGTTACAAAATTTAAAGAGCTCTATATTATGCTTTTCCTCATTGATCTAGCTCTAGATTTTCATACTTCATGTCAACAGTAGGGTTGAGGTTGGGGTTTGCTGCTCCAAAGGGTTCAAGGTGAATCTTATGAGTTCCTGACTTGCAGTCCCAGTGAACTTATGTGCAGATTTCACAGGGAGAATCTTTTTAAAAACATAATGCACCACATGAAAGTTGACCTATGGAGAGCAGGGTTAGAAGGGCCACTAATGGTACTTTTGGATAAGCCACTCCCCTCACTTTTAAAGCAGTAATAGTGTCAGTGTATTGGAACCTGCTGTAGGGAAAAAATAGGGAAATCTGACAAACTGCATAGGGAGAGATTAGGTTGTGTTAGGAAACTGTACTTTAATTCTCATTGCCAGCTCTGTTGGCAATCAACTTTTTTTTGCTGCTATTATTATTATTATTATTATTATTTGGTATTTTCTGTATTTATTTTAATCTGCTGTTGATTTGAGGTCAGCAGTCTTTTTTAGCTGTTGTTCAATCTATTGCAAACGCTTGTATTGCTGCAAGGCTTTCCTTAAACATAACAATGGGTATTTTTGGCTTCCTTTTTGGGGGGGAGGGGGGGGAGGTATTTTGTTTAACTATTTTGATAGTATTTTTTTAAGTTTGGTGTGATCAAAGTGCAGTATCCACTTTTTAAGACCATATGTTCTTCTAGCTGCCTTTTGGCCAAAACATAACTTTCCCCTGATGATCTGATCCTCTCTCTTCAACTGTAGTCACATTTTCTCACTCTCATCTCCAGTAGTTTTAATTTCCTTTTTGTTTCTGCTCTGGAACTCCTTTATACATGCCGCCTGGCATTCTCATACCCTACCCTATACTCATACACATCATTAAAATTACAATCTCCAGGTAAGTATGTAAACTGGCCTACCATTCCAAGGTTTAGGATACATTGATGAACAGCATCATTCATCCCACTCTGTGTGGTTCTAGACTGCCATTGAGACACCCCCAGTGGGTATCATCATGCAGACTGGGCTCACAGTACTCCTGGACGGATCATTGCTCGCATGCCATTACGTTAATGCCACAGAGAAAAAAGAGTGCAAGAAAAAATACAGGTTTTTTAAATTATTTTCCTTGCACATGATTGTGTATTTTTTGCAAAGTGAAATTTGACTACATTCACCAAACAAACAGCCTATTTGCCTTTAGTAAATCAATCCCACTGTTTCTTATTGTATATCTTACTTGCTTCTTACTTGTAATCTTTCGCTTCTAGATTTATATGGGCATAGCTCTTAATTTTATTGTGTCTTCATATTCTTGCAATGGTTTGGGTATGCAGTTCTTGTTTGAAAATGCTTACTCATCATTAGTGTTTACCCTTAGCACAGGAGATGATGGAGATACATTCTTGAAGAGGATTTCCAGTTTGATTTTTTTTTTTTTTTTAAATATGCAACCTCGCCTCTATTAAAATTATAAAATGTACTTTTCATTGCAATACTCCCCATATCCCTGGTGCTGTCCCATGCAGACTTACCATTCCAAGGTCTAGTGCCACTTGTCTTTTTGATAAATTGATGAACAACATAATTCATCCCACTCTATGTGGTCCTATTCTGCCATGGACACACCCCCAGGGTGTATCATCATGCAGCCTGGGCTCACAGTACTTCTGGACTGAGCGTTGCTCACGTCACATGGCATTACGTTAATGCAGCAGAGAAAGAAGAGTAAGGACTCATACGAAGACTGACCTGAATACTGCTGGAATTAGGGTATGTATAATGGTATTTGTTTAAAACAAAATGGCAGGGGAGGGCTTCAGGATGAGGAGGGGAGTTAAAAAAAACTAGAGTGTTACTATAATTAAAAAAAATAAACCATTATTGATTGCCTGTAAGAAACAGCAAAACCTTCAAACCCTCATCATATAGTCATCTAGAAGAGCATGCCTATAGAAGAGAGTGTAAGACTCTTACTCCAAAGCATTGGTCAAAATTTGAATTCGCACAAAACTTTTTTTAAAAGCTTGTTTGATTTAATAATATAATTATCACTTCACTGCTTTCACTGTTTTCTTTTTGTGATTTTTGTTTTTAAAAAAAGGCTGGTGGTGGTCCAATGTTATCTACGGTATATATATTTAAAACATAATTATGCAGCATATATTTCAGTACCTAAATTATTTCAGTAAAGTTAGTGGATTAAACTTGCTTGGCTTGTAGAATGTGATTCGTCACTCAACCATATGCCAGGCAGGGGAGAAATATATCAAGCATAGAATAGTTTTCAGGTAGCAAATTTCATTATTCCTCAGATTAAAAGCAGCGATCCATTAAAGAGGCCCTGGCTCCCTTTTATTTGGGCATTATATTGGACATGGCTGATGATCACAAGCTCTTCTGCATTTTCAAAATATGAAAATCCTTTATGGGTCAAATATTTTAAGAGAGCTCCACGCTATATCTGTGCTGAATAATAAAAGAAATACAGTCACTGTAATATCCTTTAATTATATGCATAGAGTCATAATGCAACTTTCATCACTCAGTCACATGTTTACACTGGAACAGTTTAAAGATTAAAATGACATTAGGTTGAGCCATTTTGCAATTTCTTGCAATTTACTCCACAGTGACCTTCCAAGGAGTGTCATGCATCAGTAGTTAGCTCAGCATATAACTACATACAGCAGAGACAAACCAGAGCCAACTACATAAATCTATCAAACCGTACTTCATGTTTTTAACTGTGTGGTTGTGTTTAGTATCTGGAGATATACAGGACCTGGGAATTACAACACTGGTGTTTTAGAAATGTTTTTGCTTTGTTTCTGTTCTTAGTTTTCTTTCCACTGGATTATTGTTGTAGTCTCCATCTGTGCCATTAAAAAATGGTATTGCATTTACTTGAATAGCTGTTCCTTTTGTACGTTACCATACTCAGTTTGTGCCCATTAAAACCTAGGAGCTTGTCATTTCAAAGAAACAAAAGTTAGCTACTCTGTTCTCTAGGTCTCTGCGACATGATTTAATCTCCATCCTGTAAATCAGTTAGAGGCCTTGGAGTATGTTTGTACTATTTAGCTTATGGTTGTTGCTTACTTCCTTGTTTTCATTAGGCTAGGGCTGCTTGCTTGTCATAGGTAGAGTGGTGAGCATTTATTGGTTTTCTCATTTGTTCTGCAGGTAATCCCATTCCATCAATAGATGTATTTCTGCCATTCAGCATGACAATGTGTGCATCTTTATGTACCAATTAGTTCCCACCTGTAATCACTTGTGCTATGCAGACTCAGGACACATCATACCTATATGTATCAGTCATATTGCCCATGTATACAAAAATAAAAATTTGTATTTATTGCAATAAACAAATATCAAAATTGATAAACTATATACTAGGGATGCACCTATACTGGTTCCTGGGTATGGAGTATGAGTATGAGTACCTTCATTTTTTTTTACAGTACTCGCCGAAACCAAGTCCTGGTGCCTTTAGCCCCAATTATAGCCAGTGTTCTAATGAGAGAAAACCAGCTTCACTTGTCGAGGCAGCGTGGCTTCCTGACCAATCAGTCGAGACGCGAGTCATAACCCGTCTGGGAGGCATGTGTACTTACTCTCATGTTACATGTGCTTGGCAATTCATGTATCCATCAATATGTTTCATTAATCATATCCACAAATTGTATATGTAATGGCATCCACAAGTCTCTCTCATCCAGGATGTATAAAGTCCAAACTGTGCCAATGCACGGAATCACTGTCTGTATATTCCACTAATATGGTATGTCAAGTCCATATCGACGTTAAGCATATTGATTTCATGATCTCCATGCAATATACAACTGTCTCTGCATATCTCCAGGGTCCCGTGATGGCGGGACACCTGTACCCCTTAACACGTTTTGTCCTGCACGGGACTCCTTCAGAAAGGCTCAACAGGTGTTTTGACCACTGTGCTGTGCAGCAAACACTGCATATCATTTGAAGAGGTGGTGATTATTAAATGTGAATGTGAATGAGAAATAGTTCTCCCACTGGAATGTATGGATCTTCTCTGCTTTGCTTTTGCTTTTGAAAGCAAACATTTGATTGTATAGTTTGCTAAGTTTGTCTGTTTGTCTATGGATAGTTAAAACTGAAAGTTGTATTCTGAGAATCATATGCTTTGGTAAAACTTACATATTCAGAAATAAACTAAAGACCATTGTCTGATACATACACGTTTGAAACTATGCTAAACTAATTATAAAGGGGCAGTATGTCTGCCCTCTGCTCACTGCAGAACATTGCTGGAAATACTTCACACTGTGAGGTCTATTCACTAAGCTGCCGAAGGATCTAGCCGTAGCTTCGTCTGATCCTTCGGCTAGCTTCGGCCCCAGGACCCCTTTGGTTCATCTCACGGCTGGCTCCGGCCACTTTCAGAGAGATCAGCGTACCTGGTTACCAGCTAACCAGGGACGCTGTCATTACACACTGAGAGCGGCCTCTCCATGTTCTCAGTGTGTAATGACAGATGGCGTTCCTGGTTACCTGGTTACCTAACGCCATCTGTATCACTCCGCTGTAGATCCTCCAATCATCTCCAATCATTGTGCTGACACTGTCCTTCCTTCTGGAGGGTGGCTGCTTTTGTTCCCCATGGTCCCTGTGTGTGTTGTTAAGTAGCCGCCGATCCAAGCTCGCTCCCGTGATGTACTACAATCTCAATTCAAATGAGTAAACTAAACATGAGATTGTAGTCCATCACGGGAGTGAGCTTGGAGCGGTGGCTTATTTACAACACAAACAAGGACCAACGAGAACAAAAGTAGCCACCCTCCAGAAGGAAGGACAGTGTCAGCATTAATTCAGAGATGATTTGATGATCTACAGCTGAGTGATACACAGATAAGCTACATTTTTGTTAATAGTCAAGGTACTTGAATGCTTTTTTAAGATTTAACTCCTGAGTTTAATGTCACCTTAAAGTTAGAGGTCACATCTATGCACTTTACTGTTAAGTTTTGAAAGGACCCTTAGAGTTTGTAAAATATCAACACAAGCATCTGAGTTATGTATATGCTGCATCATTTAGAAACTTTCAGTGCAGAATTAATGCAAATTATAATGGATAAAAAGGGATTATGAAGAGTTTAGGGTTGGATTTTAAATTCCTTTAAGTGTAGGTCCTCTTTAATTGTATCACTCTTGTAATATCACATATTGGTTTGTGAGGCTTGCAAAAAAGTATGCAATGTTTTGCCTATACAGTATACTGCGCTGGCAGAACATTGATTCTTTCTACTAAGATGCAAATGTACCTAGACAGAGCTGTCAAGTATTGGCAGCTATTTTTCTCACCTCTGTCTCTCTTTTCTATTAATACTGACAAGTATACTTTGCATTTCCTCTTAGAACTGGGTATTTCTTGTTTATTTTTACCTTGACGGTAAATGTAAATAGAATGAGCAATGGGTGTTGGAATACATACAGTTTGTTACAGTACAATAATAACAGATGGGCATGTTTGTTAGATTTTATAGCAGACTCATGCTTGAAATCTAAATGTGTCCAACAGGGAATAATTAGTACAATTTAATGTGACAAAGCAATCAGTAAAAATGTACCTTTAGCACATAATTTTATATTAGAAGCAACAGAGCATTCTTAATTTTTGACAGTTCTTTAGCATCTTCCATTGTTATAGCCTCAAAGGGCCTATCAAAACTTTCAAAACCATACCGCACCCACTCATTTTGATTACTGGATTACATTGAAGGTGTCACTTGGGGAGGGGTCAGAAACCTTTAAAAAAGTGGACGATAAAGTGGGCATGGGCAAAAAAATCAAGTTGTAGTTCCTTCTGCAAGTACCATAGTCTAAATTTGCTTTAAAAGTTTTTCCAAGCAAAGCTTCATATGTTTTTTTCATGGAGACTATGCTTGAAGATGTTACTGCCACCTTTTTTAACATACTTTTGCTGTTATTTTTTCAAGTCTATGCAGAGAATTTATTGTCTCTGTGCATTTGATACCAAACCGTAGACAAATTTGTGGAGATTATATTTCCACAAATTAAGAGTATCTTAGCCCAAAGTAATCAGGATCCTATGGATGTCAACAATATTTGCCAGATAACTCTGTTCTCAACAACGTTTGTAAAATAAGAATAAAAAATTAGGTCCTGTAATGCAATCAGTATGGTCCGGTGAAGAAGCCTAAGGAAGGATTATTAACATAATATCTCTCTTTGTACCAGATTAAACAGCAATGATGCATCAAGGTCTAGATTTGCGCCTGGCAGGGATGTTACTACAAATTATGGAGTCTAATTTTTGAGGTCCCATGCTGATTTCCTCTCTCTTCAGCACCTCATATTTTATATTGGTGTCCAGTGGTTTGTTGTATTGCTGCCTCTTTTACAATTGGGTAAGATATTAATTTAGCAACCCTACAAGCCCCAGCTGTACCATCTACTTGAGTTTTGTATTAGACATTTGGGCAGTGGCTATAGGTATATCCTTTTTACTAATGTTAGTTTTCAACTGCTCTATTGAAATTACTTATTGCAAGCAAGTTCAGAGATGAGTATAGGTCAGTGATACTAGTGATAACAAAGAAAAAGACCTTGTAAATTATTCAGACTGATAGCAGAAAGTGGCAAAAAATTAGACTGTCAATATTGTATTTTCTGTTTATAGTCTCATTGTTTTCACCTCATTATATGATGTTATTATTACTAAGGCTATTACAACATTGATTATTAGGGTGAAAAAAATATTTCAACAGAAGACAAAATAGTTTTCTTGTGAATTAATATTTTGTTAGCTTCTTTGAATGTGTCCTACATACACTGAATTCTGTATTCATCCACAGTTGTCCATCATGTAAAATACCCTTACCTGTTAGTTTTTTTTTATTTGCCTTCTTCCTCAGAATGATGTGAGGAGAACTAGTAATTATGAGTAACAATGGGAAGGAATATATCTTTAGATAAACTTAAAGCACAAAACCAGACAAACATTTTTATGTAGCTTTGGATAGATTTGGTAAGAGAAAATTCTTTTGACAAGCTCTTGCTGCTTTGACAAATACATTACAGCACTAAAAATACAATATATGTTCCCACCCTCCCCTGTGCTAACAATAAATATATAAAAACTCAAAATAAATGATTTATATTATATATATATAAATAAAGGTGAACATTGATGAAAAAATATTCAACAAAACAGTGGTGCTGTCACTCATTGAAATGTGTACACATGGAACTAAGAGTGTGGTGTGTCTCTCCTTTCATAAGATTAAGCTTATATCCTCAGTACTGGGTGAGCACTAGTGCATTGTAAGTATTTAAGTTGGATTTTAATAAATAATACATACAAGTTATAAATAACTTTGGGGGCATGAGAACTGCCTAAATCAGTTTAAAGCTGCATTATTGTTTGCTCATTAGTTCTATGAGCTGGTTCCTAGATTTTGGGAAGGTCTGATGCCACATATAAAGGACTCATTGGAAATATTTTACAAAAATAAAGTGTCTCTGTCATTGACACAAAAATTCCAAAAAGGTATACCTCCATAAGAAGAATTGAAATGATTACGTTTCCTGCTGCCTTGTCTGCAGAAACTATGCTCTGGGAAGACCTCCACAAATGTCTGCTGGGAAACCGATGCTTGGTGTTGATCTCCTTGGTCGCCCACAGTGGATCCTCCGGCTGATCTGTTCACAAGAAGTCCTCCACAAACATCTGCTGGGAAACTGTCGTTTGGCAGAGTGTTGATCTTCTTGGTCACCTGCAGTAGTTCATCCTGCTGCTGGAGATCTAAGAGATCGACATTCCCGGAAGTATCAGTTTCCCAAAAGACTTTAGCTGACATTTTCTCGTGAATGGAGTGACCTTCTGGAGGCAGATTAAGGCCCCGTTCACATTGAGCGATTTATCGCGCGGTAATTTCCGCGATATCGCGCCAATTTACCGCGTGATATCGCTCTCCAATGCTTCTCAATGGGGCAAAGGGTCCTGCTGTCGCGGGTCGTGTGTCGTTACAGCAGGACCCTTTGCCCCATTGAGAAGCATTGGAGAGCGATATCACGCGGTAAATTGGCGCGATATCGCGGAAATTACCGCGCGATAAATCGCTCAATGTGAACGGGGCCTCAGTGGGAAATGTAAGTATTTGCATTTTTTTCTTCTGCAGGTATACCTATTAGGAATTATTTTTATTAAGGACAGGCTTTAAAGAAAACAGGTGTAAAGTCATCCAGGTACTGTATGTTAGCATGGGAAATGTATATGAAGAAGAATTTGATTTTTTAAAGTGTAAATGGGTCCTTAGCACAAATAAGCCAATTTCACAAAGCTATGTTATTTGCAGAGTACATAAAATGCGCTGTACTTCAGTGGTAATATATTTTGTCACTTGCTTCCTAGTACATAGATTGGCATGAGGTATTTGAAAATAACAAAAGCTTATAATGTTTCTGTCAGAACAGCTTTGCTGAAAGGGAATTATAGATATCAGGAGTAGTCCTTTGTATAAGGATAACCTCTGTGAGAAAAAAAACGGCTAATCTGCAAATTATTTTCCTTTACTCTTCATATATCCTGCTGTGAGCTCAATGTTAATCTTTCATTTTGGAAATAGCATGTAATATCATTAATTTTCAACTACCATGCAATGTAGGCTAAAAGTATACATCCTTGTAGTATTTCATTGTATAAATGTGACAAACGCTGTTTTTCCCATTACAGATAATCTTTTTACAAAGATGCTAATAGGTAATTGCTATAACATTATCATGTGTTTGTAGGAGTTATTGTTCCTTTGAGGGCTCATTAGAAAAAAGGCAAATAAAATAGTCATTCAAAACAGTAATTTTCCATTTAATCTAAGCGCCCATTCACACCACTTTGCTGTGGTAATGCACGTGTTACCGCAACGTGTGGTGGCGCACATTTCGTGCATTGGTGCACTGCAGTGACATTCATTGTGATTAGAACCCCAACGTTGATGTGTTGCAGTCCACCACCAAGCTGGGTATCACACTAATATGGGGTCTGGTATGGATTTTATGGGATACCCCAAACAAAAAAACAAAAAAGTGGGCTAATACCCAAAATCTATAAGAGACTCTTATCCAAACATGCAGCCTGAGAGGAAAGTAAGAGGCATCAAACATGCACCCCCACGTTCTGAACCATACCAGGCCACATTCCTTCAACATGAAATTGGTTATCTTGCCATAGGGGCGGCGAAGCTTCCCCCCTCCCTGGCAAGGCACATTGTCCCCATGTTGATAAGGGCAAGGGATTCTTCCCCACTTTCAGTATCCAAGAAGATCTGGGAGTCTGTGGGGGAGGGACTTATTAGAATTTGGAAGCCCCCTTTAAAATCTAACTTAATCTAGCCCCCTTAACTGAATGATTAAGGTGTACCCCATGTTACTCATTCATGCAAAAAAAGATAAATAGATAATAAATGCAAAACATCCAAACCCACCCAAAAAAGTCCCACAATGTAAATCCATTGTAAATCATGTCATCCAGAATTAACAATATTTACTGAGCTGAAAGAAAACACATCCCACCACTGAGATGATCCAATGGACTCTCACCACAAATTACATATTCCCAGACAGAAGCTGAAGGTAAAATATGGGGCAGGGGAACCCAGGCAATACAAAACACAATAAGTCCCCAGCACACCTGCCAGCTAGCCTGCAACAAAACAAATTACCCTGTCTAACAGTATGCATTAAAAGCAGAGGTTTTTGTTGCACAAACCTTTGGCCAAAAATATGTAGAAGTTTGTGCAACTAAAACCTCTGCTTTTAAGGCATACTGTTAGACAGGGTAATTTGTTTTGTTGCAGGCTAGCTGGCAGGTGTGTTGGGGACTTTTTGTGTTTTGTATTGTTGTAAGCCTTCCCATGTGCACCCTGCTACAAAGGCTGGTTATAAATGTATGCGGTTACCATCTTTTTCTAGGAACCCAGGCAATGTCACTGACCAAATACGGTCATGACCACATTTGGTCAATGACGTCATACAAGATCTTGTGCCCCTTTGTTTACATTCATCTTCCCCAGCACGGTATCTTCCCTATGTTCAGGGCATGTGACCTGCTATGGTTCAGGAGGGTTGGGACTCATGCTTGCAGCCCCTCTCTTTCTTGCCCTGAAGGCTGCATGGTCAAATAAAAGTCTAGTATGGATTTTTACATTTGTGCACAATGTGATTGATTGTTATAGTGCACAATAACAACCACTGGTTGTGCGACTGCTGGCATCCTACCTACCAGTGATGTAATCGATTACAAGGATACAGGCAGCTGGCCTGCAAAGTGTCATTGGTTGCTAGGGTGCAGGAAGCTGCCAGTGTTTAAGCAACCAAGGAGCAGAAAGTCATTCATTTAGTGTTGGTAGTGTCACTGCCACCAAACAAGAGTTTGGGCTCCAGCAGCCAGAAGTTTAGCATGCAAAAGAAATGGCCATTTTGTTTGCCCGTTTTGTGAACTGTGAACATGGAAAGTTTGTGTCAAATTCTACATGGCTGGGAACTGGAATCTCATCCCTGCTGACAAGCTGCAAAATATACAGTACAATATTTCTGGATTTAGTTACACTTTAAACTAGTAAAACAGGGATTTGGATAGTTCTCCACTATACCTGAGTTTCTTTTTTCCATGTGCACTGTTTGTCTACTGTTTGGTCTCTACTAGAGAACCATTTATCCAGCCTAAACCTTAAGTTCATATCATGACATTGATTTTGGACAATTACTGTTTTAAGTTGTATTCATTCACTATGACCTGGGGCACTACACAGTCTTAATATGGC
Organism: Nanorana parkeri; assembly: GCF_000935625.1. Classification (NCBI taxonomy): domain Eukaryota; kingdom Metazoa; phylum Chordata; class Amphibia; order Anura; family Dicroglossidae; genus Nanorana; species Nanorana parkeri. The sequence goes on along the minus strand of NW_017306670.1, from coordinate 539,361 downwards.
GTTGTAGCCATCTATTAATTTCTGTAGTGAATTATTTAGATATCATAAATAAAATATGTGATAAATGTTTGTAATGTCCTTATGTAGTCCTCAGCCTGACAGTAAAGGAACATTAGCACCTTATTAATTCACTAAAGATATCCTATATAACTGGTGTGTGCAATTAGTTCTTTGGATTGAAGCTCAGCTTTGTGATTTATTGCAGACACATCATTTACTGAATACAGAGTTGCATTCTCTTTAAAAATATATTTAGTTCTATCAATAAAATAGATTTTACTTCCTTGCAACATGTTAACTTTAATTTATTCTCTTGTCAAATGTTCACATCACAATTCTTGACTTTAACAAAATGTTTTTATTGGTTACTACTGTAGTAGTATAGCTTCATGTGTCCTTTATCGAGCTACTGTATATTGTTTGGTTTGTATATTTTCTTTCTATTGTCATGTATTTATTGTTCATATTCATTAAAGCGTATTTCCACTTTTGCAGTCAAACTTGAGAAACCTCCACCATAAGTTTGTTATGTGTTCCCATTCACAGAGCATACCTGTTATTATTCTCCCTAGACCAAAATGAGCAGTTAACCCTTGCACTATGGGGGTAGCCCCACTGCATGGGTTAATAATATTTCCCCTGGCTTTCAGCTTTAAACTAATTTCACCACTTCACATTTAAGCTAATCAGGCCATTGGTGTGTAATTCTCACTTCTCTGCATTCATGCTTGTGGTTCAATTTACTTTAAAAAACTACAAACTACGGTACTTTTGAAAAGAGACAGTCCAGCGATGGGTGACACTGTTCAGATAAGAATAAGATATACATAAAAGATGATACAATGGTAGTATACATATGCACCTAGTGGTTTGTTTATGATAAATTATTTATGTAGTACTTAAAATGTAACAACCTTTGTTATGGTAAATACGCCAACAATACCTGATGACAAGTGATTTGCCAAAGCATGTATAATTTTTGAGAAGAATTGTTGATTGCTGTAAGACTAACACTCAGGAAATGAAGAAAGAAGAAGAATGGGCTGCAAAAACCCCAAAAAAGGTTACAGTAAACAATGTGTATGTGGATAAGGGCTGGTGTGTTTGTAGTGTTGATTTGTGACAAGTAAAGATTGATTCTGGCCATATTACCTAATAATTAAATGAAGTTTGGGCAGCATTGTTTATATAAGACAATGAGAGGAAGAAGAGTCAAAATTACAAACTAGAATTACTTCTATCAGCAGTTAATTTAACTTTGGGTACAGATAGTTATATTTAAAGGGAGTTTCTATATTCCATCCTACATATGTTTATGTGGCCATCATATTTTTGTTCCATCACAGCTACATATCCATATTTCCAGGGAATATGTTGTGCTATCTTGTGTTGTTTCAGTTCAGATTCAAAGATATTCAGTGGGTAGATTCGGTATTTTTTTCAGGATGGGAAACATTAACACCTGTGGTTGATACTCAAAGATAAAATCTAGGGATGCACAGATACTTTTCGAGTACCAGTGCAGATACTTGGCATTTTCATGAGAACTACCAGGGTTGCAGCGGTTGCAGCTGGGACCTGGCTCTGGAGCTCCACCACTGTCCGGAAATCATTAGTCTGTATTGTTTTAGAAAAACTGTCACATGACAATAAACAAAAATGTATCAGTACTCGTACTTGTAAGTACTCGGCAAGTACCAGTACCCGTACTCGCAAAACTGGTATCTGTGCATCCCTTTATTCATATTTATAAAAACAAAATCATACATTAAAACAGAGATGCACAAATCCCAGGAGCTCCGTGTGATCCTTACAAATGACAGCTGACTCCTAACTTCTGAATTTTTATCTAGTCTAGTCTTGGAGCTCAAAAGTATCGGTACATGTACTCGTACTTGTACCGAGTACTGTACTTGGTATCTGTGCAACCCTAATAAAATCCAAGTAAAATAAGTGCACTGTTTACATGCCTCTAATATGTTCTAATATGCAGAATTCCAGTACATGAGGGCTTCAATACACAAAATTTAGGCTACAAACAGCTCTTCATCAGGTCAGTAACAGATTTCATCATAACATTCTCCTAAATAGTATATAGATTCAATAAAATTTGTTGTAAATGGAATATAGATTTTAAATGACAGCTACCAAAATCACATAAATAATTTATAACTCATATAAATACTGGAGAAGGTAGCTATCATTGCAATTCTGCACACTAGCAAGAAGAAATGCATAAGTATTAACATCCAGGTATCTGTATTCTAATACCATTCAATATTCATATCCATGTCTTCCAAAGGCATATCTAAAACAGAAAGAAGAAAAATAGCGCAGCAAAAAAATAAACCTTTTTTTCTAAAAAAAAAAGGATGAATCAAACTCACAATTCAATCCTGAAGGATATAAAGTATTTAGCCTATGTGTATATATACACTATATTGCCAAAAGTATTGAGACACCTTTCTTTACATGCACATGAACTTTAATGGCATCCCAGTCTTAGTTCGTAGGGTTCAACATTCAGTTGGCCCGCCCTTTGCAGCTATAACAGCTTAAACTCTTCTTGGAAGGCTGTCCACAAGGCTTAGGTGTGCAGGCCAGTCAAGTTCCTCCATTCCAAACTCGCTCATCCATGTCTTTATGGACCTTGCTTTGTGCACTGGTGCACAGTCATGTTGGAACAGTAAGGGGAAATCCCCAAACTTTTCCCACAAAGTTGGGAGCATGAAATTGTCCAAAATGTTTTGGCATGCTGATGCCTTAAGAGTTCCCTTCACTGGAACTAAGGGGCCAAGCCCAACCCCTGAAAAACAACCCCACACCATAATCCCCCTCCACCAAACTTTACACTTGGCACAATGCAGTCAGGCCAGTACCGTTCTCTTAGCAACCGCCAAAACCAGACACGTCCATCGGATTGCCAGATAGAGAAGTGTGATTCATTACTCCAGAGAACATGTCTCCACTTCTGTAGAGTCCAGTGGTGGCGTGCTTTACACCACTGCATCCAACACTTTGCAATGCACTTGGTGACGTAAGGCTTGGATGCAGCTGCTCGGCCATGGAAACCCATTCCATGATGCTCTCTGCACACTGTTGTTGTGCCAACCTGAAGGCCACATGAAGTTTGGAGGTCTGTAGCTATTGACTCTGCAGACAGTTGACGACCTTTGCGCACTGTGCGCTTCAGCATGCACTGACCTCGCTTTTATGCGGCCTACCATTTCATGGCTGAGTTGCTGTTGTTCCCAGTTGCTTCCACTTTGTTATAATACCTCTAACAGTTGACCGTGGAATATTTAGTAGCAAGAAAATGTCACGGATGGACAGGACTTATTGCACAGGTGGCAACCAATCACGGTAACACGCTTGGATTCACTGAACTCCTGAGAGTGACCCATTCTTTCACAAATATTTGTAGAAGCAGTCTGCATGCCTATGTGCTTGATTTTATACACCTGTGGCCATAGAGGTGATTGGAACCTCTTAATACAATGATTTGGAGGGGTGTCCCAATACTCACATCCCCATTACATTAGTTTGACAAATGATTGTAAGGCAGTGGGTTTACATTTTATTTTTTCTGTGGTCTTGTTTTGTGTTCAGCTTTTATAAAAGTGTACTTTATCATAGTAAAACATTGGATTTAAAATAACTACTCTTTCTTTGTGCTGTGTTTGTGGTCCATCATCCACAACATTGTTCTACTTCAGTATGACCTTGTGTTAGGTAATGGTTTCACAATTTGGCACTTCCAGGTGGGTTTTTAAGCGCACAAGTTGTTCACAAATAGACATAAATTTGGCCCGACAATTATCAAGACAGTTGCAGAATTTGCACAATGAAATCTGGCACTGAATTCAATTGAGTTTTGTGTGCTGTAAAACACAACCAGGCAATTTATCAAATGAATTAATAACTTATATTACCTCTTGTGTTTGCCAGCATAGATACGCAGCAATACCCCTATTTTTAATGTTATATATTCATATGAGTAAGCAGTGAATTTTCGGAAAAAGTATTTTAATTTAATTAGTGCATTAAATATGGACTGTAGTTGTTGGAAATAAAAGCAACTAAATAATGCGGTGAGGTTAAAATGCAACATGTGTTATCAAGCTTAATGACTGAATTACATTGACTTGTCTGATTATTCATTTTTAGATGGTGCTGGCATGCAGTCCTGTTTTTCTTACATCATTTATTTTTACTGCTTTCAGGAAAATCAAAGCCATTAGGCAAATGTGACCTGCAGTTCCCTCTATAACTGGAGCCACAGAAACAAGCAAAATACACATACACAAAATATGGATGGTTTAATTGAACAGAACAGTGTACTTATGCATAATAAAATCACAGAGGCTGGAAAAAGAAATGGCTTAATCAACACAAGAAATTTAATGGCAGAAAATAAAGATGGAATGGTGTCGGTTTATCCAACTCCCCAATACCAGAGTCACATTGTTGGAACTATTTCAGCACAGACTGCCATAGACAACATAAAAAATGACCCAGTTCAACAATTGTTGGATCCTAACATGCTGCAACAGACTGTGGAGTCCCACTATCGTCCCAACATCATTCTGTATTCTGAGAATGTCTTACGTTCTTGGGGAGAGAATGTCAGCGCAGAGTGCTGTGAAACCACATTTATTGAAGACAGATCACCAACCAAAGACAGTCTTGACTACCCAGATACCAAGTTCATTGACCTTTCCTCGGAAGACATCAAAATCCACACCCTTTCCTACGATGTAGAAGAGGAGGAGGAATTTCAAGAGTTAGAGGTTAGTTTCACTCACTGATTGTTGATAAATATGAATAATTATCCAGCCTTTTTCTGTAGTTTTGGATAAAGTGAGGAAGGAATAGAACCCTCTGGTGGGTTTTTATTGCTTCCTGGGCTCCAGAGATTTTCCCTCTCTTACTGTGCTGATGACAATGTTTTTACCAAACAGAACATTAAGGACAATCTGCAACAGAAACATGGACAACAATAAAAAACTTACATGGGTTCACTGGTTTCCCCAATGTATCCAAAACGTATTATTTGGCATCAATATGTCCACTACAGATAGTCATTGTGGTCAAGCTCTGGTGCCTATTGGACACACCGCCCAAACATTGTAACAGGAAAATTAAGTAAGTAGTCCAAAAATGGAGGTTGTAAGCTGAGCAATGTCTATTTAATGGGATTCTGATCTTCAACTGGGCTTTAAATGCTTCCTGTGCTGCTTACTGTACAGTATGGTTGAACTCTGATTGGCTGCCAAATGTGATAAAAACATTTCCTCCAACAACAAAACTCCAGGTACAGGTAAAAAAAATACCCTTCCAGAGGAGTCTCCCACACTGCCAGGGTCAAATGCTCTTTAAGTTTACGGGTAGAGTAATGAGCTATAAAACTTACCTTGCTACATGCACTGGCAGGCTCCCTCAGTCTGCGTGACTGGTCCCCCAAAGTCTCCTCTCTAAGGTAGGCACTGCCGGCCACAGTCATACGCTTACCTGCTCACAAACAATGCAAGGAAAAAATCCTGCATTGTACATGATGGCGGTGAGGGACTGCTCACAACTCGGAGTGTCAGGGAGAAGAGAGCGCTGGAGCCTGTCAGAGCAAGACATGTGGTCAGTAATACAGCCTCTTTCTCTATTCTATAGAGATAATGAGTATTTAATCCTTGCACCTTGAAGGAGGCGGGAGAGGGGAGGGTGAGCACTGCAAATGTTTTTTGTTTTTTCTTCATCCCAGAGTTGGGCTTTAAATATGTCATATACCTGCAAGGAAATATTTTTTGTTGACTTATTCAGTCCCTTTTCACTAAGTGAACACACAGCATATTGTACTAGTGGTCTCATGGAGCACCATCATTATCACTAAATCTGTGTATATTGGCTTTACTGTATTTAACTATATCGTAGATAACTGCTGTATATTTTAAGGAAAATAATTGACACAAGATGATAATGTGACATGGTTTGCCAGTAATTTGACTTAGAAGTATAATGATGATCTGAGGTTTGATGAGTTGTCACTTCTAATAATACTCATCACTTGTCACTTATCAGCTGCCACTTCTCATACCGATCATGGTTGTTTCTCTATGACAAGTGATGTTGGACTGTAGAAAATTCTAACCTAAAATAGACACTGAGGCATAAGCCAAGGCCGGTTCCTAAGCATATTAATTCATGTATTTGAAGATGCAGAATCTTTGAAAATTAACATTAGTACAAAGGTTTGTTGTTATGTATAATTAAAACTCCCGTTTTTGGAGCCACATCGTCACAAGATATGGCCAATATCAGCATAGCTGTATAACAACATTAGGATAAAAGAGCTTGCATTAATTGGCCACATGCACTAAATAGTGTATATACATCACAGGGAAGAAAATGAACTGAGGAACATCAGAAACAGTTTCCTGAAATGTAAATAATAAGATGAGTCTTGGAATGGAGAAATACAGCACATACTGTACCTTGCCTTTTTCTGAAACATCAAAGGATGTAACACTAAACTCCAGGCAAAGAGCTAAAACAGAGTTAAAATGCATATATGTATTTTTTTTTTAACCTACAAAAGTATTTGCAACTCTGCTCAGTCTGTTATTTGATCCAGGCATCCCTCCCAGATGGAACAGACAGGCCAGTGACCAATTACAGGTCAGTTTTCAGGTTACTTGGTCACCCCCCAATTTTCTTACCGGACAGTGAAGGAGTAGCAGCATACTACTCTTCCCTCCTGTAGGCATGTTTACATTGTCAGAGTAACAGCTCTAGTGCCCTGAGTTCTTAACTCTTCTCTCTCAGTGATACTATGCAGAAGACTGCAGGGTGCTTAATTTCTTTAGGTGGCCTCAAACAGCTTAATAAAGAATGTAAACCTTTTATTTATATTGTTGTATTCAGTGCTTCTCGGCCTTTTGGCTAAGATCAAGTGTAGTATCTGTTCTTATCAGTTGCCGGAGGGGAAAGGATGCTGCCGTCTATGGAAAGGGGCGGATGCGTCTTAGTACCCTCTGGTGTAATTGGTGGGTGTCGGATGGGGTACAGTCCGCCGATGGATGCGTCAGGCCCGAGGTACGGGTAGACCCCAGACGGTGGATGGACCCCTGAAGGTGCTACCTTCTGATGGGAATGGAGAACCACTTGGTCTGGCCGGAGGGGTGGGAGGCGGCAGAGCCCGTTGTGCTGTGCCCCCTGAGGGTGGCGTCCCAGGGGTGCCAAAGTATCACATTGGTGTGGGACCCCAACACTGATTCACTGACACATGGACACGGCACTCATTGCTTTCTCCGTACAATGCCTCTTGGACAGGCCTTATGGCTAGTCCGGGGCAATATTTTTGCACTCCGGCCCCTAAGGCCTGTCAGCGTGGTGCACTGGCACTTCAGATTTGTATTTATGCACTTAAAACACAATTGGCACGTTTGAACTCTCACAGATTGACGGATGGTGCGGGTACCTTTGGGCCTGCTTCCTGAAGTTGGGGAGGAGGTTATGTGACCTACAAATTGGCCCCTCTGCCTTCTCCCACATGTGGGGGGGTATCTTTTCGGGAGAGCCCCCAACCTAGTACTTGGGGACCTGTTTCGGCAGGTCCCAGAGGATCGGGGTCCGCCGCCTTCGGGTTGACGGACCTGAGTCGTTCGTGTCCCTGTCAGGAGCCTTGCGCCCCGGGGGATCAGGAAAAATTGTGGCCCTTTCACTAGAAAGGACTAGCACCCATGTGAACATTGTATTCAGTGTCAAAGCAAAAATGTTGACTCAGTTAACCATAATTTACGGTTTATAGAGCTTTCCTAAGAATGAGCAGGGCCTTCAAAAGGCTTTGGATGGAACTAAAGCCTAATAATGGGCACTTCATTCTTGGCTACATACAGCATTTTTCCTCCCACACATCTAAATCTAAAACAATGTAATATGTATACTAGGTTACAGTGGGGATTAGGGATAGTGTATGAAACATTTATTTGTTAATATTTAGTGTGCATTAGACTGAAAAACAGACCCTGTTCAGTACAATTGAGAATCATTGACCTGCAGGATCACAGGCTCGGATAAGGTGTTCTCAGAAAACCTGGTTTTGTGCAGCCAAAAGTTTTCACACACTGATCTTCCTGCGGACTGGTATACTGCCAGAACAAAAAACTGAAGCCCAATTAAAGTCACAGAAATACATATTCATGCAGATAGGTGTTGTACTAACAAACTCCATTTTCTTAGGGGTCTATTCACAAAGCAGCCAAAGGATCTAGCCATTTGTACTAACAAACTCCATTTTCTTAGGGGTCTATTCACAAAGCAGCCAAAGGATCTAGCCATAGCTTCGGCCGATCCTTTGGCTAGCTTTGGCCCCAGGACCCCTTCGGTTCTACACTATAGCCCGTACAGCTCCCGAACTTGACCGATCGGCTCAGTCGAGCCGAAGGCATATGCCTCGGCTCGGCTGAGCCGCGTTTAAAGCCGAAGCTGGCCGTGATCTTACGGCTGGCTCCGGCCACTTGCAGAGAGATCAGCGTCCCTGGTTACCAGCTAACCAGAGACACTAATCTCCAGACAGCAAACTCTCCCGGGCGCTCCGGGAGTCTCCCGCTCCCGGCCGCCAAGGAGAGAAACACTGCTTTTTCTTTTTTTTTATTCTGACACGGAGCTGTGTCAGAATAGAAAAAAAAACTAAATTTTGGCCACGGGAATGCATTTCTAGATTCCTATTGGCTATTTCAATTTGCAATAGCCAATAGCAAACTAGCATTGCACCCGCCCTGACAGCTCAGTGTCAGAATAAAGACAAAAAAAGAAAAAGCAGTGTTTCTCTCCTTGGCGGCCGGGAGCGGGAGACTCCCGGAGCGCCCGGGAGAGTTTTTTTCCTTTTGATGGCAGCAGAACCGCCGGCCAATAGAAAACTGTTGGGCGGAGCTATCTGTCATTGCTAGCTCCGCACAATCGTTTACTATTTATTTTTTTCTACTTTTTAAACTTTTTTTCTGTTAGGGAGGCTGATTAGGAAAACTGTTAGGTTTCCAGTAGGTTTCAGAAGGGCTGAAGTCAGGGTTGAAGAGTAAGCGTGAGACAACAACAGGCTTTTTCTTTTGTGCGTATCTTCATGATAAACGTTTAATAGCTGGTCGGATGCACCTTTATACCTGAAATAGGGCCTATCCCTACAAAAGGACAAAAGAAATAGTTAGCAATTAGAATATGTTATATTGTAAGGGAACCAGTTACTTCTGAGATCTTCCAACCCCCCTACACACACTCCATTTAAATACTTATCAATGCTATCTGGCTAGATCTTTCACTATGAGTGAAGTAACTGTCTTGCAACCAGCTGTGAAGTTTCCACATTGGATTCAAAATGATATCAGTAAGATAGACCTGACATATACTGTATAACATGCAAAAGGACAGAGCTTGGAGGAAATCAGGTGTATTTCTCCTTATTACAAAAGACCTTTAGACATTTGTTTGTAGTTTCTGTAATGATAATAACAAATTATTTATGTGGAAGATTCTATGATCTGGCAAAAATAATGGCAATTTGAGTTTGGTATGTAAGTTGAAACCAGAACAAGCTCTAAATTCATGAGATGATAAAATAATTAGAAATTATATTACATATTCCACTTTTTTTCTATCTTGATCATCATAAGTATTTATGATAATCATATCTCCATATTTTCTTATCTCTCTTGAAATGTCACTTAATGTATGGGATATGTGCATAATAGATACATATCAAAAGTATCCAGTGGCGCAGCTTAGCATCAACATGTCGTTTTAACTATGAACCTTCATCTGTATATTAAACATTTATAAGTTCTGTATTAAAGAGACATGGCAAAATGATGGCTTCTTTTGAAAGATCAACTCCCCAACCCATTGATGCTCACTACCCCAGTGCTCTCCTACAGTTCAATTTAGAGAAGAGTTAGGAGTCCAAACCCTTTGTAAGCTCCATGTAGAGCTTACGCAGCATTTATGACTTTCTCCCCTTCCTCAGCTGACAGTGTTCAGACCTACAGATTGGCTGCTCATTTCTAAGCATGACATCCTCAATGGTGACGGACTCTCTTTTTAAAATTCCTGACATAATCATACTGCCAGGGAGGTTAAGGGTCTTTTGTTGGCTTCAAACAGGTTTTTCATTTCAATAAGGCCTGGTTCACACCTGGGCGTTTTACAGGGCGTAGGAACGCGCTGTAAAACGGTCAACGTATGAAAACCAATAATTGCCTATGGGCATGGTTCCCACCTGGGCGTTTTACAGCACGTAGGAACGCGCTGAAAAACGCCCTACGCCCAAAGAAGTACAGGAGCTTCTTTGGGGCGTATTTGCCGTTCTTATCCTTTGGTTTTCCCGAGTGTGGATCGGGGTTAACAAAGCGGTAACCCCGAGCCACACTCGGGAATACAACGTACAGGTCTTACCTTCCCCGATGTGTCCTCCGAGTTCTTTCAAAATAGAGAAAATAAGGAGAAAAAAAAATCATACCGCCACTGAAACCCGCGTTTCACTGAACGGAAAAATTTGCTAAAAAACGTGAAACAAAAACGCAAAAAAAACAAGCTGAAAAAATACGCCCAGGTGTGAACCCAGCCATAGTTGTAGGGGAATGCAGGTCAAATGCCTGTCAGAAGGAGGTCAACTGCAGATCAAATTCACTTCATCTATCCTACATTGGACATGCTTCAAGCGGGTTTAAAAGCTAATCACTTACAAAGGTGGAAATGGACTTTAAGGCCATGAGTATGTAAAAATTGATTAGTCACTCATACCTGTATGAAGGATTAGGGGAACAACCTGAGTTACACACACAACAAGTAAGTCGTCTTTACCTCAAGGTCTGCTACAGATGCAAGCATACCTTGGAAGGTTACAGTATATGTCCTTGTCAACTTTCTAGATCTCCCTGATGTTTCACCATTTCTAGAAAGCCTTTTATAGCTAAATGGTCTTTTACAGTTATTAGTGATATCACTGTATTTTTCCTGAGGTCACCTGTTCTGTCCCTAACCAACATGGTTACATAATGTGTCAGGTTGAAAAAAGAAATGTATCTGTCATATTTAACCCCCCAAAAAGGCCTTTCCTTCTCAGAACTTATTCCCACACAAAGGCCAAAAATCCATGTGAGCTTCAATCTGCTGTAAGAAGGAAAACATTCCTTATTGATCCTTAAAGGCAAATTAATATCTTCCAAGATCAACATTCTTTGATGTTATTGCTCATAAATGTTGATTGCCATTTATCTTTGCTACATTAAAAAACATATTCATCCCTTTTTCAGTTTTACAAAGTCCTTTATGTGAACTGGTGCACAAAACAGAACACTTTATTTAAAAAGAAGTCTTCCCAATGCTTTGTATAGGGGCAACATTATGAGGGTATTTCACTTAGCTTATTCACTTAGCTTTCGAAGGCAGCCGAGTGAATACCTGAGCCAAAGTGAAGTGAGCCGAACGCTGTTCAGCCTTGTACGGCTGACTTAAGCCGTACATCAGCTATAATCAGCCGTACATCGGCTGCCTTCAGCTGCTTTCGGTCAGCCGAACATGTTCTGCAGAAGGAGTTCGACTCAGCTGATGCAACATCTGGATCGGCTGAGCCGAAGCTCCGGCAGCTTGCTCCCTGCCGTCCGCTACTATTCTCATAGGGGCCAAATGGCAGTAAGTGAATAGCTGAATGCCACCAAGCATCATTCGGCTATTCTGTTCGGTACCGCCGAGGTAGCGAGCAGAATAGAAAAAAAGTTAAAAGAATGAAAAAAAAAGTTGCATTTTTAAAAAAAAATTTAAAAAAATAGGAAAATTAGAAGAAAAATATTTCAAAGAAAAGAAAAAAAATAATTTAAAAAACGACGCACGCAGACCCAACCGCACATGAAAAACTGCGGCCGCATAATGAAGCATCTGACAGATGCCGGCTCCGCCCAGCTGTCATTTGCGTAGAGATCGGTCAGCTTTGGATACGACTCAGCCAAGCCGAACCCATATGCTGCTGCAGGGGCTATAGTGAATAGCCTGTTCAGCAACCCTTCGGTTCGACTGAACCGTAGGGCTCAGGTGGCCGAAGCAAGCCGAAGGATCAGCCTAAGCTACAGCTGAATCCCTCGGCTCCGTCGTGAATAACGCCCTATGTCTGTCTCTCTTGAGTCTTTGCTTGTCTGTATGCAAAAAAAGACCTGGAGATTATAAGCAGAGGGGCTACATGAATGGGGGGGGGCATTGTCCCTGGAAAGGGGTAACAGCAGATCTTACCTAATTGGAGGGTGAGCGTCAGGTAGGGAGGAGCCTGCAAAAGCTGCTGAGAGTCCTTTCTGGTAGGTCAACAAGGGAAATAGGTTGTCCCACCTGCCCTCCCTTATTCACTGTTGATGGCAGTTGGACTATACATGAGTTTGCTGCGGCAGCTTGGCAGGACCTTTGGGGGTCTAAAAATGTAAGATGGCTACAAAAACGGGGGGGCATCTAGAGTTGTAGCACTTCCCCCATCAGTTGTTGACAGGGGCTTTGCCCCTTTGGAAGTTGGGAATAGTTCATTCTGGAGCTCTCCTCCAGCCAGTAGGGGTGCAGCTGGGAACATTGAGTGGATTTAGCAAAGCCTTATTTTGGCTGATGGACACCAAAGACCCCTTCTCATAACCAACATTTGTTAGGTTGTCTATTTGGTCTGTTATTCTGGTTATCTTGATTAGTTACTGTTATTTTGTATATAGTTAAAGTGGAATTAAAGTATTCTGTGCTTGGTGGTCTCTTGACACAATATGCAAGTGTACACAGCATACTTGCATATTATGGCATGCTTACCTTACCTGACTAGTGTGCTCTTCTCCATCGCTGACCGATTTGCTCGGTCAGTGTTGCTCTGTCCTCTGCAAAATCTCCCACTGCTTTTCAGATCTCCCATCGTCCTGTCAGACCATTAAACTGCCTTTGATGATATAACACCTGTGCTCAATTCCTGGCACACTGCAGATTCTGGGAAGGACCCGGGGTAGTATATTTTACAGTGCATGTACCATACAGTGTACACAATAGAGGAAAACTGCTAGAAGTTAGAAGGAGTTGTTTTTTGGTAGAAGAGACTTGGGGGGTGATTTACTAACCTAAACACACGCACGCACTAGGTGCATGTGATTTTTACACAGCAAAACTTATTTATCAACCAAAAAGTCTCTAAAAGCATATTTCCACTAATGCCATATATGGAAAAATCATGCACATGATGCATATATAATGCTGCTTCACAGTTTAGACAAAAGTGGTTAGCTCATGCATTTACATTCCTGCATTCAACGCAAGCAACACAATGTAGAGCTAATTTACACAACATAACCTTGCAATTCATGCAGGGCTTTGCACAACACACCTGCTGGGTGTGTACACACTACAAAGGTCTCTAGATTCCACCAATAGATCATGCTGGGAGGGAACACACTACAGAGGTGTATACTTGTTCGTGGCGTGTTTATAAGGTTAGTAAATCAACCCCTTGGTGTGACTATGCCAAAAAACTCTAATTTACAGCAGGTTTTTTTTATTTTTTAGGTTTACCCCCGCTGTAAAAAAAATCCAGGTTAAGCAGTCTGTGTGTTTATTGGGAACTTCATAAAGGGGACAGAATAAAGAATTCATCAGTCACGCATTCTCTGTTTTTGCTCTAGAAAGTGCAGCATGACATTGCTTCCTGTATTTGTTTTTACGAAACACTATCTGAAGCCATTTCTTGGTGGAATGGTTGTTAAATAGGTTAAAACTTCTGTCAAGGAGACATGTTTGGTTCTTTATGGGTAAATAGTGCTGGTGTATCTTGAGTAGAAGTGGAGTTAAAGGGCTAAATTTTAAAGTAGAATGGGTCTCAATAGAGGAAAAAAAAAGTAAAGCTAAAGTTGCTGAGTTTACTGACCATTATTTTTTTCCTTAGAAAGCTGATAAGGCTCTGATTTTCGCTGATTTAGTAATAATTCTGACCATAATCTTTTGCAGTATTTCTTCAATATATTAAAACCATATTTATTTTATAATGTGGCTGTATGAAAGGTCTGGATTAAATAAAAATACAGCTGTGATAAGTCAAATCTCAGTGCGCTTATTCTAAAAATCAAAAAAGAAGCAGTCATTTCTGTTTCTTAAGTTATAAAAGTCAGAGCTACATACAGTAGTCTCTGTTTTGCATCCAGAAATGAACCATTGTGAACAAACCTGCAGGGAATCTGCAAATTAGACTTCTGTTTTGCTGCCAGATATTAAAGAGTAATTCACATTTTTCCTATAGTCATTTGTTGAAGTGTGACTTTTATCCTTTGGCTTCCAGGACTAGGTAGTGCACAGTGGTGCTGATAAATGTCTTCTTTAAAATGAATAATGGTAGCAGGAGGGAAAGCCGTAGGCAAGTCTCTTCTATTGTGATGCAAAATGAAAAGGCTTGACATAGAGTTTTCTTCTTAGTGTGGTATAATCATCCAAAGTACATTTCTAGGACTAAAGTACTAATCTGCAAACCATTTGTGCAAGGAATTTCAAGAAAATCACTGTGTTGAGGGAAATTGCATAGTAAAGAGGTAGATGTTAATCTTCATCATTCTTGTTTTTAAGCGATTGAGGGACTAGTGATTAAAAGGGAATGGATAATGTATTTTTTATGACCAGGACTAAACAATATTGTTAAAAATATTTTTTTCATGAGGGTAATATAAAATATTGCATATAAATAATATGTAGTCTTTAATCCAGCCAGCAGGTGGAGCTCTCTGCTCCTTTTTACATGTTTTCCAATCACTCTTTACTAGGGATGAGTTTTGGGTTCGGGTTGACCGTGAGCTTGTTTCAAACCTAAGTCGTTCATGGTTCAAGAAAATGTCAAACTAATGCAGCTGTTCACATCTATTGCACCCAAGTGTTAAAAATTCTGAACTTTGAACTGTGGTCAGGTAGCTTAGAAGGGACAGTCATGGTGTTTACTTATGTGCTGGCCCCCTCCCTATAAATGTCAGAGTACTTAGCAGCCTTTGGTCACCGTGTGTTGGAAGAGACATAGAAAGGTTATGAACAGATCACAGAGTGTTAAAAAGGAAAGCTAAGCGTTCCTGCTGATTGCTAAAAATATTTATATTTACATAGAGACATGGACACACTGACTGTTTGTTGGACAATCCTGGAGCAAATCAGGGAAAGATCACAGAGTGTTTGCAGGGAGAGCTAGGTGCTGCTGAAAACATCTCTATATACACCGAGGCACAGACACAATCACTGTATATTGTAACGTTCTGGAGCAGATCAGGCTAGATCACAGACTTTGTGCAGGGAGAGATATTTTTTGCCATCCCATACACTGCTACTAAAAAGTCCTATATTTGCAGTCAGTGTGTTTTGGGATACTTAGAGTAGATAGGGAGAAATCACAGAATGTTTGCAGGGACAGATAACTTTTTGTGTGTGCCGGGAACAATGCAAACAAGAACTGTTTAACTGCTGGGTCCCTCTTAGCTTTTCATACTTCTTTTAAACTTCAATTAGATTTAAAACAAGGGGGTGTTGAGGTTTAGTGTTTAATTAGTGAGTCCTTAAATACTTTGCACAAAGTTAATACAATATTTTGCTGACTTATTTCAATTATATAAATACACTCTGTTGCTGCTTGTCAATTAAAAGCTGGCTTATGTCTGTCCTATTTAAATAGCAGCCTGTTAAAAGTGCTGAACAGGCTGCTATTAAGTAAAATACACTCCTGTTAAATAAATACACTCCAGTATTGATTTTTTTTTTATTTTAAAGCTGTCTGGTGCCTCTCCTGTTCCACAATAGGCATACTGAAAATGCTTAAATACTATTCCAGTAGTCACTAAAATATTAAGGTGTTTACTGTCTGTCACATAAATATACTCTATTGTTGCATTTTTGATTAAAAGGTGACTAGTGTCTGCCCTGCTCAAGAAGCAGCCTAGTGAACCTGCTTAAAAACGGTGCACATAGTCACTGTAACATTTTGGAGGCTACTTTCAGTCAAATAAATACATTATTTTGGTGATTTTTTTTGTCTAAAAGCTGACTGGTGCCTGTCTTGTTCAAAAAGAACCCTAGCGAAAGTGCTTAATAACTGTGCAAATAGTTACTACAATTATTATTATTACTATTATTGCTGCTAATGTGTTAATTAAAGCTGGCGGGTGTCTGTCCTGTTCAAAAAGTGACCTAGAGAAAGTGTTAAAATACTGTGCATGTAGTCAGTGCAATTGTTTTTTTATTTTTTCAATCAAATAAATACACTCTGTTACAATTTTTTTTAAATTAAAAACTGGCTCATATCTGTCTTGTTCAAAAAGTGGTCTAATGATACTGTGTATGTAGTCATTGCAATATTTTGGTGGGTTTTTCACTTCTTTTATTTTACTAAAAGTTGGCTGGTGACTGTTATGTTTAAAAAATGCCCTACTGAAAATGTTTACATACTGTACCAATAGTGACTAGAATATTTTGGTGCCGTTTTTTCTGTCAGATAAATACTTTCTAATATTTTTTTTTACACTAGCTGGCTGGTGTCTGTCTGTTTTAAAAATACACAGAGTAAAATTGATTTAAATAATTGTGTGGTCACTGTAATATTTTGGAGGCATCTCTCAGTGAAATAAATGTACTCTATTTTGTTTTGAATTTTTGGTTAAAAGCTAGCTGTTGTCCTCCTGTTCAAAATTGGCCTAATGGAAGTGCTTAAAAACTGTAGTCACTGCAATATTTCCGTGGCTTTTTCAGTAAAATAAATATACTCTATTGTTGATTTTTTTTATTAAAAGGTGGCTGGTGGCTGTCTTGTTCAAATAGAACCCTAGTGAATGTACTTAAATACTGCATACGTAGTCACTGTAATATTTTGGTAGCATTTTCAGCCAAATAAATACACTCTATTGTTATTTTTTTAAAGTATGAGCTGGCCGGTGTCTGTCTTGTTAAAAAAGACTCCTAGGAAAAGTGGTGGAATACTGTGCCTATAGTCAATGCAATATTTCAATGGCTTTGTGGGTAAAATAAATACACTTTATTATACATTTGTTTATTAAAATGTGGTTGGTGTCTGTCCTGTTCAAAAAGCACCCTAGTGAAATTGTTTAATTACTGTGGTAGTACTATTTACTAAATACTAAATAGTGCGGTAGCAACATTTTGTTGGGTATTTTTAGTCAAATAAATTAACTCTAATATTGATTTTATTAAATTAAAATCAGACTGGTGCTCGATCTGTTCAAAAAGCTTTTCTTGTCCCCAGCTGCCTAGCAGTTTACTGAAAAGATTACACTGTGCAGGCACCAACTAAATAGCCACACTGTGTAGGGCAAGGGGCAACCTAAAACCTCTGGTGCGTACATGGCAAACATGATTGTTGCACGCACGACGGCTCAACTGGCACCATTTTGAATTAGTGCATGCACAGTTGGCATCTGCATAGTGGAAAATCCGCCCTTTGCATGTGCACTGAGACACTGTGCTGCCATAACGATCTCAATAAAGTTATTTAACATTTGAAAAAATTGGATTGTGTGATGTCATGCACGGGGTTGATTTGTTTATACTCAAGAAGAACAGAGAGAAGGCTCTCTATGAGAGATTTGGCTGGATGCAGGTAAACCGGGTTCGGAAGGATGGGCTGTATAAATGGGGCAGGTGTAGCTTCAAGTCTAAGCAGCTGCACCGCCATAGGTGGATAAAGAGTCCATGCTGCTGAAGAATTGCTTAGTAGCTGCACAGTGTGTGATGGGGGATTCTGGTGGGTGTGTGGTGTATGGGGTAATTCAGCAGGGTGCAGGGTATATGGGTGATTCCAAAAGTGTGTATGGGGAGATTCTGGTGACTACAGAGTGTATGGGGGGATTCTGGAGAGTGCAGGGCATGTGGGGGGTATAAGGAAGGATTCCTATGCAGGGTGTAAAGGGGATGCTGGAGATTGAAGGGTATAGGGAGGGAAGGTTGGAGAATTGTGGAGGGTGCATGGTGTATGGAGAGAGGGCATCTGAAAGAAAACATTAAGGCTTCATTGTGGCCACTTACACCAGTGCTGAGTTTTACTATTACTGCCAATGACACCAATGCTGGTACTTATTTTATGCCCACACTAGAAGCCTAAACACCTCAGTTGTTGTATTCCTATACCAGGGCTCAAAATTTCAGGTCCTGAGCTACTAGCCAGGCCTTCTAAGTTACTCGCCAAATCATTCATTCAGACACTGATAGTAAAATATTTACTATCAATAGTTTCTGAATGGGGAGGAGCCTCTGCGCTGAGTGATACTCCCCATTAAGGAAATCCAGAATGAACAGGCTGTAATGTAAATCACAGCCTGTTCATTCATAACTGGGGACACATAGTACTATGTGTCCCCAGTTATTTACAAACACTGGAGTGATCAGACGATCGCTCCAGTGTTTGTCCTTCTCACACGGAGGATCGGTAAATATCAATGATACTTACCGATCCCCCGCTCTGCCTCGCACAGAGCCGCTGTCATCCTGGAACTGACAGGATGACAGCAGCTCCGATCTCCTCCCCGCTCGGCCATCCTGACAGCTGCGAGCGCGGGTTCTCGCCCCCTCGGGGCGGCTTCTCTCGCGCTCAGCCATCCTGACAGCAGGCAGCGCTCCCTCCTGCGACCCCGGACGGACGGACGAGGGAGCGCTGTCATCATGTCGGTGAGGAGGAGAGAAGCCGCCCCGAGGAGTGCCTGACTCAATGGCTTAATTTCCACTCGCCCCCACGCAATTTTCACTCGCAATTTGCGAGGGGGCGAGTGGAAATTTTGAGCCCTGCCTATACTATACTCAATTACTATTTTGCTAGATTAAATATTACTATATTGCTATATACCAGATCATCAAATCTCCCATCAGTATACATCCATAATTAAATATGAGCACCCTGCTGGGAAGAGACAAATGCATAGTTCTGGAGATTGGTGTAGGCTGTATGGGGAATCTCAGACAATGCTGGGTGTTTGAGGGGATTTTGAAAGGGTGTATGATGGGGAATTATGGTGGGTGCAAGGTGTATGGAGGGAGCGCAACTGAAAGAAAACATGGAGGCTGCCATTGTGGCCACTTACACCAGTGCTGAATCAATAATAGTAACTCTTAATAGTCCCTAAATATTCCTCTCTTCAACATATATATATAATAACATTATATAATTACTGTGCACATAGTTACTACAATATTTTGGTGGGCTTTTTTTTAGCAAAGAATTACACTGTATTGTTAAATTTCTTGATTACAAGCTGCCTATTGTCTCTCTGTATAACTGAGGCCTAGTAAAAGCTGCTTATATACTAAGCATTAAGTCAGCACGATATGTTTGCTTTTTTTCTGGGAAATAAAACACTCTAATTTGAATTTATTTCTTGATTATAAACCTACCTGCTGTCTCCCTGAGAACATCAGCCTAGAAACGCTGTTTCCATACTTTGCATGAAGTCAGTACAAGCTGCCTATTGTCTTTCTGTAAAACTAAGGCCTAGTAAAAGCTGCCTATATACTAAGCATGGAGTCAGCACGATATGTTTGCTTTTTTTCTGGGAAATAAAACACTCTAATTTGAATTTATTTCTTGATTATAAACCTACCTGCTGTCTCCCTGAGAGCGTCAGCCTAGAAACGCTCTTTACATACTTTGCATGAAGTCACTACTATATTTTAGACTATTGTCCCTGAAATAATGCACTGTATTTTTTATGATAAAACATGCCTGGTCTCTACCTTTTAAATTGCAGCCTAATAAAGCTGCTTATATACGTAAACAGCCTCGATGCTGGCGACGTACACTGTACGTCGTCAGTCACGAAGGGGTTAACAGCACACTTTTTATACCCATCTATTGTTCCAGTCTGCATAATATAACCCCAAATCCGAAAAAGTTGGGACGCTGTGTAAAATCTACATAAAAACCGAATGCAATAATTTGCAAATCTCATAAACCCATATTTTATTCACAAGAGAAAACATATCAACTGTTTAAACTTAGAAAAGGTACAATTTTAGCAAAAAAAGTAAGGTAACTTTGAGATTGATGGCAGCAACATCTCTCAAACAAGTTGGGACAGGGCAACAAAAAGCTGGCAAAGTAAGTGGTACTAACAAGGAAGAGCTGGAAGAACATTGTGCAACTAATTAAGTGAATTGGCAACATGTCAGTAACATGGTTGGGTATAAAAAGAGCATCTTAGCGAGTCAGAGAATCTCAGAAGTAAAAATGGGCAGAGGTTCACCAATTTGCGTCTAAAAATTGTTAAACAATTTCAGAATAATGTTCCTCAATGAACAATTGCAAATACTTTAAATATATCATCATCTACAGTACATAATATCATCAAAAGATTCCAAGAATCTGGAGAAATCTCTTTGCGCAAGGGACAAGGTTTAAACGTAATATTGGATGCCCGTCATCTTCGGGCCCTTAGACAGCACTGCATAAAAAACCGGCATGATTCTGCAATGGGCTCAGGAATACTTCCAAAAATCACTGTCTGTGAACACAGTTTGCCGTGCCATCCAAAAATGCAAGTTAAAGCTAATATTCGAAGAAGAAGCCATATCTGAACATGATCCGTCTTCTCTGGGTCAAAGCACATTTAAAATGGTCTGTCCCACAGTGGAAAACTGTTTTGTGGTCAGACAAATCAAAATTTGACATTCTTTTTGGTAATTATGGGTGCCATGTCCTCCGAGCTAAACAGGAGAGGGACCTTCGGGCTTGTTATAAGCACTTAGTTCAAAAACCTGCATCTTTGATGGTATGGGGGTGCATCAGTGAGTATGGAATAGGCAGCACATCTGGAAAGGCACCATCAATGCTGAACGATATGTCCAGGTTTTAGAGCAGCATATGCTCCCATCCAGACAACATTTTTTTTTCAGGGAAGGCCTTGCATACTGCAGCAGGACAATGCTAAACTGCACTAAAAGTGCTGAACGCTTTTTTCTCCTCAGTATACACTCAGGAGGGAAACAGGTTTGACACCGATAATAAAACACAGAGTTCATCACAAAATATAGCCAAGTGGTTGACGGAACCCGGGATACAACAAAGACTTAGTCTACTTAATGCAAATAAAGCGTTGGGACCGGACAATCTACACCTCAAGATACATAAGGAACTAAGCGAGGTTATAACTAGACCATTATTCCTCATTTCTAAGGATGACTGGTAGAGTTCCGAGTGACTGGCGGAGGGCTACGGTAGTTCCAATATTTAAAAAGGGGGCAAGATGCCAACCTGGGAATTACCGACCAGTTAGTTTACATTGGTAGTTTGTACACTGTTAGAGGGAATGATTAAGGACCACTTAGTAGAATTTGTTCAGGATAATGACAAAATAAATGACAACCAGCATGGGTTTAGGAAAGACCGTTCCTGTCAGACTAACCTACTGACTTTTTACGAGGGGGGAACTAGAGATCTGGATGGAGGGAGGTCTGTGGATGTGGTATATCTGGATTTCTCAAAGGCTTTTGATACGGTACCACACAAACGCCTACTATACAAGCTGAGAGCTATGGGCATAGATGGAAGGATGTGTACATGGATAGAGAACTGGCTAAAGGAACGGGTACAGAGAGTATCAATAAATGGTGCCCTTTCAGACTGGGCTAGTGTCATTAGCGGTGTGCCTCTGGGTTCTGTGCTGGGACCCATGCTTTTCAACCTGTTTATTAACCACATCGGGGACGGAGTAAACAGCAATGTCTCAGTGTTTGCTGACGATACCAAAATTAGAAGGGTAATATATCACAATAGGTTGGACTTGATGGACTTATGTCTTTATTCAACCTCAAATACTATGTAACTATGTAACTATGTAAATGCATGGATTCATAGTAGAAGAGTCCGGGTGCTTAACTGGCCTGCCTGCAGTCCAGACCTTTCACCAACTGAAAATATATGGCGATCTTGAAACAAAAAATATGAGAAAGTTAGAATCCTTAAACAGGCAAAAATAGGATGACATTGCTCTCCCTGAACTCCAGCAACTGGTCTCCTCAGTTCCCAGGCATTTTCAGAGTACTATGAGGTGAGTGAAAAGCACTCACCTCATAGTTCTCCTTTAAAAGAAGAAGGGATGCTACACTGTGGTAAACATGGCCCTGTCTCAATTTTTTTGAGAGGTGCTTCTGCCATCAATTTCAACATCACCTTTTTTTTAATGGTACATTTTCTTAAACATTTGATATGTTTTCTATTTTCTTGTGTGAATAAAATATAGATTTATGTGATTTGCAAATCATTACATTCTGTTTTTATGTAAATTTTGCACAGCATCCCAACCTTTTTGGAGTTGTCAGATGTCTGCATTCATTAAAAAGCAGGCTAATGAATGTGCCTGAAAGGACAATATTTTAGTGTTACAGGGCAATAAATAGATTCTAATGTTGATGTTTTTTAAATAAAAGTTGGTTGGTGTCTGTCCTGTTCAACAAACGGCTTAGTAAAAGTTCCTAAATACTGTGCACATAGACAATACAATGTATTGTTGACCTTTTTCAATAAAATATACTCTTTAGTTAATTTTTATTAAACGCTGACTGGTGTCTTTCCTCTTCAAAATACTACCTATTGATAGCACTTAAATATTATATAAATAGTCGCTGCAATATTGGAGTACTTTTTGAGTCAAATAAATATACTCTAATATTGATTTTTATTTTTTTATTATAAGCTGGCTAGTGTCTATTCTGTTCAAACAGTGACCTAGCTAATTTGCTTAAATACTGTGCATATAGTAAATACAATATTTTGGCTGGCTTTTTTTAGTCAAATAAACACACTCTAAACTTGACTGTTTAAGTAAAAGCTGTATGGTGTCTGTCCTGTTAAAAAAAAGTGGTCTAGTGAAAGTGCTGAAATGCTATACACATTCAGAGGCTTTTTTAAGTGAAATAAATATACTTGTAAAATTACTTAAATACTGGGCAAATATTCAATTCACAATTTTGGTGGAATCTTTTCACTCAAGTTACAGCCCCGATGCTGGCGACGTACACTGTACGTCGTCAGTCACGAAGGGGTTAATCTAGATTTCTTGATTTCCTGTTCAAAACGCCAAAAACAATAATTTTACTCCACTCCGGCATGCCAAACAATGCAAGAACTCAAGTAATACAATTCCTATACCTACTCATGTGAGAATAACCCATTTGCAGGTTTAAGTTTCTTGTAATTCCATTGACAGCACATAATGTTAATGACTTGGCATGCAAGCTCTGTAACTTATAGGATATAATATCAACAAAATCAATTTAGCTTTTCTTAAGGGCATTAGTCTCAGCTCCTGAGTAAACATGATTTCTTTTCCTTGGTACAGTGGGATTCCCGCAGTTTTACTTTGTGAATATAAATTAATTTTCTTCCAAACAAATGCCCACACTGACCAACAGATTTCTCACTGCATTCCCCCAGCTAAATATCTTCTCCCAGCATGAAGGCTGTTTAATTGATAATTGATTCAACCTCTGCTGAATGCACTCATTATTTGAAATGTGTAATACAGTCACTGATTATCTACGAGTATATAGCATTAGTCGGTTAAAATAGAAGATGATTAGTTAAGTCAAACATGCATTTCTTATTATATAGTGTAGTGAGACACTCAAACACACACTTGGGCTGATTTACTAAAGGAGTTGAGCGTCTTCATTCAAATTAGCGTGAGAATGTTCACTTCAATTATCCAATCATGTGAAAAGCATCTGAACATGATTGGGTATTCAAAGTGAACAAGAATTTGTTTTTTACGTGATTGGATAATTGAAGTCACAATACACACATTTTTTTGAGTGAAGATTCTTAACCTTTTTTTTTGTAAATTAGCATCATTGCGGTTTGTGGTATGACTACCTAAAAAATGCCTTCAGCATAACAGTGCCGTTAACAGCTAGGAGGAGTCCCTACTGTGTAGCTTACATTCTTGATAGAAACTAGACCTTCTGACCTTTTAAATACAACACTGCATCACATCAGCTATACCTAAAACACACATAATGATCAGTAGTATGTAAAAAAAAACTGGTTTTGTGCCCATAAGGAGCTGTCAGGAAATCCTATGTAAGATTGTAATTTAACAAAAAAAATAATGAAGAATCATATGTAAAGAAAATAAATTGTATTTTCAAACTAAATACATCAGCACATGCAATGTTTTCAGCTGCAAATGCAAATTTACATTTTAAAGAGAAAATGACAATTGTTGATTTTTTTCCCCACTTAGTTTAAACATGGTCTAATATCTTTGTAGGTAGTTTTCTCCCTAATTTAGAAAAATGAGTTAAAACCTGTGTTTTGGTGCATTGCAGGTTAAAATGGTCATGCGTGCTGCATCCTTGGTGCAGTCTGCAGTGACGCACACCTTTCAAATGAATAAATAGTATTACATGTAAAATGCACACTGCACCTAAAACACAGCAAATCTAAAATAAAGAGACATGGAAAAAGCCAAAGGTTTGGTTCATCTTATGTCATCTAGATAGTGGCCATTTCTCCTATTGACATTATCTTGTCATCACTTAAGCATTACCTCCTGGTTTCAAGGAGAGGCTAGAGTGTGTACGTTATTATTAGCAGTTGAAGAAGAACTTCAGGAATTAAAAAAAAAATCTTTGTAGTGGGGCTACCCCTACACTGCTAGTTTTGCCAAATAAAGCAATATTCTCACCTGATCCTCAGTACGGTTGGGCTGCTAGACCAGTCCATGCAGCCTCTTATCCCCTGGGCTCCATCGCTGTAAGGACCACTGGCGTCATCACCTCTAATGCAGGGCCCATTGACTTGTAAGCACTAACCAAGAATCAGGTGAGTATATCTGCATAACTCTATTTTAGCCCCTTAGACACAACAAACTACTTGACCCTTGCAATGCAGGGGTAGCCCCACTGCAAGGGTAAGTTGTTTAATTCTTGCAGTCCTGCAGTACTTCTTTAAGTTTCTTTTCCTTTTCTACAAGTACAGCCAGTATTAAAAGGTCAGTCCACTCAAAAGTGATAGCTCAGCTGGAGGTGGGTCTCATATATCTTGGAAAATACAACAGAGAGGTCTATCTGTCATAATTTCCGCCTGCTGCATGATAATAAAAAAAATTACAACAGAGAGAGTGCAAACCCCTCATAATGGCCAGAGAAGGTGTGCAGATCCAATAGAGTTCACAAAAGATACAAGAAACAGTGAGGGAGTTTAACTCTCTAGCATCCACCAAAACTGTTTTGGGTGGACTGGACCATTAACCCAGTGCCTAAAGCTTACGGAACTTATGCACGTGAACATCCAGGCTGAATTGACCGTATGTAGCACATGTATTAATGTATTATAGAAGTAAAGTCACAGGAATTCACAAAATTTGCAATTTTTACCTCACATTTTAAAATTGCAATATTAATAGGGAAATGTTCTCTTTAATATTAATCTTGTATTACCTATAGAATTGCTGCTTAATTCAGAACATTTCAGTGTGAGCCTAAACACATAAGCCAAGGCCCACTTTAGAAACATATCTACAAAGTAGTGAATGTGACTTTGACCTAACATTACAAGTGGTGAACCAATCATTGTCTTTTCAAACAAATGCACCCGGAAGACTCATCTGCAGTGAATGTTTGGTAAATGTCAGATTCACTACTTTATAACTATGCCTCTAAATGGGATTAACTGAATATATCACATACAACCACTGTCAATTGTCCATGTGTGTTTTTCTTATCAATTTCCAGTCTGTGTCAGCTAACTTGACAATATCTCTGTGACTAATTTGTCTACCTAAATAATTTTAAGTCATTTTAAACCAAATGAAAACTTATATTTTAATATTCAAATTGTATCTACAATGACATTATTAGAAAGAGGGTTGCTTCTATCTTCAAGCTACAGTGGCACTGCAGGCTGAAGCAGTTTCTTTGTACATAAACCTCCAACTTGCATTTGATTGGCTGTCATGGTCTTTACATTATCATGAATCAAATTGATTGGTTACTGATTGTTTATGGCGACCTTCAACTGTCAATGATAGCATGGTCCAAAATTAGTGTAGACTCCTAGCTGATAATTGAGGAATATAGATCAAACATTGCCTCAATTTGTACTTATCTACAAATTGCAGACACTTCACTTTTTTAACCTTTTGTGTTCAGTAAAATTTGTGCAAATATTTAATACATATCTTTACATTTTTCTTAACAATTATTTTGCATAATTTACATATTTAGGGGCACAGATATGTTGGTCTCATTTAGAAAGATTATTAGTAAGGTCTTTCTGGTTGACATATAAGCTGAAGGCCAAAATAAATGAAAGTAATCAATATTCCCCTGATTTACTTCAGGTTTCAGTTTTCTCCTATTATACCTGAATGGCAGATCTAATCTAATGTAATGTAATCAAGCAAGGTGAGAGAAGATAGGAGAGAAGATAAGAATAAGGACAAACATTATATATTTAGAATCTATTTGAAAAAAACATCACTAGAAAACTTTCATTTTAATGTCTAGAAGGCTTCTATAATAATATCTATAATAATAACACAACTCGAGTATAGGTAATCCACATAAAGGAAAGACTAAAAAAATTGAAATTCTTATAAGTTAGTTGATTCTGGTGATTCAGTTTTGTTGATATTAAAACAGATGTAGAGTCTACATTAAAAAAAAAAAAACACTCACATATACTGTATGCATGTCATGATACTATTTCAGTATTAAATTCAGAAAATATAAATAAATACCTTCATCAGATGATTTTATTAGCAGTCCTATGACCACTAAACTCTGCAAATGGGGCAAGCCCTTGTTGTATGTCAATCTGTTGTGGGACAATGAGATTTGGAGGATTGTGGGAGTAAGAGCAAATTTCAACAACCTGGAGGTGTGGTTGGTATATATGTGTAGCATGTATAGCAGGTATATAACATGTAGGAGTGTCCAGATCCTTCCTCCGGGGTGACAACAGACTTACACTGGCAGCAGATACTGTAGCATTGTGAGAAGGATGGCGATGCCATGGTCATTTTATGGGCCAGTGTACAGCATTGTCACCCCCAAATGGCTTGCTTTGAAATGAAAAACTGGTAGGATTACCAGGTATGTTTTTTAATGAAGATGAGGGAGAAATGACATAGCTCTTTAGTCCCTAAAGTCCATTTTTACCTTTGCAGAGTTATAAAAAAACAAAAAAACATATGCCAGCAATGGGAGAATTTATAAAAACTGGAGCAGACTAAATCTGGAGCAGCTGTGCACTGCAACTAATCAACTTCTCCATCGTACGAGAATCGCGTGAAATTGCCGAGATCGTACCATAATCGCAAAGTGTATGGAAGGCGTACAACCATTTCTACTGTACGGTCGCACATCTTCCGTCCAACAAGCAGGCTAGAAATCGTACGATTCTCGGCGGGTTAGTGGCCTGCTGGTTCGACAACTACCGAACGGGCCGGTGTGCGCAGCACACTGCCCTTTTGCAGTCATCGGAAGCCCACCCCTCATTGCAGTCATCGCAAGCCCGCCCCTCATGATCGCAGGTACGATCTGCCTGTCCAAGATGGGCAGATTGTACGAGCTTTTAATTAGCTTACAACCATCGCAAGACAGAAGTCTTGCGATGGTTGTAAGGTGTATGGGCACCTTTAGAATTTGAAAATGAAAGAGAGAAGCTGATTAGTTGCAGTGCACAGCTGCTCCAGATTTTGTCTGCTCCAGTCTTGATAAATTCCCCTCTGAGTGTACATGAAGCAGGCATATGCGGTTGCTGAATATGCGCTTTCCTCTTCATATCTTCATGGAAATGCCCGCCTCCGTGCTCTGCAAGCAATGTGTGTATTACAACTGAGCTCTATGGGGGGGGGGGGGGGCAGCTGTTTACAGCCTGCTTTACAATATGACCCAAGTGTCAAAATGAGTTTCCGGTGGAGAACGTTTTGAATTTGTGGGATTTAGGCCTAATAAAAAGTTTTTGTTTTTTTAAATGAACAAAGCCTGCAATGTGAGTCATGAAAGTGTGCACACATACTGTATACTGTACATCATCACTGCTCCTCTGAATTACCACAATAAATGCTAATCACTTACAAAGGTGGAAATAGACTTTAAGTATGAAGTGCTTTATGTTCCATTCAGTCACTTTTTTGTATTTGGCTGTTCATACATGATAGCAACGACTTACTTTTATATTGCATAGCATAACTGGAAAATGCCAGTTTGTAATAAGTGTGGTGTACTTAAAGGAGAATTATGGGGTCAGGGCTTTTCCCCATAGTTCTCCTAAGGGTCACGGGAGAACACAAACTAGCGTTCTCCAGTGACCCAAAGCTCAATATACTGCGAGCTACAACTCGCGGTATACTGAGATGTCGCAGCCGGGACAGATCCCGACAATACTGTCTGGATCCACCCAGCTGCGTGAGTGACAGCTGGCTCTGCCTATCTAGAGGCAGAGCCAGCTGTGCCTACCCCCTCCCCCGCCCATTCCGCCAGTCAGCGCTGGAGGATCGGACAGGGAGGGGGGGATTCCCTGCAGGGAGCCATGAGTGACAGTCACGGCTCTCTGCAGGGATAGGTCGAGAAGTGAGCAAGCGACAGTATGTGTTCGCTCACTTCCCGATCTACTGAGCCGACCTGTGACAGTTTCATTGTCGGCACAGATTATGAGGCTGAGTGAAAATCACGCCTCATAATTCTCCTTTAAGGTTAAAGAACTGTGTACAAGAAAAGCAACAATCTGCAAATTTGTAGCCAATGTACAGCTACATAGCAAGAAAAAGTACTGTTACGTTATTAGTCTCTGTCCCAGTTACTAGCGTTCTGTCTATAGATATAGAGATATATATATATATATATATATATATATATATATATATTTTTTATATATATATATTCTGTATATATCTGTATGTATATTCTGTACTAGTCACTATGCAGAAACATTTTAAATTTGC
This sequence comes from Nanorana parkeri, assembly GCF_000935625.1. NCBI lineage: Eukaryota > Metazoa > Chordata > Amphibia > Anura > Dicroglossidae > Nanorana > Nanorana parkeri. The sequence goes on along the minus strand of NW_017306670.1, from coordinate 510,403 downwards.
AATACAGGCACCCACCATCAGATGCCTCCATATCTCTTTCGACAGTGCTTTTAAAATCCTGGAACTCCCAAAATCAAGGATGTTTTGATATGCAAATCTTGATGTGCTTGGCAACTATCAATGGCTGGTCCACCTCCCTATAGGGAGTTACGAGAAATGGAATGGGGAATGTAAGTGTTTTGTTTGATGAGACAGTCAAGATTTGCATATTAGACTTCTCAGAGTAAAAGGGTCCTGGAGCACTGATAACTCTGTCCAATGGAACATAATGCAATCTGGCTGCTCATTTATATTGCTTACATGCTAAACCTTTCTCACCTTATCTGAGCAGCAAACAAAACGAAGGTTTTGGTTTGAGTTGGATTTAGATACATTTTGATGAACTGTATGGTTTCTTGTATTTGACACTCATGCAGTAAGCGTACTTGTTATTCTCATTGGCATTTGCGGAAGTAGCAAAACATTTAAAAAACATTTTCCTTTTTTTCTTTCTTTCTCGTTTACTTTAATTTTATTTACTGTTTTACATTATCTGAGTTTTGTTTCTTTTTTAAATGGCAGGACAGAACAAGACAGGAAGGACCAGATCCTAACTTCCAATATATATATGAAGAAACATCCCTTTGTACCCATTAGCAGATAACAACATGTCTAGGCATTCGTGTTTGAATATATATATTTTTTTTTGCTTTGAGATTTTAACTGTTGGTCACTAGCTATCATGACTGAAGATTGTGCTGCTCACTGTGATGGCTCATATTCTGCTTACAAGTAGTGGCCACTCTCACTTAGCCTCGTACTGGAATATATGATGTGCCATTGGGTAGAACATCATGAGTTACTCCTTAGTGGTTTCCAAGAAGTTACAGGAAAAAGCAAAAGAAAACATAAAAATGTCTAAAATAACTGTATAATCATGTTGAAGATTGGTAGCAGCCATAATACATAATAGCAGTCTGCCTGCCCTCATCCTAAACTCAGCGCATGTCTTCGATATGCTATAGAAAACCAAAGCACACAACAAAACACTGCACCGGCCTCAGGCAGATTAGGCAGTGGTAAATCATATTTCTTCAAAATAGAGGTGCAATTTTCATGTGCTTTATTGCTGCAGAGAATGTGAAGGCCAAAATAATGTTTCCACTTATCCTTTAAGTTGCTATCCTAGCTGTCCTTAAGCTATTGCAGTGTGCAGAGCTATTTAATGTGTCATCACAGCACAGGGATGGTAAAAAGGGCACATACCACCTAATCCTGACAACCTAAGCAAACCGTTTCTCATTCTTCCTCTTTGAAACATGTTATTAGGAGAATAATACATTGCGGTGCTCCTTCTGCTCTCATCCTTAACAAAAGCTGCAGAGCTTTTGAAAGCAATTCTCTGAAAATTATTGCTGTTGTATGCAGCTCTGTTAAATGGAGGGAAAAATGATCTTTCAGACCGAATATGAGCTAATCACTTTTGCATGAGGCATGGCAGAATGTACGTGCAGTGGCCTCCGCTGTAACAGGAACCCTTGCTGAGTCGGTTTATTTCAAGCAACCATTCACCCGTTATCCTCTGCAGTGGGTCTGTGAATAGCTCTTGTGGGTCCACTTTTAGTTACATACTGCTGGTCTGCCAGTATCCTGGCTGGCACTATTGTGTATGCATACCATTGTACAATGGCCTACATTGACCTAGTCACAAATGGCGTTTATCCCCTTCGCTCTGCAGCTGGTTTGGGAGTTTGCCTTGAGGTAGAGGTCTCACTTATATATCTATACTGTTAGGTGGTACATCTTTATCACAAAAGTAGTGGCTCTGCAGGCTCCTCCAGCTCATAATCCTGTCACTGTCCGTACGTCATCTGATTTTTTTTCCTACAGCATCTGTTCAGCTGAAGAATTGAACCCTATCCCTTGGTACGTGGAGAAGTTCAGTGTTTAGATTTAACTCCTACGCTTAGGATTACCCTGTTATTAGATGTTAGTGATGCATTCTACACATTCTCAGATCTGGAGTAGCTTGCATCTGCTGCTTCTAAGCCAGTGTGAGCTCTCCCACATTCTATCCCTGCTCCCACATTTTGGTATTGTATGGTCTAAGGGTGTCCTCTTTGGAGATAGCCCCATGTATTCTCTTTCACCCAAGACCATTGGCCATTGCAACGTATTATTCTGGCAACGTGGGACAAGAGGGTGTTGTCTCTGGATCATCCCATTCACCTTTTCAGTAGGACCCAGCTTGCCTTGGCGTGGTGAGTCACAAGTTCATCGGGACTAGAAAAATTATTTGGTAGGTGCTCATGACAGACCGTAGCCTATCTGGCTATGGTGGAGTCTTTGGTATCCTCTCAGTACAAGGGATCAGGACGTAGAAGGAAACTCTTTTCCCAATCAGTGTTCTGGAGCACAGGGCGATTTGGTTATGCCTTAACTTCTAGACCTCTCATCTGCAAGCTCATCTGAATAAAATTCAGCCACTCTTTAGCATGATGGTAACTCACATTGTCTTTTAGGGAAAAATCTGACATTCCACAAAATACATGGAAGAGGGTTTGCTTCTTGCCTGTTTAATTTCCATTCTACTTCTGACCGCCGTGCCGTCCCAGATGTGTAAACTCAACAAACGGACTTCTTCAGTCATCACCATCTGGACTACTAAGAATGGTATTCTCACTCCAAGGTGTTTAAGATGACTGTCACAGGTAGGGGATGTCATATATGTACCTCCTGGCTTCGGCCACAAACTGGTGACTCTGATGCAAGGTTCTTCAGGCATATGTGCATGTTTTTGTTTAGCCACATCTGTTACCCTGTGTGGTTGAAGGCTCGTTGACCTGGTTGCTTTGTTGCCCACCCCTTGGATGGATAGCTTTTGGACATCCCAAATTCATAAATAACAGCACTCCAAGGGTTTTCACCGAAGATACAAATATTTTTTATGGAGCAAATACATACTGTTAGTTCCTCCCCATGTGTGCTCTACCACTTACACGTTTCACCATTCCGGCTTACTCATAGAGATCAATCATTATGATTATTTCTATTAGTAAGCTTTCATGGTGAAACATGTTAGCGGTTGAGCATGCGTGGGGAGGAACTAACAGTATATATTTACTCCATAAATAAAGATCTTTACCTTCAGTGAAGACCCTTGGAGTGCACCTATTTCTGGATTTAGTTGCTACAAGCGGTGGCGTGGTTACATAGTTACATAGTATTTGGGGTTGAATAAAGACATACGTCCACCAAGTCTAACCCATATAGGTCCACGCATCATCTCATTCTTAGGAATACTTGTATCCCTGAATATTACGGTCCCTCAAGAAATCGTCCAAAAGTTTCTTGAACAATTCTACACTCTTAGCTGAAATCACTGCCGGTTGTTTGCCTACACCTGGGATGAAAATACAGTGTGAGCTGGTTCTAGAATTTGAGCAGTATTTGCTGTGGATTACCTTTTGGACATCCCAGTGGTCTAGGAATAATAAGAAAATAGTTTTTTTGTCTTACCTGTAAAATCCTTTTCTTGGAGTACATCACCGAACCTAAGTCCCTCCCATCTGTCTCTCCACTCAATCTACTCTTATTATTGCTTGCTACAAAACTGAGGCTTGCTGGGAGCAGAAAGGGTTATACTGGGATGCCCTTTCAGCTGTCCAATCTACTGAAAGTGGAATTATAACCCAGTGGTCTAAGTACTAAGTATTGTGATGTACTGTGGAATACTCCAAGAAAGGGACTTTACAGGTAAGACATGGATTCCTGTACAGTATTTTTAAAGACAAACATGGGGAAATATGCATTTATTGGAGAAAATAACTAAAACAAATTTATATAGCAAAAGTAGCCAAAGAAGGACTAAACAGTTTACCAAAAAGTAGGATACATTGGATGGACTTTTGACCTGAACATACACAATCACATACGATTTGTGGTATAGTATTTGTTTCCTATGTGTAACATGAACACTGAAAATAAAGCATAGCACAAATAAACAATTGGACATCCAAAAGAAAACATGGAATCATTTTCTTTAACAAAGTATATTATATATTTTTGACTCATCAAAGTAGCCACCTTTTGTAGATATAACAGCCGAACACACTCGTGGCATTCATTCTACAATGGAAATCAAATATTGTTCGGAAAGTTCAAACTGTTGAAAGTTGAAGGTTGCTTTGCTTTAACACTTCTGTCCAGTTCATTCCAAAACAACATGATGGGGTTTAAGTCTGGAGACTTTGCTGGCCATTCCATGATTTAAAGCCTAACATCTTGTTCTTTTTTATGGTAGTTCTGACACAGCCTGGAGGTATGTTTTGAGTCATTATCTTGCTGTAGGATGAACCCCTGACAAACTAGGCGTACACCAGAGGGTATTGCATGGTGCTGCAAAATGCTCTGGTAGTAGTTTTTGGTTCAAGGTGCCACTCACTTTGTGCAAATCATCGCCTCTGGATCCAGCAAAAGAGTCCCAGACCATAATGCTTTCTCCTCCATGTATGAAAGTTGGTGTCACATACCGAGGGACCATCCTTTCACCTACTCGATGGCATACAAAAACCCTGCGTGATAAACTGAAGATCTGACATTTTGGTCCATCGGTCCATAAGGCCTCCTTCCAGTCTTCAGTAGTCCACTGGCAGTACTTCATGGCCCAGACAAGCTTCTTTTTCCAATTTTGCCATCTTAGCAATCGCTTTCTTACTTCCACTTTACCTGTCAAACCTGCAGCTCAAAGTCTTCTCTTCACAGTGGAAACTGACACTTTCTTACTTCGATCAGTGTTAAGCTGTGCTTGAAGGTGTTGTCCTGTGAACCACCTGTCACCCAAGCTGTTGTCTCTCAGAAACTTGTCTTCTGATTCTGCTGTGGATTTGCCTCTGCCAGATCTCTTCTTATCAGAGATTCTTCCAGTTTCTAAGTGCCTTTTGATGGTCTAGGAAACTGTACTCACTGACACCTTGGGGTTGATTTACTAACCTTTTAAACACACCACGAACGTGTATACACCTCTGTAGTGTGTTCCCTCCCAGCATGATCTATGGGAGGAATCGAAACACCTTTGTAGTGTGTACACACCCAGCAGGTGTGTTGTGCAAAGCCCTGCAATGAATTGCAAGGTAATGTGGTGTAAATTAGCTCTATGTTGTGTTGCTTGCGTTGATGAATGCAGGAATGTAAATGCATGAGCTAACCATTTTTGTCTAAACTGTGAAGCAGCATTATATATGCATCATGTGCATGATTTTTCCATATATGGCATTAGTGGAAATATGCTTTTAGAGACTTTTTGGTTGATAAATACGTTTTGCTGTGTGAAAATCACACACACCTGGTGTGTGTGTGTGTTTAGGTTAGTAAATCACCCCCCTTGGCTTTCTTTGCAATTTCTCTAAAGGAAAGACCTACACTTTTAAGGGTTATAATGGTCTGTCTATCTTCCTTCATTAATTGCCTTTTTCTCACCATTTGGAGAACAATATACTACTGCCTGCAGTAAAACACTGTCCAAATATTGATTAAGAGGGTGTAGTAACACAGTCTGGTCCAATGCTGCTTTTATACAGAGGGCTTGTAAGTAATTAATAAAAGTTGGGACACCTGTAGGAACTGTTAACATAAACTAAGTTTCATGGCTTAATTTACTTAGATTGCTGCAGAACAACTCGGAGTTTTTAACCAATAATTTCTTCCCTGAAAAACACATTTTTGTATAATTCTGAAATGTACATTATTTTTCAGTTTTTGTTAACCTAGACTTATTTTTCACCTCTGGCAGTTTACCGCTTACCTTTGTACCATTCAAGGTTATTTACTGGACATAAACTGCTCACTAGGGATGTCCCGATACCGGTACTAGCATCGGTATCGGGACCGATACAGGGCATTTTGACATGTGCTTGTCAAAAAGCCCCGATACATAGTGCGAAGCTTGCGCTGTGGGGTTTTTTTTCCTTACCTCGCCGAGCGCCGCGTCATGTCACTGCTGCTCCGGTGAGCGGCGCTCCAGGTGGGGTCCTAATTTAGGTGGCCGGTGACTGCCCAGAGGACCCCACTCGGAGTGCCGCCCACCGGAGCAGCAAAAACGCGCCGCTCCTCTTCAGCTCAGCGCCTCCTTCAGTGCCAGTGGCTGTAAATCTATTGCTATAGTGTACTGGATGTGTGTAATGTATATGCAATACATATACTGTATACAGCACACACCTCCACCACACTACAGCAATAGATTTACAATTCTCCCCTGCTAACATGAATAGGTTAAATCATGATCCATAGTACATAACATGTAGTTGTACTATGAATAATTTAAAATCACCTGTCCCTTTCAGAAAAAGTATCGGTAATTGGTATCGGCAAGTACATGAGGGGAAGTACTTGGTCTTGAAAAAGTGGTATCGGGACATCCCTACTGCTTACCTTTCAATAAAAACTGGAAAGATGGGGGTGTTCTAAAACCTTTGACCAGTATACATAGTATATATAAACATCAGCTCATAAACTTATGAACTACAACAAAAATGTAGCTTCCCTTTAAAGCCACTCTGTTGCTAAAAAAAAAAGCCTTTAAAAGAACAGTAATAATAATACCAGTCCTGCAGAATTTTTAACATCCGAAACTTTCAGGTGTGTGGAAAGCCTGTTTTTCTCCACAGTGTTCTTTGGCTTCTGGTTGGACTGTTATTAGTGCTGTTCATTTACAGACTGCATTCTGGGTTACATGACTGCAAACACCAGCCATTTTTTAAAAATCTTTAAATAGATTGGGGAAGGATTGAAACCTCTGTCATTGTTTTTTTTTCTAAGTACAGTAGATTTTTTTTTAAATGAAAGGTAACTGTATGCCTCACTTCTTTCATAAGTCTAGAGGACAGGGTGTTAATTCCTGATTTTTCATTTGCACCCTCCCTCCCGTCTGCTTCTGTGCCCGGCTCCAGCCCTCTGCACCACAAGCAGGCTCCCGCCCTCTCCACCACAAGCAGGCTCCGTGCCTTAAACAGAGCTTTTACAAACAGGCTGTCAGACTGACGTTTGCGGTACAAGGAGTTTGCCTAGGGCTGCCCCCCAGGAAAGTGCCGCCCTAGTCAAATGCCTTGTTTGCCTCGTGGTAAATACGCCCCTGCCAACTGTGCCTCCAGATCTGCTGGTCTACAACACAGACTAATATTACCAAGTTATTTATTTCAACCTGTACACAACTGCTTCAGACTGCAGCAGTTTTGTAGCAAGTCACAAGGTGGGGGGCTACAGCAGTGGTCTGGTCTGTGTTGGACATTTGTGCACAAAGCTAAGAACAGCGCATACACCAGGATTTACATGTTTGTGTTATCTCTGAGCCAACATCTAAGACCAGGAAATGGATGCTGACCCTAGACAGTATGTAAGGGTAACACTTATGTATTACGTAGCATAAGTGTGATTACCATAAAAATATAACTGATGCTAGATCGCCTTTAAATTCTACCACCCCCCCAGACACACACACTCATCTTTCTTAAACCATCACTCAGTATAATACACTCAGTATAATATAAGGGTTCTGTCCTTGGGTACTCTACTTTTTTTGCCATACAGTGGATTTACAGTTTCAGATTTCCTTTGTTTTGTGGGTTAAATCAGGTGGTGTTCTTAGATTCAGTCCAGGTGTTCTGTGGCACAAAATCTCTGCCAAACTTTATTAGGTTGAGCCACCAAGGGAACCGCTGTTGCCTAGAAAATGGGTCCTGGAAATGGATACTTTATTTATTATTTTGAGGGGTCAGATATATGAGTATTTTTTTTTATTTATCCTGTATAAGTCTTTTAGCTAACAGCACAATTCCCAGGCAGCCCAAAATATAAATAATTAGGAAAAAGTATGACTTACCTTTTATAACTTCTTCAAAATATTAGATTCAATTAATTATGCTCTACTGTATGTATTATTTGCCATAAAGACCTTTCATTTCAACTCCTGTTGACTTTCACTGCTGAGAATAACAGTCTTTATTCCAAATAATGACAATTACTGCTTAATCAATTAAGCCTATGGGTTCTCAGCTAGTTGATGTTCACCCACACAGAATCCCCATCAACCATGCCACATACTCCCTATGAGATTCCTGCCATTTGTCTAATATTTCCTGTTTTTCATTAGAGAAAGAATACAGTCATGGCTTGTGACCTGTTTGATTCCTTATTTGTCTCTGGTAACTCAGTTATTTTAACACCAGTAACCCTCACAAGGCAACAAATCATTACTATCTACACCTGAAATGTGTTCAGTCTGCTCTTGGGGAATGCATTAACTGCAGGAAAATCAATCAAAATAAATATAGATAATTAACTCTGCAAATCCTTTTAGCTATATACACGAGTTCTGTTCTGTCAGAAGATCCCTTATGGTATGTGGACAACCATTCTTATCTTTACTAATCCTCAATAATTATCACTGTACACATGAGTAATTACTAACTGGCCCTATATAGCGCCATCATGTGGTCATCTGACTGTTCTTCAACTACTCTTTCTGCCATAAATCTGCTGGTAAAGTTAATCATCTGCACATGGACCCAAAAGGACAAAAAAAGACCCATCAAAAAACAGAAAACCTACATGGAAAGGAGGAAGTGGAAGGTAGATTAGACTAGCGGAAACATTTTTTCCAATCCCTTCTGCTATTGACTGTTCTAATGAAAGATAACCTTTACTAAGGGAAATATACATTTTGCCATTACTTTTTCTGAAAATACTAGCCTGAATGTTATGCTGATCCTCTTCAGTTCTTTCTGATTCACTGCCCTGGAACAGGTATGCATATGACGAACATCAAAAAAGTTAAGTCCTTACTTGCATAGTTGTTGAGCATCATTGACTTTACTGAAATTAAAAGAGATTGCAGGTATAAGCACCATAAAATTAAGTATTTTAAGTGCTTACTTGCAGTGTTTTTCCTTTCCATAAACATTTTTGTATTGCTTTGAAATACCTCAGAACCAGTTAGGGAACTGAAGGTGTTATTTACCTAACATAATCCCCTAACTCCTTGCACTTCATAGCCTTCTACTGTTATGGCAGTGTCTTACTACTGTCTGCACTGGCCCAGCTCATCTGACCCTCCCTTGACCCCCAAAAAAAGAATGGTCTGACAACAGGGATTTTTTAAGAGAGCCAACATGATAAACAAGCAAGTAGCATTTTTACAAAAAAATTTGCAGTGGCAGTTTTTTCAGGAAAGGTTGCGTAGTCCGCTCAGAAAAAAATCTCTGACTCATCAGGTCTCAGAAAGATTATGAAAGTATCCATGTATAATGAACACTATTATTTCCTCCAGAGGTAAGGCAGCACTGGAGGTGTCTACCCACATTGTTCTTCCTACTTCTTCAATTTAGTTAAGCAGTCACGCTTGGGTATGAACAACCGATTGTGACATAAACAGTGGGTAGAATAACTAGAGAAGAGTCATCATGTGGGTAGGTTTGCATAATTCTATTTATGATAATAAAGCAGCAATGTTCATAAAAGGCATTCTCCCACTGTACAGTTTGTTCAGCACTCGAGCCTTGAAAATTCAAAAGTAACTCTTTTGAAGATATTAATTGAAGAGAAGGATCACGAAACACTTTCAAAAAATCTTGAGAATGAAAGTTTAAAATAATAAAATCGTCAAAGTGACTGACTGCCAGTCAAAATGTCAGCCTAATGATTTCATTATGCAACATATGTTGCTGGCAGTTTAATAAACATCTGTTCTACGTGTCTAATTTCATTTTAAAGTAAATTTAGTGCCTGTAAAAAAAAAAAAGTTCACATTGACGGATCAGCTCCTTAAAATAATTATAAAGTCAGGCTTAATTTGCAGATCTAACACTGTAGCTTAGATTAGTTTTCCCCTAATGATGAAGCTATATCAACTTTGTGAGTAGAGATGAGGACGCACATACACTCTGCACAATTACAAAATGTAGCTGTGGGAGCTCAGCGCTAATTCACTCTGTTTTCCTCAATGTATCCAACAGGAAATAATTGTATGAGCCAAGACCGATCTTGTTCTAAAGAGAAGAAAAGGTCTGTTGGTCCAAGATGATTAGCTCCTTGTGTTAATGGACTGCTCGTCTTGACCACAAGAACAGCAAATGTCTTTATTAGGGGAAAAATAAGTGCTCTGCTTGGTTCCCCTATCCCCAATAGACGTCTCCCCTTCCAGCTATTGCATTCCAACAGCTGGCTTATGTATAGTGACTGAACCAATTGGCTCCAGTCACTGTTCGAGCAACAATTTTTCACCCGGCTTCTTCGTTTTTCTTTAATAAAAGTTGGTTGAGCGGGGTTGTGCCAGTAGGGCCACCTACAGTAACAATTTTGGCTGATTCGCAGGAATGTGAACATTGTATGGCCAGCCACAGTGAGTAGAAATGTCTCTAATGGAGCCCTGGACTCAATCAAAAATTTGGCTGGGCAAATAATTTAAGTTTAAAATAAACCTGTCAAAAAGAAAATATGATGACATATTACAGAAAGTAAAAGTTAAAGTATATCTAAGACCAACACTTTTTTTTTTCAGGATATGCAGGATCGTTAACCTAATTTTTTTTGTTGTGTGCTTTTTGCCATCCTTGTCCCAGTGTGGCAGTTTCCTTTCACTTCTTGTGCTGTATACATAACAGAAAGTGAGAATAAATCTCTGAAGGTGAGGGAAATGGGTGGCAGTTTATTTTTGGAAGGCAACTCAAAATTGGAGATTTTCTTTCACTTTCTGTCCCAGGGATGGTGGTCACAAAGACAAACAGGTAAATCTTCCAGCAGTGACACAGACCACACTAAAAACCTGATAGGGATTCAAACTCTTTTCTACTTTATTAAAAACGAATACAAACTTGGGCTTTAGATATACTTTAAAAATATTTGACATCGATATTTGGGCAAGCCAATTTTGAATTATTATTATTTTTATTATATTATTTTACAATTAATATTATTGCAATGCACTGTTTGGACTGAATCAGATATGTCTAGAGTATGTTACACAGAATTGGATGCCACTTACTCTTAAAAGGGAACGGTTGGCTTTACTTCTCTTTTGGTTCACAGGAGTACCTTTACTAATTTACTACGGTAATTCTGTGACCTAAAGTCAGCATATATTATTATTATACAGACTAATAGCAGACTTATGCTCCCTATATACTGACAGCGCAGAGCCAGCTGCTTAATTCACAGCTTTCTCTGCATCTTTAGGACCAGAGTCAGCTGTGCCCACTCCCTCCCCTGTCTGTTCCTACCAGTGAGTGGTGGAGGAATGGACAGGGGAGGAAGGAATTCTTGCGGAGAGTGATGACTGACAATCACCGCTCTCTGCAGGTTGAAAACCGTGAGCTGAGAGATCAGGAGTTGCATGATCACTCAGCACTCATTTAATAGAGCTGCAGTGTCATACTAGGGCTTTAAGTATTGGAAGAGTATACTTTACTCTCCCAATACTTCTCCTATTACTTGACAGGGGCACAGAAGAAAGAATAATACATATTTTCTTTAACTTAGAACTTAATGTAGACTTAGGTATGTATATACAATAATCACACCATCATCAGTCATAAAAGGTGTACATGATGTACTAGAATTTCATACAAATTGCCAGCAGAAAGACATTATAAAGAACTAGTCAAGGAAATATACTGAACACTAATTGGAATATGAGTTCTACAATCTATAACAGATTATAGTAAACTGGTATATACAGAAATTCACAAGAGACTGCTGGGACTGTGACACTCTACTTATTATATAATCAGTATTATATGAATCAAATTCAGTTCAAATACATAAACCTTAGAGGTCTATGGAGGCAGCAGTGTATAAAGCTAAATGAGGTCTCAAGGGACAGCTGAAAAACTAGATTCTTATAGATCACACGGTAAAAAAATACCTCAAGGAGAAAAATAACTTGCAAGGTTTAGTGAGTGGGTGTTGTAACCTAAGGATTGTCAAGGCAAAACATGAACCAACTGAGAGTAAACACTGCTGTTTAATGCGTACACTGAGGCATGGTAGTAAGAGGATGTAAACAAGCTCATGGCCACTTGTGTACTCATTTCAGGACTGGCTATGCGCTGTCTTGTAAAAGTCAGCAGGGCAGATATAAAGACACTAGATCACTTCTACTGCTCAGGTAGTGTGCCTGGTAATGTTGAGTGGATAGGTAGTATCATAAAAAACAACCGGGCGCCTTTCCTGGTGCAGGTAAAACCTTTCTATGCAATAAAAGAGTAAACAAAAAAATACTCACAAAATAGGCAGTATATAAAAACATCAAAATGGACTCACAGTCCTTGATTGAATAGCTGCTGTGGATGTGACAGATGGAGAGATCAAGGAGACACACAGAAGACTCTGTTCTCCTCACAGAGTTCCACTGCTATTGCGAGCTTTCGGGGACACACACCCTTCCTCAGAGCTACTGGATGCGCAGTGAAGGGTTCTGGCTTATGGATGGTCTTTCTGGCGCTGGGTTGGTGTATTGCATTTTTTAGATAGGTAGTATCGCTTAAAGACAAGAGCTTGCAGGAACACAGTGACATTTCCCCATGCATCCCGTACACTTAATCATGTGATATCACGGAAATGCTGTGAGTGCTGTGACCAGAGCCGGCCTTTAGGGTGTTCGAGCTGTGCGGCCACACAGGGCGCCATGGCAACAAGGGCGCCAGGCGGCCAACACAGCTCGTCCATGGGGCGGCTACAGCCTGCAGCTTCTCTCCTCCTCACCGCTCGGCCATCCGACATAACAGCGCTCCCTCCTGCACCCCCACGCCTGGAACACAGTGACATTTCCCCATGCATCCCTTACACTTCATCATGTGATATCACGGAAATGCTGTGAATGCTGTGACCAGGACCGGCCATTGGGGTGTTCGAGCTGTGCGGTCCCCGAGGAGGCTACAGCCTGCAGCTTCTCTCCTCCTCACCGCTCGGCCATCTGACATGATAGCGCTCCCTCCTGCGCCCCCCCCCCCCCCCCCCCGGCCCTGGTGTGGGGCCGGGGGGGG